>NW_024582091.1:32328531-32430673 GCF_017639235.1 Corvus kubaryi | reverse complement strand
GAGGACGGGGGGGGGACCCCCCCCGTCCTCACTGACGCAGCTCCTCCGCTGCACCCTTCATTCAGCCGTAAACACGCCGTGGCTGCCTGCGCGCTAGCGTCCGGCACCGGCACCGGCACCTTGAGGTGTTGTCCCGGGACCCAGGTTTCCTCCGCCGTGTGCCGGTACCTGCGGCCCGGCCGCAGAGTAATGTCCTCTGAGCAAATTGTGAGCGTCCGATTAAAAATCATCCCCGAAGAAAAAATAATTGTAGTGAGCATCATCAGTGCCACTGTGAGAGCCGCACACTAACATCGAGGCAATAGAGTGACATTCACAATAATAATTGAAACTATTAATAACAGGAGTATCCATACAGGTCCTAAACAGTATTTGCTTGTTCAGGTACTCAAAATTAAGGGGATTCGGGGGATATATGCACATTCTGCTCCAAGAGTTGGCCACTATGCCAATGCCTCTGCTTGAAGATGGTACCTCCAGGCCTTGACATCATCATTTACATCATAACGTAGGGCAGATGTCATGGAACTGATGCTGCAGCAACTGAGAACCTTTACGTGGACTGTGCAGTTTCCATCCTGAACTTGGTGTTACTCAGAAGTTAATTAGTTGCTCTGCTTGAGAGGACATGGTGTTGGGCTTAACTAGAGTGAAAAGAGGAGGTTTGCAAGTGGGGAGATGACAGTCGGGGACATCATGGCTGTCTGCATGTTGTACCCTCAACCCCAGTGAGCTCATGATCTCAGGATCATGCAGGGAGCAGCTGCATGTGTTTGCCTGGCTCCATGTTTGAGCTTAGCAGCCCAGCTGCTCAGCTGCAGTATCCCAGAGCACAGGGCATTGAGGACACTGTATGCGACCTGTCCAGCTTTCGAGGTTCCTGTGTGGCACTGAAATATATGTGCACTCTGGGAAGGAGCTGCACTTCGCCTGCCCTGTCCTGCTGAAGGCCGGCAGCGGAGGCACCGCAGGCTCTGTGTAGCAATTGGCAGCATCTGCTGGCCTGGGGGGCTCTTCGCCTTGAAAATGCTGTATTTCTTCCAGACCCAATTAGATGTGAAAGTCAGTGTGTATGAATTTGTGCAATGTCAGATTCTAGTTACCCCTCCAGGAAAACAATGTAGGGGAATTATTTCTTTTAAACAATATGTTTTACCTTTTCTTATTTGAGCCTTTAGGGATTATGATCCCGAAGCTTACTTTGAAAATATGAAGTGTAAAACTTCTAATGATTGAATAAACATCAGATTTTCCTACAGCCCTACCACTTAAGAGCTTGGAGCTTAAAGAAAAAACTAGAAAGCGTCATTGCAAGAATAAGAATGTTGCTCCACTGTTAATTCAGAAATTTGTGTGCTAAAGCACAGCAGGGGAATATGGTCCTTCAGGAATTCAGGATGGCAATGATAATAATACTTAGCTGACAGAAAGCATGAAACAAATAGGAGCTACAGAATTGCCTGTGCCCTACCAGCCTATGGACTAAGGACAGGTAGTTCAGTGGCCTGTGCCCAGCCATGGGCCCTGCTGGTCCTGGATGTGAAGAGTGAGCAGATGTGCCAGCCCAGCTGCCCCCAGTGCCCCTCATTCTGTCTGGAATGGTGTGATTGGCCCTGGCTGGTGAGGTCTTGCCTAGCAGCCCCCAAGGGGACTCTTTCACTCTTTTGACAAACATATCAGCCAAGTCTTTGCAACAAGTCTTTGCCATATTCTGTACATATTGTCTCAGGCATATTGAAAAAGTATGAAATGATATTGTAGTAGACAGAAAGGCTTGTGGTAAACATAACATTACCTACTAATAGGTACTGATGGTCTTTCCCACTCGGCCTTTACCCAGACCCATATCTGAATGACCTTAAGGGAGGATTTTCACAAAAAAACCACCCTAGCCCCCTACCAGCCCCCAACAATCTGACAAAATAAGATTCTGTTGCATGGCCCTTGCTTATTCTGCAAGAGGGCTGGTGAGAGAAGGAGCGGTCAGTGAGGGATGCTGGTTCAGTTGATCCATGCACTGCTGATGAGTGCCTGGGTGCACAAAGCAGGAGTCCATACAGGGATGAACACATGGATCCCAGAGGCTGCACTGCTGCTGACTGACAGGCTGCATGATGTGTCTTAGGCTGGCTGTTGCCCCAGGTTTTAAGAAACCATGAGTCAGTTTTTCATCCAGAATGAGTCTGTTGCTAAAACCTTCTTGTTTAAAATGTGATTTTAGATCCACACATTTTACGCTCTCTCCAGAGCATGTCTAGCCTTATGGAAGATATTAAAAAGATAGCAGCACTGCTGGATTTGCATAAGATAACAGATTAAAATAAATTATCCTACAGAGATAAACCTTTTTATCACCAAACTGTTTGGTTTACAAGAACTTCATTGTGTTTGAGCACAATTGTGTAGAATGGAGCCTAGTTGCTTGAAAAGTCGCTTTTCTCCCTGTGATGTACTGCCAAGTCAAACTCCACAGAGATTCACACATTTGAACTCTGCAAATGAAGTATGAAGAAGCAGCTGCCAGGGCATTAATTATCTGTGAGAGATCTCCAGTTTTGGAAAGCTCTATCCAATGTTGTCCACCAGGACCTGGATTTGCTTATCTTTGGGAATGCAGCAAATTCAATAATTCATTTCTTCTCTGTTAAAATTATTGCAGGGTTTGGTTTGAATGGGTATGTTTATGGCTGGTCCTTTTACTCATGACTGATTTTAAAGTTCCACAGGTTAGAACCAGGGTAGACACTTGTATTTTCAAACAATGGGTGTAATTGACTGTCACAGTTCTGGTAATGCCCAAATTTGGGATTTTTTTTTTTTTAATTGTTGTTATTAATTATTCACACTGAACAAAGAAGTTGTGATGGCTATTGCGTCAATTAAGTACATTTGTCCAAATCTGTAAAATTTTCCAAAGTATTGCCTGAGAATTTCCATCCTTGTTTCCTCTCAGTTCCTTCTTTCCTACCTTCCTTTCTTTCCTTTAATCAAAGAGTACTAGCTTACATAAAACTTCAGCAATAGAAAGTACTGGGTTATGCAGCATACAGGCAAACTGCAGAACTCATTGCTACACACAGTCACTGAAGCAGTTCTATAATGAATTACAAAACTGATTAGATGCTTTCAGAAATTCAGCAGAGCTAAAGCAGTCTGTGCTGTTTGTGTCATATATCTATGTGTATACTTACATATGAAAGGAAGACTTAATTTCCCAAGGCTGTAATTCCTGAGACTTCTTGAAAATTACTTCTACTAAAAATAATTAATATTTTTAGGATAATTAATTAACATTCATTCTTCTGGGTTTATGCTGATAACCTCTGAGGAAATTTGAAGACTTCTTTTTCTATTTACTAAGTAAGTAACTGGCAGCATGGTACTGGGTCATTGGGTGCAGAACTTACTTTTTGAGGGGGATTCTTGGGCTTCTGTTCATCTTGTGAGGTGAAAGATTCATGTATGTTTTGCAGAAAGTGTAGGTTAGAAAAAGTCATGGACTAGAATAATTTCATATGAACATCCTAATTAGATCAGGAAGAATGACTGTGTGCCTAGTTTAATTGTTACTGTATTTATTTTGAAAACAGTCTGTGCCATTATTTTTATCTAGCACTATGGAAACAACCTTCAAAACATAACTGTGTATCTTACACGTTGCCTAAACAGATCAAACCCTTTGTACTACCTATGTACTTACTGTCCATGTCTGGGCTAAGGAGAGAAAATGCTTTTCTAGGATTTATGGATCTTTCCAAACAGATCTTATCAATGTCTCAAGTCATATTTTAAAGGGCATTTAGAACCTTGATGCATCCTCCTTATTTGCTTCTCTTGTTTTGCAATTATTTATTCTACACACTTCTTCAAAGTCCTTCTTTACACCTGCAGCACTGTTTTTATTTTCTTGTTTTTCTGCCTGCATCACTAATTTTTCAGTAAGTTTATCTTTTTTTTCTATCACATCTTCTCTTCCTAAAATTGTCACAAAAATCTGTACTTGCCTACAGCTTTGTAGAGAGACTCATGCCTGTCTTTGTGTTCTGGATATTGCTGAATCCAGTTTCCCACTGAGAGCTAGACCAACCAGCAGCTTAAGCTGATGGAAATTACTTCCTCTCCTCATCACTCAAATCTTTTATTCTTCCTAGACTTTCTTACCACGTTATTGTCCCTTATGTCGCCTGGATTCATAAATCAGGGATCGCTTTCATCTTCAGCAAATGCAAAGAACCACTTGAGTAAAGCAGGAAACTTACTTTTCATAGAACATGAGTATATATTTTTAAGTTCTTGAGGTTAAAACTGAGAAACTGAACTAGGAATCTCATGACCATGGCTTGCTTCCCCAGGTGAATTTATTCACTGTTAGTCCCAGAACCACAGCTGACACAAGCTACACTCCATGTATCCCACAATCACCGTTTTTCTCCTTAGCAACAGGCATCACCCAAATCATTTATCAGTGTTAATCTGGATGAAATGCCTCGATGCACAGCCTGGGTGCAATGCAGTCATTGTGGGGAAGCTGGAGTTATTTACCACCATCAGCAGCAGTACAACCATGAGAGCATTCCAAATTACATCAGCATTTTTAGACTCTCCCAAAGAAAGAATCCTTCATTTTACTCCATTATTTTTATTAATATTCTTTGAATTTAATTTTGTAGTAATAGTTGGCCACAGGATTACCTGACAACACCACAGGGAGAATAAATTCTGCTGAAGGGCAAGTATATTTTATAGCTATTGTTGCTGTAATTAACTATGCAGAATGACACACAAATAGACTGTTTTGTAAAATAAAGACTTAGCAGCTACATTTTTGAAAATATTGTGAGTCATTCTCTGATGTGCAAATTGCTATCTTTTCCTTCTTAGCTTTAGGCCTGAAAAGCAGTTGAACATTTGTTAAAACAATTGTCTACCCTTATTACTGGATTATCAAATTGTGCTTTTCTCATTTTGTACTAGAGGGTTTTTTTGCAATGCTAATAATTTAAAAGGATTTCAGAAAAAAATGAAATTAAGTAATTAACCTGATCAGACATTGGGGATACATAGAACTATTCAAATTAGCTATTTTTTAATTATGCTGCTTTGCTTCTTAAAGCCAAGTTTCAGAATGCTTTTGAAGACTTCCTTAAGTTCATCTCTGTAATTCAACAACCCCCGCTGTTATCAGCAGAGACACCCATTGCACGCTTTGTGACTCCATAGAGACTTACCACATCTGCACAGGAAGCTGCTGTAACAAGCGGAGCTGCTTTCACCAGCCAAGCAGGGATGGGCAGTGTGGTCTTGTGGTGAGGGCACTGGAGTGGGGATCTGGGGGGCCCTTTTTCTAATCTCAGCTCTGTTACTGACCAGTGGTGTGACTTTGGATGAGATACTCCTGTATCTCTGTTTCCCCTTTTACCCTTTGCCTGTCTCCATTGTTTAGACTATAAGCCTTGTGTGACAAGGAGTGTTGGCAGCTGCAGCACTGTGACCCAGTGAATCCCCTAGTCTTGGCTGATGCTCGAGGTACTACCATATCACAGACAAAACACAGTCATTTCCTCAACCAGAGTGCCACGTGAAATTAGCTCAGTAACAGTACATTTTATAGTTAAAAGTAAAATGACATATGTTCAGATTCTTCTCCCTGTTTTTAATTCGTTTGACTGGGGAACACCACATTCACAAGAATTTTTCTGCTGGGCTGTAGTCCTTACTGAATAGCACTGTGTGCTGTGAGGGTTTTACTTGCATAAACTAACACCAGGAGCTTAACTCACCTTCAAACTCATGCTTTCTTTGTGTAAGAGCACAAGGATCTAAACGTTTTCCCTTGCTCATATCATGCGTCCAGGTTCCCAGTGGGATTTTACCTAGTATACCAAAGCAGGTATTTAGTAGGGCATGCATGACAATTACACCAAGGAAAGAAATGCCAGAATAAAATATAATTCACTGGCAGGATGAAAATACTGTAATTTCTCTCCACAGTTTTATTTTTATTACTGCCACAAGAAGTAATGCCTGACTACAGTCAGTAAGTCATTCTGCAGAGTGAGATGATGCTGGTTCCATACCATCACAGGTCAAAATACAGGTTCATTTTATGGCTTTGTCCCTAATTTGCAAGCCTCTGTGCTTTCCAGCTTGTAAAGCTGGCTTCACTGTGGAGGTGCCATGATAAAATCTTCTCAGCTGGATGGAACAAAGAAGTCTGAATTATGACTCTGCAAAATTAAAGTGGTGATATATCGATTATACACTGAATTGATTATTCTATAGATAGCTTGACTGCAGTGGGGATTGAGAAGCATCAAAAATGGAAACAGGCAAGACAGCAAATTGCCTTAACCAAACTTAATACTGAACTTGCTGCTACACAGATCCAGTATGTGACACAAAACAGTGTCAGGAGCCCCGTCTTTTCTGAAGGGCTGCTAAAACACAGAAATTAACAGGGAATCAGTTAAACTATTTCCTTGAAAGGTAATTTCAATATTTTTGCTACGGACTGTTTGTTTTCGTGGAGCATTCTTTGCTTCTCCATACTTAATCTAAAGGTTGATTCTTAAAGACTTCATTGCATACATTGAAAAAGAAATTGTTGGTAAATGGCATGTATTTTACCTTAGGAATTGCTGTGTACAGCTGAAAACTACACTCTTGTACATACACAAGTAATCAGTCTACAAAAACATCACAAGTCTTTTTGCACGTAGTGCTCAGCAACCTTGAAAAAACTGTTCCTAAAAGTGTTTTCCTATCTTCTCTTATCTTGTTTTATGTCTTGTTTTAAAACAGGCCCAAATGATACTATTAGAAAGTGCAGGCCAGCTAGGACAGTCCACAGACTGCAATGGAAAGCTGTTTTGAAAGAAAAGTTCAGCTAGAACCTGAAAAATACAGGTGAAAAGTTATTTGCACTCTCCCTTCAGAAGTTGTTTCTTAGTAGCCATTTTAGACACATGTTAGTACATCGTGCCCTAACAACAAGGTTAGCTGCGTGGTTTGCAGATTAAGTCCTGGATGGAAAAGTCAGAACATTCCCTGGTGTAATAAAAGGGCATCAGTAAACTTCTTATCCTAGATAAGCATGACTTTGGGGAAAAATTTAACATTTGAAGATACTGTCTGGGCAGAAAAAAAATCCTTAGGCTGTCAGAGTGGAATCTGAGACTGCCAGCAAGCCAAAGCTGCGGCGAAAGCCTTGCACTTTGTTTTGTGATTCTGGTATGCTTATCAGCAACATTAAAAAAAAAAAAATGTCAGAAATGCCAAGCTATCACAGGAGCCTTCCCAAGGAGCCACTCACGTGGCTGTCTGGTGGGAAATCAGCTGTTGTGATGGGTCCTTGTTCCATGAATCTCTGTTCATGAGGGCAAGAACCAAGCCTAACTCATTTGATGCAGCAGCAGAGCACCTAGATAAAAAGCACTGGTTTCACTTTAAATCTCAGACAAACTTGAAATAGATTAGTGGAGGAAATTCTCACCATCGTGTTCTTCAGTACCAGTCATAAGTTTCACTTTTACATGAACAGTGGCAGATTTTAGAAAGAAATAGTAAATATAAGTGCAACAGTGTTCTTTCTATTAATTAGATCAGGAGGTATGTGGCTACTTATGATTGCTTGACTTAGGGTGATCTCACCTGCTACTTGGAGCAATTTGATCTGCTTATAAGAGAGAGTATAAAAATAAAGAGGAAGGCAACTGTGTAGGTGCAATCAGATTTGTCTTTTAAGTTTTTGTTGCCTATAAATATTTTGGCATGTGAGCAAGTCTAATGCTAGAAGACTACCGGTTAAGTAATTAATATGTGAAACAGCTGTAGGCTTGCTTTATTCTGAGGATACTAATGAATTGCATTTATTGAGTACTTCTTATTTTCCAGTGAAATAATTTATCTGTGGTTCCTTCGGGACACAACTATAAAGTAAATGGAATATTTTTTTCGACTAAGAATTGATCTGAACACAGCACTAACAGCATGATTTTGGATCAGTGAAATTAAATTGATGCAATTCAGAGCTAGTGAGGGTAAAGTGGTATAGCTTGCACAAATGCCAATGAAAAAATGTCCAAAACAAGATTTTGTTTATTTAAATAAATCAGTTAATATACTTCTAGATAGCACCTTCTCAGCTTCTTTAGTCACATCAACAGTACAAGAAATTGGTCTAAAATGTCTAAAATTGACTAACTATGCACATATTGAAAAATGGGTAAAGCATTTATCTTAATGTTGCATGCCATTATTGTTTAAAACACATTACATTGCAACAGAAGTAGTATACATGTAAAATAGGTGAAAACCTGGTAAATGAATTCAAGAGGTAACTATCAGTAGGGAAGGATCATCAGGTGGGGCTGTTTCCAGTAGAGTTCAATGGCGATTCATGCGAGTCCTGGCATTGCTTAATAATTTCATGAGCAGGGTGAAAATATACAGGGTGACTAAAAGCTAGTGAGTAACAGTAAATAAAAATCCAGCAGAGTTTTACAGAGGAGTTTAACTTGACTGTGTTAGTCTTGTTTCAATAGAATATCTTAATATATTAAAAAATAAATTAGTATATTTCAACATACGAATCTAGTTTGTAACAGATTTTGTAGTGCCTAAAGTCTTCAAGAATAGATGCTTTTCTAGAAAATATCTTTCCATCAAAGATATAGTAAGTGTACTTTGTATATAATGAATAAGTAGAAAATGAGATTAAAATCTACTAGAAAAGTCCTTTTTGCTTGGTCTTTGTGAGTCTGTTTGTTAACAGCAAAACTCCAGTACATTGATCAGAGCTGATAAAAGCAGTTGTTCATTGTCACCTGAGTGTTTAGGCATAGTGCTGCTGCAGGAGTCTGGGCTTTTTCTGTGCTAAGCATGAGTTCGGGTCCCAGCTCTGCTGGAGCACTGGAACACACAGAAGTCTTATTCGGAAGAATCACAGCAATTCCTGCAAACAGACCATTAAGGAAGCTTTTTCCTGGTTAATAACTTTGCTTGCAGTGCAATTTTTTCCCTGGGAGTTTTACTGAAAAATTTTTACTTTCACATTTGTGGATGCTCGCAAAATTTCAGCTTGTGAGTTTCTTCTAGGACATTTTGAAATCTTTATACCTTCATTAAGTTCCAGTGAGAAATTGAAAGTGAAGAATAGTAAAGCTTAATTTTTTCCACAGTTTTTATTGTTAATGTATAAAGTATGTGTGACAGAAAAGGATTACAGATGAATAGCACCACTTCCCCTGTAATCTTTATCCTTTTCCTGACTGAGTGCTATCTGCTAATACAAATTCCCAAGATCCTGACCTTTCTTTTTTGCTTTCCTTCCCTGCAAGCAGGGCGGAGGAAATGATTCCTGTCACGTAGCCAAAGGGGGCATATTTACATAGCTCCGCATGATGTGATGAGGAAATCCTGTTGCAGAGAATTCAGGAGGAGAAACAAGTAGGTTGCCAGTTCTGCTTTTTTTTTTTTTTTGGAAGTCCTGCCTCCACTCCTCTACAGGTTTGCTTCCTGAAAAGCCACTTCGGTGACTTTATCAGTACAAATCTCTTTGTTTCTCAGTTTGCTTTCTCCGTTTTTGTACATGGAAGTTTCCAGGACATTGTTCTCCTGCCTGATATCTTGCCATATATTAAGTGATTGTGGTGTTATCTGCTGTGGATTTTTGCTTTGCAGATTTTGTTTGTAGTATTTGTATTTTTATTGTTCCTCCACTGATTATCTCTTAAACTCTGCACAAAGTAAGGAACCACTGTAAATGCTTTAATTCTGGTCTCTTCTGGTCTACAGGGAAAAAGCCTTCACTACACACAGGAGAGTATTGTAATTTCAAATCCTAAAGCATTCAAATAGCTTTGGCGGTATCCTAGAGAAAACCAAACATTAAGGGTTTTTGTTTTAAAATGCACTGAGTACATATGGAGTTCTATAGTTAATATTTTCTAGATTGTATTATAAATAGTATATGAAAACTCGGTGTGAGAGCTTTCCTTCACCTAGGCTTAATTCACCAAGGCTAAATTCCCTTTCCTACTGACACTGAGATCCGTAATCAAAATAACCAGTGAAATGCATCAGTTGACTGGAAAAGAAACCTTTCATGAATGTAGAACCTGGTGTAAAATCAACATGGAGCTTATGCAAAAAAGCAATTTTATTAAATGCATGAGGCTCTAAAAGCTAAAGAGTGATTGTTAAGAGAGCACCATGGATGTGAGTGTCATTCTGCCATTTCAGACCAGGAACATGCTCCTTCAAGGGCTAACTGTGCCTTCAGCTGGCAGCCAGGTCATATGTGTGTGCTGGACCTGATCAGAGATTAAGAACAAAAGCACTTTCCCATGGTAGCATTACTTTTGATCCACAGTGCTGTCCATTAAAAGCTTTAAGCTTTGGGAACATTTGGGTCCAGATCCTGCTTCATGCCTCAAAACCACTGCTACTTTTTGTACAACAGACCACAGACTATTTAAAAAAAAATCTGATTTCAGAGGGGAGTTTTTCTGAACAGAAAGATTTTTATGTTTTAGTCCAACCCCATAATTCTGCATACGTATTTTGGTCTGTCTCCCATCTGTCAGAAGGACATAGAAGAGATACAGTAGGCCTTCAGTGATCAAATAAAATTTAGAGATCGATGATCAATCAAGATCAAATGATGGTGCTATGTTTTGCCTTTTGCCAGTCTGAGGATATGGAGTATGAGGTCCAATTTCCTAGTCTGGCATCTCCAGCATGGCAGTAATTTAGAAACACAATGAACTAATGGTCAAAGTCTTGTCATACCAGTCAAAGAGACTGTGCAACCATTGCTTATTTTTTTAGTGATTTTCTCTTTCCAGAAATACTGGAATTTATCCAATGCCAAGAACATTTTTTACTTGCTTAGAGATGTTTGGGCTGAAAACCTGACATCTTGTGTTTAAGGGAAGAGCTACTAGAACAGTACTGTTGGGCAACAACCAAGTCAGACTTCCACAGTATAGAAGTGTACAACTCTTGGAATAAAAAGCTGTAGAATATAATAAATATTTTAGGAAAAAAAGCAATATTTTCCATAAAAATAATAAAACCAATGCACTTTTCAGATTAGGAAGAGCAAAAATATAAAGACCTCACATTCTGAAGTCCAGGTCTTTCCCCTCTCTTCTTCAGAGTGCAATGTAAAAACAATGTAGAAGTGGAGTACAAGGAAAAAGACAAGAAATAATAAATGTATAAATATTCTTTAGGCATTCCCTACTTTATTGGAAAAAACCCTAACAAAGCACTCAATAAATTGAAATTCCTTTTGCAATTTCTTATTAACAGATCTCTATAGCTCAGAAGGTGGAGGTCTCTGGGAGATGAGGAGATAATTAAAAAAGACAAGAGATACAGTTCTAGTGCATAAATTCTTAGAACTTTTAAGGGGGAAAAAATCCTGTATAATTATGGAATATCAAGTTCCGATGTTTATAGGATCAGGTTTTTCCCTCTTGCAATTTATTTTCAACAAGTGTGTAAGGAATGGTGACCACCCGTAAAAGGCCTGAGTTGAATGAGAAGGTGGTACTATGGAAAAGTTCACCACGGCTCTCATAAAGACGGGACCTTGGCTATTGGGTCTGTGACTTGGGAAGGTTTTCCACATGCCTCTGGGACATGGGACCAGGGCTCTGCAGCTGCAATGTCTGTGTGGCACCTGCCCCACGTGTGGCCCTCAGCTTGCTCAGCAGTGCTGTGGGACAGCAGTGTCTGCGCTGGCCCTGCTCTGGGGATGGGACACTGCAGGATACAACACTTACATGTAGTGGGATGAAAGCTGGCAGTGTGTGCTGCTGATGTTTTGAAGTGACATAGGTTTTCTTGTACAGATTTGCTCAGTTAAGCTATGAAAAATGCAACTTCAGCATGTTTGACTGCCACTTTATGAGGCCATCAATTTTTAAGAGGGTTTTATGAAGTCTTGATCTGGGCAAACATAGTTTTTAGGTAGCTTCTGTCTAGTTTTAAGAAGAAAATAAAAATGACAAATAAAACAATAAAGATGGGCAATAATAAAAACCCGTAAGGATTTTGTGTATGCAAGGTGAAGATTTAGGTTTGAATTTAACTGACAGGAAGAAAGGGAACTGGAGATTTCTAAGATTAATCATTGTCCTTTGTTCACCATAAAGTTCAATTTTCAAGTGGTTTAGCAATAATAAAAACCCTTAAGGATTTTGTGTGTGAGGTGAAGATTTAAACTTAGTTTTGACTGACAGAAAGAGAGGGAACTTAGATTTCTAACATGAATCATTGTTCCTTGCTCATCATAAAATTTAATTTTCAAGTAGTTTAGCCTCAGATTACTGGAAGCAATTTCTGGTTCCACTCTAGGTAATGTTGATGAGACAGCTGTAGATTTAAGGGTCATTAAAGAATTCTTATTCATAAAAGTATGCACTTACCTTTAATCACATATTTAACTCTTATTGAAGCTAATGGGGTTTAAAAATGTTCTTCATTCCTTTCCTTTTGCTTTCGATGGAACTTCAACATTTTCTTCAACTCTAAATTTCCTTTAATATTTTTCTTAATTGGGGACTTTCCCATCTTCCTACTTTGCAGAGTCAGCTTCTAGGTCATTCCTCTGTGGCAGGCACCAGCCTCCCAGGTACAGGGAGGGGCAGGGAGAGACAGGACATAAATGGGAAGCAGGATAAGGCTCTCCCAGCTCCCTTTATTCTGTAGTGGGAGATACACTATGGGCACCACAGGCTCTCCTGTGTGCCTGTATAGTGGACAGTCTGAAGCCTCCCTGGTAAATTCACTTCTGAATTCCTGCTCATGTGACACAGGCAACAAGTACTGCACCTTGTTTTTCCTGCTGCAGATACAATTAAAGAGGGTTTTCCCTGAGTTTCTACAGGTTTGGAAAGAGGGGTTTCCATTTTTATTTTTCTGGTATAAGTGCATTTATGCTGAAGTATCAGTTAGGATAGATGATTTTCAGTCATTTGTCCTCAGGAACCCTTTAGCCCTGATGTATTTTCTGCTCTGTAGGGGATTTTCCACTTCATACATCAAGCAAAACATTCCCAAAAGTACACAAGGGAGTAAAATCTTAATATTTCATTTCAGAAGATTTTATAAAGAACCATAATGATGATTATTGTTTACTATTTTTTTCAAAAGAGAAACTCCATTCAGGGACAAAGAAAACAGCCAGTTTAACAGAGCTAGTCAAATGACTTTCCAGGAACATTAACATCACTGGAGGCCCCTAGTGACTGAAACTTCAAAACATTTGGCTTCTGTATGTTTGTTTGGTGACAGAAATGTTGAACACTTTTGCAAAATTATTTGGAAGAGACTTAGCAGTGAATAATCTGAGTTTTCTGTCAGTTTTTCCATTCCCTTTGAAATTCAGTAGAGCCCTTAAACTCAAGCATGGTGTATTTCCACCCACATAATAAGAAAAATGAGTAGGTTAATAGTAAATATGCTTGACTGTATTTCAAATGTAAGGCCAAGATGGAGACCCATGGGGTAGTCAAGGAGAAACACGGGTAAATGGATTTTGTCTGCTTCTCGGTAGAACACTGAAGAAAGGATTTCTTTCTTGAGACCCATCAAACAGGCATGTTTGCCTAAGTTTTATTTACCAAATAACTGGTGTACCTTTTAAATTAAAAATTAATTTATCACTACGTCACTGGAAGGAAAGAATATAGTTTAATTTCATTTTTCCTTTGCTAGACAGTAGATATGTCTGGATTTGTTATCTTAAAACCTGGAAAGGAAGAGATATAATAGTGCAGCTCTTAATTGTTATATTACTTAAGCATTTGAAAGAGCTTAACTTACTAACTGAGTCCAAGAGTCAGAGTTATGCCATACTTCAGTTTGTACCAGTAGTACAGATATCTGAAGGACACTAGCTCCAATGGCCCGAGTAATTTTGCTAAGATGTGCTGTTATTTTGTTTAGAAATTAGTAGCAAATGGCTTTGTAATTCAAAGTTTTGCCAAGACTTTGAATGTAATAGCTCTCAATAAATCCCAAATTGTTTTATGAACTGAGGTAAATGTAGTCATCCATGTCCCATGTCTACCTGGGCACAAGCATCCATGTCTGTCCTACAATCTTTGTGCTGCATTAAAATGTCCGGTTGGTATCACAGGGCTGCCGTGGCTACCAGATGTTCCTCTCAACCTGGTTCAAAATATTCCTGTTGGCACAGAGAGACACTTGTCTGCACTGTCAACAGCACATACTTGAATGTGCCACTTACAGAACTGGCTCTGCTTGTCGTCTGTCGGTACCAGCCTTTCTTGGCACTGGTAGTAGAAACCTGGGGTCTCAGGAGTTTTTCTCAGGACTTCTTTGTGCTCCCACATGGTGAGTGCTTGCTTTGCACACCTAGGTGCCCCTATCGAAGTCCAGGGACCAGAGAACTGTGGTGTCCCTCTCTTGTTTCCCAGGGACCCCACCTTGTACCACACTTAAAAGTATACCCAATCCTGGACCAGCAGAGCTGACCAGAGCCAGGAACATGGCTGTGAACACCTCCCTTGGGTTTATGGGCAGGGTAAGCATAGGATGGCTGCGACTCTGAGCACGAGTCCTCTCCTCAAGAAGCCAGGGGACAAATGCTGCACACTATTTCTGGCAAGAGACTGTTGCGGTTTAACCCCAGCCAGCAACTAAGCACTACACAGCCACTCACTAGCTCCCTGTTGTTGTTATTCAGTTCCCAAAATAAATTTGTTCTTTTCTCCCACAGAGGCTGAGGTGAAGAAGATGTCCCCGATGCAGCAGAGAGGAGCCTCCCTGCAGGCTCTGTGCCCCAAGGCAGTGCAGAAGTCACAGCACCTGCTTTTGACAAAAGAGTTCCTGAGTAACTAGAATAGCCTGAAGCAGGTCATTTCATAAGAAAATAGAGCAGGCCATAGGCTTAGCACTGCTTCCAGGTTTGGGCCCCCAAAGAAGCCTCATTCAGCTGCAGGGACAGTGTGATCCTCTGCTCCAACTCACCCAGCCAGACCCCAGGAGCTGTGGCTGAGCTCCGCCCTAGCATCCATCCCCCCCAGCTGCCTCCAACAGCACCACAGGGTCTCCTAAGAAAACCAGCACCTGTTACCCCTCCTTAAAGACCTCCTCAACCCACTGTGTCTTTTATTCTGGTGCAGTAGTTTTAAACCTTCAGTTGCACAAAATGTTTAGAGGGATACCAAGGCAAGGGTTCTGCTCTCTGTTTCAGCAGTGTTCATAGAAGCAAAAAAAAAAATTCTAAGTAAGTCTGCTGATGACACAATTTGAAATTGGAACTGTTGACCCTCTCAAGGGCAGAGAGGCCCTGCAGAGAGATCTCAACATATTAGAGAGACAGACGGTCACCAACCATACGAAGTTTAACAAGGGCGAGTGCTGGATTCTGCACTTGGGATGGGGCAACCCTGGTTGTGTGTACAGACTGTGGAATGAGAAGCTGGAGAACAGCCCCATGGAAAGCAACCTGGGGGTCCTGGTCAATAGAAAGTTGAACCTGAGTCAGCAGTGCCCTGGCAGCCAGGAGGGCCAACTGTGTCCCAGGGGGCATCAGGCACAGCATCGCCAGCCGGGTAAGGGAGGGGATTGTCCCACTCTGCTCTGCACTGGGGCGGCCTCACCTTGGGTGCTGGGGACAGTTTTGGGTGCCACAATATAAAAAAAGAGATTAAATAATTAGAGAGTGTCCAAAGGAGGGCAACAAAGATGGCAAACAGCCTTGAGGGGAAGCCATATGAGGAGCAGCTGAGGTCACTTGGTCTGTTCAGCCTGGAGAAGAGGAGACTGAGGGGAGACCTCATTGCAGTTACAACTTCCTCGTGAGGGGAAGAGGAGGGGTAGGTGCCAATCTCTTCACTCTTGTGACCAGTGACAGGACTTGAGGTAATGGCATGAAGCGGAGTTAGGGGAGGCTTAGGCTGGCTATCAGGAAAAGATTCTTCACCCTGGGGGTGGTTGGGCACTGGAACAGACTCCCCAGGGAAGTGGTGGTATCATCAAGCCTGCAGAGCTCAAGCAGCATTTGGACAATGCTCTCAGGCACATGGTGTGATTCTTGGGACTGTCCTGTGTAGGGCCAGGAGTTGGACTTGGTGATCCTGATAGGCCCCCTCCAACTGAGCATATTCCAAATGCTCCCCTGCAACCCCTGTATTCTCTACATATCTTTTTTATGTCCTTGCACTCCAGAAGATTTCCTGAGAGGACTCCCTTCTCCATTCTAATAGTTGGCCCAGAAGAAGAGGACTTTACCATGACTAGGATCCATGCCAAAGGCTGGTGGAGGAAGAGGAAGGTGGTGAGGATGAAGAGAGAGCATTTGATAGTAGGTGGCACTTAACCCTGGTTGCAGTAGAGTGGGGCAGATACCAACAGCATTTTCTATCCAGATAAAATACAAGGATATTAGGCTTGTCCCTGTGTAAGTATTCATGCATCTGGGCTATGAGCAGAGCTGGTGTCTGTTTACAGTGACCAGCTGGACTAGCATAAGCTTCAATGTCTTTTGTTTTCTTTCAGACTGGGGGTGGGAAGGAAAGGAAAACAAGGAGCTGCCTGGGAACAAAATTAGAGTCAGTCACACACTTGTGGGATGCCAGCCAGTGAGGCACAATGTTATTATCTAGAGCTTTTCCAGTTCTGCTGAAACTGGCTGCGTGAGGGATTTTGTCAGCTGATAATCACCAGAAACAGAGAAGAACTCTGGATGGAGAATGGAGGGGAGATGCTGTACTTATGATGCAAGAAGCCATGGGAGAGTCCAGCCATTGCAACTACGCTACCCAGGAAGGTCTCTGCCAGGGTGGTGTGGGAGAGGCACCTTTTGATTCTGGCCATAGCCCATCCCTGGTGAGAAGAGCATGTTGGCTCAGCAGGACATCTCTGCACAGCTGCTCTCTTGCAGCTGCCTGTGGCAGGGAACTGGGACTCTGTTGGGTGCACCAAGAGTGTCAGCAGCTCAGCACAAGTGTGAGCAGTGTGAGTGCTGGCCAGGCTGTGCTGCTTTGTGGATCCTGCAACAGACCTGGGCTTCTATGTCTCCTTAAGCCTAGAGAGTGTGTAGACCACCTCAGGAGGTAGAGATCTAGGTGCCCCATGGGTTTTTTCCCCCCCAATAATCAAGGCAGAATGTTCTTTCTCTGACTCTGGTTAGATGCACTCAGAAGTTGCAGAAGTTACTCTTGAAAGCAGTGGGAGAGACAGCCTAGGAAATCATATTAACCTTGTCATCTCACCTTGCTCCCATGCTTCCAAACTTGGTTGTATACTATTTGCTTTTACTTTGACAACCATATATATTCTGGTTTAGCAGCAGACCAAACATCTGAAGTGCAGTAATTAGGCAGCTAGCATAGAACTGAAAATGTAAAAACCTTGTTTAGGAATAGGAAACATAATTTGAAGAAACCGTCAGTCTTTGAAGGCAAGAAGATTTTACCAATGTAGTTCAGATCCATCTGTTCTGTTTCAGATATCTGTTCTGTTTAACATATTCATAAACAACCATAATTAAGACAATGTCAAAGATTGAAGATGACCTTAATTTGTTTAAGGAAGTAAGGCTAATTGTGGGTTGCAGGAAGAATTCATAAGACTGACTGAGCAGGCAGCAAAAAGGCAGATGAAATTCAATGTAGGTATGCCTACATGGCCCCCAATAAGAAGGTGATTCTTTCCACTGTGAGACATGAATCCAACTTTTCAACCAAAGGTGGTAAATGTTAAAAGAGGAACTGGAACAAGTTGATAGAAGATGTACTACTTGCAAAGAAGCTATATCTATCCCTGAAAGTCCCCAAGCGGGAAATAATTGATGTCTGGAAGAGCTTAAAATGTATGCATTGCATATACTTGTCCTGGTCTTACTCTTCCTTGAGCAATTTTTTATGGCTACTTTCGGCAAGAGCACAATGGGCTAGATGGACTCTTATATGCATTATACAAAATAAACCATGAGCATAGTGCTTAGTGTTCCTTCCTGTCTTCCTACCTCCCTACTATCCTCCTCTCCCTAATGCAGGAATTATGTAAAAATGCTGATGGTTGAACAGACCTCTAAAATTTTCAGCAGCTGCTGTTGGCAGGAGGGGGGAAAACGAACCCAGGTGTTTCCAAAAGGAACCTTTCTAATTTCTCATGATGCTCCCTTAGCATCCACTGGATGCAGACACAAGCAAGGGACAGAGTTACCTTCATTGAATGACAAAAGATTACCAAAAGAGAGAACAAATTGCTCCCTGTTAGTGGAATGATTTAAGGTTTTATTGTATACAAATGGAAACACTGATGTAATTGTGATAGTCTAAGGACGTAGATGCAGCAATATTTGAAGAAGAAATAATAGCTTTTGTTAGGCTAGCTGACACATCAGCAAAAGCCATCAGGCAGTGCTGGTGCACGGGCGCTGTGGCCTTGGGCACAGCACCCTTCCCCCGGGCTCGGACGGATGCCTCTGCCTGGGACACACAGGCCTTTCTTTACGCTGAATCAGGAGCTTTCCTCTGAGATGGGAAGAAAGGCTTCTGTGCTGGCTTGTTTTCTGTAACACTACCAGCTGGCTAAATACAGGAGCTCATGCCTCACTTAACTTGCTGGTGTCTGTTAGGCATCTCACAAATAAGGTGCCAGAGATTTCTGCACCATTTTGGATACTGCAAGGCGATTTAGGTTTTTTTGCAAACATCTTCTGTACACAGTTTACATTGGGACTTTATGATAGGGACTTCATTAAAATAAAGAGTAGGGAACTCAAGATGAGTAATTGGCAACAAAACCACCAGCATTTATATACAGTAGACAGTCATAGATTATGAAGGCTTCCCTTCAGACAGAGACCTGTCCAGCTCAGGTTCAGGACAGCTAGCACATGCCTTTAGGAGCCGCCTGGGATGAGCAATATTGCTGGGTGTCTTGGGAAGTGGGGACATGGTATGAGACGTGGGCAAGAGCCACAGCTTGTCATATCTTCAGATGTCTGAAGTTTGCTCTTTCAAGTGGTGTATATGTATATGTAGCCAGGATGGTGCCATATTTGCAAAACCACTTTGCACAGTGAAGAATGCAGGCAGGGAAGAATTAAGGGATTTGCTTACCCTGATGTAGAAAGGCAAGTCACAGCTCACTATGGCACCAAAGTCCTCAGTTATGTCCAAGACCAAATAATTATAAAAGATCTGTATCTTTGTGTGTGTATCCTGTTGTTGTGGTGTGGTCAATTGTCTCAACCATGCTCTGTGATCACTGGGCCTCATTCAAACTGCAGCATAAGAGAGCTGTACTCATAGTCATCACACTGTCAGGGGTGGCAGCTTTGGCTGTCTGCTTTTCTACTGAATTGCTTTGATGTGGATCTCCCACATCTTGAGTGAGCTATCTAATAAGTCACCTGCTGTGTAAAACCTGGATATAGTTCCTCCTCCTACTGTATTTTTTAATGAAAATAACCATGGCATCTGCTTTAGTCAAGCTTTCAGGGACATAGCTTGTCTCATCTCATAATAGGGCCTGGAAAGAAAATAAGAGCCAAAATGTACCTAGGTTACTGAAACAATATGTACAGAATTTTTCAATCCAAACAAGGATTGATTTAGCCTTAACCAGGAGTTTAATTTCATCTGGCATTGGTCAGCTAAAAGGGAGGCATCTGCTCTGGTTCTGACCTTCTTTCAAGCAATGGAGAAAGTACCTTACAATAGGAAGGCAAGTCATTCCCTCTCATCTAAGTCCATTTTTAGGGATGGAGTAGGAGGCAGCCACTTTTCTTCTTCACTTCTGTGGGTCTCTACAGTAAGTTCAGGTTTACCTTGCTGTGCACAGAATTTCACTTGTGCTAAATATCCATTATTCACATGGTCTCACAATTAAGCATTGTGTGATATAAGTATGCACAGGCTGAAAAATGGAATGATCCGCTAAAAAGCAACCATAAGTCATTACTGTTCTCTAAGAAAAAAGGTAACAGCCATCAAGTGTTCCCTCTGAGGTAGAACAAAAATCTAATACACTTCCATGGATTAGTTGTTGGCCAGCTGCTTCAATCTAAAGCACCAGTTTCTCATTACCATATAAGATAAAGGGATAAAACCTGCAAAAAAAATTACAATTCCGTGGGATTGGTTTTCTGCAGAAAGAGACATATATGATTCTGTCTTCTAATTCAAAAGACAGAGTGTCTTTGCTTGGAGTGTGCTGGTCCAACTGCACCATAAATATTGACAAAAGAGATCTGTAGTATGTGTTTTAACTCTGATAATGGCATCAGAGACATCTGAAATGCTCTGCCATAGCTGCATTAGTCTCTAAGTTGTGCACTGCAGAAGGCATAGGCTCCCAAAGTTTAGTTTAAGAAAACAAACTGTCTGAGCTAGATGAAGTACCCAGCATGTGGGAAACAAAACATCAGCACTTATACTACAGTTTTGGACAACAGCTCAGATGATTTGTAAAGACATGGTAAGTACTCCTGGTAAATGTTGTTGGGAGCTTTTTTTATACTTGAGGAAGCCTTTATAGTGGATTCCTGTGTTTAAATCTACGGAATTAATATTTGTGGTTGAGTTTTTAGAATACCTTTCAGAAAGTTATCTCATGGTGCAGTGCTTGAGTCACTGTAATCAGACAGGGGATAATATTAAAAAATGATAACTTCTAGGGGACGCAACCATTACTGCTACACCATTTGCAAATAAAGTTGTAAAAAGTCTAAGGAGAAGCAACCTGGAACAGACCTTGTGCACACAATAAAGGAACAAGGACGTATTAAGGCAGGAAATTTACTTTTCTTTTTTATCTCTAAACTCCATGCCTCTACTGAACAAATGTAGAATTATCCTGATTGCTCTCCTATTCCCATATTTCAAGCTGACCTATCTCAGCAGTTCCAGGAGCCTGTTTTCCACCTGGCTTCCTCTTCTGCATGAACTAACACTTATGCCACGCTGATCTCATAATCCTAGAAGGTGTTTAAGTCACACAAAGCAGTCAAGAATCTTTGTAAGACATATTTCTGCAGTTGGAATATACAGGTAAGATTAAGAGCATCCATTAATGTTAGAGGTCTGTAGGGCTAGCTATAACACAAAACTATCTAAAAAATTAAAAAAAAATCGCTGACATTAAAGTTCAAGCAATTTTCTCATTATTCCTATAATCCTTTAACCATCGTTCTGCGTTCAGCTTTGCAAGGCTCCTTTAGTGAAAATCAGTCTAGTCCTACAGCCCCCTCTCCTGTGCACTTATCATCAGTGCAAGAAATTCAGCAATTTGGTCAGCTCTGTAGCATTTGTTTCTTGCCTACTTATGTAGGGACTTAAAAGTTTCCTCAGTACTTCAGGTTTGAACAGTTCATAGTAAGGAGTGAATTTATAGTCATCACACTTCAGTGTGCTTGGGGAGTACTATTAAGGAGAGCATCTAAAATGGAGACAGAAGTGGCTATATTTATTGAAATACTTATATAGATCATCACCTGCTGGGTTATTC
Source organism: Corvus kubaryi (assembly GCF_017639235.1). Lineage (NCBI taxonomy): Eukaryota > Metazoa > Chordata > Aves > Passeriformes > Corvidae > Corvus > Corvus kubaryi. The sequence continues at coordinate 32,409,172 of NW_024582091.1, read as the reverse complement.
AGAAATGCCTGAGCAAGCTAAGTATTTCATTTTCAAAGGGAGTTTATTAGAACTTGTTTATGCTTATTTGTCTGTCTACCAAATGCCAGCCTTCACCCTGAGGCTATCAAACACCTTTGAAAGTCTGCTGGAGAAGAGCTGAATGTCTAGGCTGTGCTGGCAATGTTAAAATAGTTGAGATCAGGATTTAATTTCTCAGTGTCACTCCAAGGTCAATCAGAACTTTCCTAGTAGAACTAGAGATTAAACCAGGGATTTAATCATAAAGCTATATGTAAAAACTAAAGCTAATTTTATGGTTGCATTTACTTTACTGATGACTCTTCCTCAAAAGCCACCTCTTCCAGGAACTCTGCCCTCTCTGTCACATACTGTGAAGGTCACTGTGGCTTCCTTCACCCAGGCAGTGCAACAGGCAGCACAACCATGGCAAACTCCTGGCCAGCCAATAACCAGTGGAGCCTTCTGTTCCCTGGATGAAGCTTTTCTTATGTGCACATTTCATCCCAAAGTACTACATTACTGATTCTCCCATTGTTTTTATGAGATATTTGTGTGACATACAGATACATGCAACAGAGCTGGTGCCATGTGCCTTCTCAGGTCTGGAGCTGTCTCAGCTTGCAGACAACTATTAGAACTAACAATATGTGCTACTACTACAACACTACCTTTGGCTTGGTAGCACCAGCATTGCTTAGCACTGTTCAGTACTACTCAGCCCAAAACAAACTGATAGACTTCTAACCTATTGTTACATATGCTCCTTATAGTAAGGATGCCACTACCCTTCACAGCACTGTCCCTTACACTGAACTCTGAGGAAACCAAAGATTGGAAGAAGAACAAATGTAGAAGAAAATATATGGAAAACAGAGGTGAAATAACATCTTTTATCTTTTCTTACACATCACAAAATCTTTGCAGAGGGACTGCAAAGATACTGCAGAGAAAATATAATTCAGTTGACATAGCCCAAAATGAAAAAAAAAAAAGGTTTTCCATTCTGAGGACATGGCATATCAAGTCTGGTAAGTAGGGAAAAGCCACAAGAAGATGTGACATACCTGCTGCAGGTAGAATATCCAAATTATTTGGCTGAAGACAGTCTTTGCTGTGCTTGTGGGTTTGTGATGGTCTTATAGTTTGACCAAGTTTGGAGGACTTTTTCACACAAATTATTAAAGATACTATGTTAGGACCTGTCTTCACCTGAGCTGTAAGCATCATTATACTGTCTCAATAATTATAAAGACATTTTTAATACCCATAAACAAATTGTCACTACCAACTGCTTGTCTGGCTTCACAAACCAACAAACTATATCAACAGAGCTTCACCCATGTACTCCCCTACTGATAAGGAGGGTACATTTTGTACCTATTGATCAAGCAGACTGGAGTGTCTTACTGTCATTTTCTGCAGAATAACATACTTTATTAGGTATATCTATTCTAGTCTAAAACAAGATTATATCTAAGAAATCATGTTATACATTTTGCAATTCAAATAATCTTGCCTTTCTAAACTATTCTTGTGCAAAACACTATATCTGTGGGACACAGTTTTTGAAAAAGAAGTCACCTTTGAAGAATAGTCAACCTGATGGGAACAAAAGGAAACATAGCATTTATGCACCATTAGTGGTAGAAGCACTGTTGAAGGTTAGAGTTTCAGCACTTGCCCATAAGGAATTTGGATTCTGACTGTACCACAGATTAAAATAGACGGGAACATCTGCACTCCTAAATATGGTTTTTCCTTGTAATATACCATTTAAGCTGTCATGGCTTAACACCAGCTGGCACCTAAGCACCACACTGACTTAACAACTGAGGCTTTGGTTGGAGTGTGTGAGGAAGACCTATCCTTCTCGACTTGGTCAGACATTTATTGTGTCAGTCTGTCCACAGCCGAGACAGAGGCCCACTTAGAGGAAGCCAGGTTGTCTTTGTATTCTTGGAGTTGCCTGGCCTGTTGATCTTTAGCTGGTGCCTCTGTGTCTGCCCAGCTCATGGTCTCCAGGGTGTGAATGTATGACATCAGTGCATTTAGTACAAGCTTTTGCCACACGGACTGCGTGTGGATTCCATCTGTGGCTTTCAATGTCTGGATGTTATCCAGTTTGCTACAGATCACCTCCAACATAACTAATTTCCTCAGATACTGGACACCTCCCTCAACGTTGGTCCATTTCCTTTGAGAATCTGCAAGATTGTTCTTGAAGAGATACCTGTCCTTCACAGATTACAAGAGCTGCCACCAAAGACTCCTGCCTTTTTTTAATTCCTTTGTCAATGGCCTTATCCTTAGCAAAGGATCCCAGCTGCTGGACTCCCTTACCCTCAAATTTCTGACTACTGGCTCCAGTATACCAGCATTAGAGTAACTAGGTGAGAATTAACTCACCTGATTGATGGATAAAATTTTGTGTATATCTTGCAGCTCATTTAGGGATAGGGACCAGGTGGCTTTTGTCTCATTTATTATTTCAATCTCTTCCTCCTCCTGTTCTTTTGTCTGCTTTGCTGCAGAACAGGCTGCCTCTTCTGATTCTTTCTCCTGCTCCCTCTTAGAAGATGCTTCATCATCCCTTAATAAATGAGATTATTTCTGTTTTCACTGTTTCTTTTTAATTATAGGAGGGACTTATATAGTTTAGCTATAGTGTTTTGTTTGTTTGTTTGTTTTCCCTTTCTTCTTCCTGAGAATGCTGCATAATATCAAGCAGAGTTTGGCAGATCCTGGCCAGGGCCCAGCACAGTGTGGTCAATTGTGCCACTATGGAATAGCTGCAACATTTGTTTTTCAAAATTCTATCACTTCATCATCATCCTGTAGTTGTCTAGGGGTGAAGTTCTCTAGATACCTGCCCATATTCTTCCACATGCTATGCACCCCATGACCATACTCGCATGGAGACTGAGTCATACTCCTAAATTGCCCATTAATCTCGGGCAAAACCAAAGTAATATTTCCAAGAAATACCAATAGAACTATTTTAACTACCTAGTGATGTTCAAGACATTGGCGATTCGTTGTAATGAAGGAGAAAACATCACAAAGTAGGGAAAGTGCCACTGTGTATTTTCTTCACAAAAGCCTGTCAGAGGAAAAATATAGTTGTTAATTGTTTCCAGGAGATGGTACCCAAAGTATAGTAATGAGTTCAGTACAGGGCCCAAATACCAGATTAAGTTCAAGGTCAGTATTTTAATAAAAAAATCTCCCAGTCAAAACATCACTACTCACTACAGAGCACAGCAAACTGAAAAAGCCAACACCAACCTTTAACATCTGCAGAAAAAGATTGCATGGCACAGATCTGATAAACTAATACTGAAAGCATATGAATCAGTGTTGTGACCTGCAATTGTTAATAGATAAAAATCCTTTTAATACACTCTGGTAATCTGCTATTATCTCAAACTCTTTGAGCCTCACATTGGGCACCAAAAAGAACTGTCGTGGTTTAATCTCAGCCACCAACTAAACACCACACAGCTGCTCATTCACTTCCCTGCCCCCGCCCGCAGCAAGATGGAGGGAAAAGAAACAGGTAAAAGGGAGAAAATCCATAAATCGAGATAAAAGAACTATAATAATGGGAAAATAATAATAATAATAATAATAATAATAATAATAATAATGAAAAGGAAAGTAAAATAAAACCCAAGAAAGTCAAGTGGTGCAAACAAAAAGAATTTCTCACCACCAACCAACCAATGCCCAGCGAGTCCCAAGGGAGAGACCCCCTACCCAACCTTCCCAATAGCTTTTTGCTGAGCAAGATTCCAGATGGTCTGGAATATCCCTTTGGTCATCTGGGGCCAGCTGTCCTGGCTGTGTCTCTTCCCACCTTGTTCCCCTCCTTCTTGCTGGTGGGGTGGGGTGAGAAGCAGAAAAGGCCTAGACTCTGTGAAAGTACTGCTCAGCAGTAGCTAGAACATCACGTGTTATGAACACTGCTTCCAGCAGAAGTCCAAATCATAGCCCCATAGTAGCTACTATGAAGAAAATTAACTCCAGCCAGAACCAGAAGAAACCCCCTTGTTTGCCCCTGCTGTCTTGGTTTCCCTTCTTGTTTTCTGTTGCTGGAGTAGAGCAGTGCCATTCTGCTGAGGCTGCAGCATCACATGCAACTGCAAAGAAGAAAATGTCATGCTTTGAATGAGGGAAGTCTTGACCTACGTCAAGCCTGAGTGCAGGACACCCCAGCAGTGACTCCACCATTAGTACATGTGGATCTATATGGAAAGCTGCAAAAGGACATTTCAGGAAGCACCAATGTAGAGGTCATGAAAAAGCTGTGATTTACTGGCTGTTGTTGGTAACTGGCTTATCACTGCTGCTGACCCACACATTGTCCCAAACGCCAATGGGGACACTCAAATCACGTGGTTGATTTGAAATGAAAGATGATTTGATCCAAACAGCCAGTGCTGGCAGCCAGGAGCAAGCTGCTGTGACTGGAAGCTGTTGCTGTGATAGGTGACCTGATACTTCTGCTGCCCACTTGCCACAGTGGAAGGATCCGCAAACAAACTTTTGCTTAATAACTGGCCAGACTGCCAGCCTCAAGGCTCCCAGACAGGGGATCATCCTGCTGCTCCCCCCCAGGACGCAGCCCTCTTCTGTACCATGCACCCTGAGAATCCTGTCTGGAGCTCAGAGATGTTCTGGTTAGTATTGGAGAAAAAACTGTTTTGGAGAATGTGATTTAAATCAATAGGTTTTGAGCAAAATCTTGGCATGAACTCTTGAGTTTCCTGGAATGGAGTTTTTCATTTCCCATCTCATCTATCAACATCTGGCCCAGGTTGTGGAGTGGCAGTGTACCAGTGATAACAATCTAAATACCTCCTGTGGAAGTTACTCTGTTTCCCATGAAATAAAAAGTGCTTCACAAGAATCAGAAGACAAAGAAAGCACTGTTGTAGCTGAATAGCTGGGATAACCCTATGTTTTCCCTTCTTGGCTCCAAGGGCTGCTCACTGACTTCATACTCTGTAACATACAGGCATGAATGACATGAATAGAGATGGCTCAGAGGAAGGATAGGAAGTCAGGGATTCCTCTGTCAATATCAATCCCTATCATATTTCTTCTGGTTTTCCTTCCCCTCTCTCCCCAGTGCCTTCTTCTTGTTTTCTATGCTGTAACTGAAGAAAAAGTAGATAGGAGACAAATTTCAGTTTTAGCAAAGGCACAGGATTTTGGGAGGCTGGAATTGTTCAAATACTGCTTCTAAAAATCACTGCTTGGGAGAAAAAACATTGTAAACTCAAAAATTGCGGTATCATTTAAATGTTTCTAACCAGTTTAACTAGTAATTCAGGTATATAAAGAAACCGATATTTCTATACATTACACATTATGTATTTAATGGAATTCATTAAAAATCATCATATTAAAAAAGTGTATGGCAATGAAATGTAGCATTAGGAACATCTTAAAGACTATTTCATTTGCCAAATAAGTACTGCAGGGTTTTTGTGGAGGGCAAAAATTTTAGTACCTCCTCCTGATATTTATGAGGTTGGGGATGAGGGGGCAGGGTAGAGCAAATATGGATTTTTATCCTTCTTGTTTTTTATTTTCTTATGAGTCATTACTCTCTTTTTCTTAGTGCTCCTTATGAGACTCTACATGACTCTACATATTCTTTTAGCTTATTTATGGATGCATTAAGTATTTTTCAAAGTTCAATGCATTCTCTTCCCTCCAAGCTACTCAAGCCCTTTGTTCTTCTGAATCACTAACAATATTTTACCCTACTCTGATCATTACATGGAAGTAGCTATTATATGGAAAGAGGGATATGAGGAATAATTTTCACTTATTTTCCTGGAATGAAAGCCTCATTAACAAGAATAATTCTGCTTTGGTAACTGCTCATTTTGACCCTGGTCTGAAAATATATAATGTTGTGTGCAGCACATCACTATACCTTGGAGACAGAATTTTGTTATGTATGGTCCCAGTGGGGTGTCTAGCTCAACGGGACTCTCATACCTGCTGAGAGTCTCTAATGTGATTCAAAGACAGGAGCAGGGTTAAAAGCTCAGAATAGAAATATCAGTTGTATTTTATCACTGCACACAATCAGATTGTGTGGGAAGAATAGCCATGAATAGATTACGGTTTTCAGTTAGCAGAAAGGGTCTAACTATGTGAGAGAAAAGGTTCAGAGACAGCATGTTTTGGCAGCAACACAATCTGACCAGGCTTTTTTTTATCGCTTGGGTTACTGAAGTACGAGGAGAGCTCATCTGCTACACTCTTCCTGCTCTGAGAATGCTTGGTGTAGCTATTGCAGAGTTTTAGCTGACTGTGCCCTTGACTTGTTTCCCCTGCCTCCATGCTGATTTTCTACATGGATTTAGATACTGCAGTGGGAAGGTTAAGCTGTTCTTCTGATCTTTCTTGGTCTCTCAGACTGCATTCCCAGTTCAATGTCTGTCACTATCCTTCTCTCACAGGAGACTTGCACTGCTCTCTCAGATCCTGCCCCGGGCTGCTGCCTCCTGTGCCTCTGTGGTTACCTGAGAGGTCTAACTTATTTGACATGCCTCCAACACTCTGGGAGCAATAGCTTTGCTTCAGAAAGAAAAGTTACTGCACAAAAGCACAGACCTTAAAGCAACAGAATCATGCATATTCACTCCTAGTTTAAAACTTACACTTCCCAAAGCCTTGAGTTCCTGAATGCTGCCTTCTGTCATGGCAAAACTGTCTCTTTGCTCTGGAATTTATAATTTAAAATCCAGATCAGTTCCTTGATCTCTTCATTTAGATAAAAGCATGACTGCTTACCTGTCTATAGCCTTCTGATGCCAATGACTACCTCCAGCAACAGTAAACTGGTCCTGTAATGCCAGGACAATGGAGACAGAATGGAAGAGCTGTGAATTGAAGAGCTCCTGACACTGTTTTACAAATGTAAACCAGAAATCCCACATCCTTTATTTTTATTTTTCAAACCTTTTATTTTCCCTCTTGTTAGTAGGTAAATAAAACATTTCAGATGGGAAGCTTTAACAATCTCATGAAGGTATTCATTGTTTCTGATCAGAGACAGGGCAGCAATCACATCGAGGTGTCAAGGAAAGAATTAAATGGAGGTGTTGAACAAGTGGCATTGTATTGAGTATGGTATTCTGGATGGTATTCAGACACAAGCTCAGGCTCAGCTCCCAACAGAGGCATCTAAATTCAGTGTCACATAGCTTGGTGACAAGACTTTCATTGCTATCAGAATTATTTTGGATGTCATTGAACAGAACAAACACAGGTGTCTTGTTTGGGGAAAAAGTCAGCCAAAAACTCCATGCATGATATTGTCTAGTGCCTTGATTCAGCTGTTCTGGAAGAACAACTGGAGGCCAGTGGGATACTTCTGGGTGTATTCCTTGACTCTCGTGCTTGAGTGTTTCAGCAAAAGTACTGAACCCTTACATTCCACAGAAAGCCAGCTCACATGCCAAGGTTTAAATAGGCTTCCTGTTTTCAGGAACAGATTCATATCTGTAAGTGGCTTTCCTGGCTATGAGAATACTTGGTGAGAAATTAGGCACAGCTAGATGGTTACAGGTCTTTCCAGTGTGTGGTGGGGAAAGGCTCCTACCATCTGAAGTGGATCCTGGGGGAGTACTGTGCCCTCCATTCCCTATTGGCACTGAGTACAAGGGAGAACTGCTACCCAGAATCGAGTGGATAATGAGCCTAAACAAAGGCATACGGTGAGCACAAGGACAGCTCCTGCCTCTTGCAGCTCCTGAGAAATCTTCAGAGTCTGGGAAGAGGAACAGGCATAAAGCCCAGGCTCAGCAGAAGCACCACAGAGGCTCTGCAGTGGTTCCCCTCTCCTGTGCTGGCTAGCTGACGGTCGTTGCAAGTGTACATTTTGCAAGAAATGCCTTCAGCTTCTACTCTCTCAGCAGTAGATGGCACTCGGCAGTCAGCAAGAACCACGGCTATTTGTGGCATTTTTGCTCAGTAAGTAGACTGTTTCTGTACTCAGTGCTATGCACTTTTCATGTCTTAAGATCACATTTTCACAGATTCTACCACTCTTTCAAAATTTTCTTAGTTATAAAGAATGAATGATATAACAAGAAGCTGGCAGATCTGACAAAAAGCCTCAGTAATAGCAGGCATTAAGATTCTTTAATTAAACTCATAAATATGGCCTGCAATGTCAGTTTTCTCTGTGAAAACTCTGATCCAATCTTGATTTACCTTAGTTTTGTTTATAGCCACAGTTTCAGATCAAGCTCTTTAGTACTATTCTGAGCTGAAAAGGACATCTTGACACTACTGACAGGATAAATTTTCTAGTTTAATAGTGTATGTGGGAAAATACCTCATGAAGAATGAGATGGGGAAAGGAAAAGGTGGCAGTGGGAGAATCCCAGGATTTACTGATCCCATGAATAATGTGAATCTATCACATGCAATCAGGAGGGTGAGCAGACATGATATCTCTTTTGAGAAGAGACAGGTATTACAATCTCACTTGTAATGCTACAGCTTTTTCCCTCAGGTCAAAGCAGCTAATCCCTCTGCTGCATGTCTCGTTCCCTTTGTAACTGTGTGATTGTTAGAGAAAAGCAAGGGGAGAGCTGATAAGGTACTTTTAGCTCTTGTAAAAAAAAAAAAAAAAAAATTATGGACCAGGATTAAGAGTTTTTGATGGAATCAAGATAAAGTATATCAAACCCCCAAAAGAAGGTACAAGAAGACCAAAGGGAGCAGATCCTTCTATTTGTGTCCAGTACACAGGGTACAAAGGGCTGATTAGACTGTTTTGCAGGGCACTCTTAATGTCTTCTTTTGCTTATACTCGCTGGGTCTGGCTCCTCCCTTCTTCTTGTATAAAAGAGAGAGGAGCAACAAGCAACCTTAGCTTGGAAGGAACACACTCTGCCACAATCATTAACTGCTTTTAAAAATAGAATTGCAACATTCATGAGAAAAGGAAAATCTGTAGATGTCTGTGTTTGGATTGCACTCACACCTTTAATTACGGTGTCGCACAAAATTGTAATCTCAAAATTAATTCAAATTGAGTTGGAAAGGGAAAGTTTTCATGCAGATTGAAAGCTGACTGCAATGCCATAATCAAAAGGTGATAGTAAATATGGATGTATCTCATTCAGACCCAAAGGCTCATGGTGATTCTGTGGACTGATACAGTTTAACAACTTAGTGAATAATCTACAGTGAGAAGCAAAGGTTGTCATCGTCTCTTGGCTGAAACTCAGGACTGGAACAGAGTCTCTAAAACATGAGGTTGATACAAGCCTGAAATGTTGATTTGGGCTGGAAAACAACTTATGTGCTCTGCAAATTGAAGTACCAGGGGAGTTTTTTATTTTCCATGCAGCAACAGGTAACATCGATAGTATAAACACTATTGAGAAATGTAGGTACCAGGAATAAATGGAAACACCCAGGAAGATAAAGGGAAAAAGGCAAACATTAGTAAGAACCTGACCTCAAATGTCAGAAAAATAAAGGAGATACTCATGGGGAATATGTGCGTTTGTTTAGGTTTTTTATTTTTCTTTTTTTGTTATATCCTTTGATTGGATCAGGTTAGGAAAACCACAAATACAGTTCAGAGTAAGACAAGTGGGTGGGTGCAATTTAAAAAGAACGTTCAGTAGGACAACGATATGTAGAAGCACTACAGCTGAAAGGGAGCAATGGATGATGGCAAACAGCAAACCTGTGCTTATCTGAGGGCTTCTATAAGCATCTTGTCATGCTACTGCTGTGAAGAATCAAATCATCACTGGGAAACAATGTCCTCAATTATATTTTATTGAAATAAATATGCAAATGAAAACTTTGGAAGAATAAAAGAACTTACATAATATGCTTTGCAACATGTGCTCACCACTCTTGTGCTTATCAAAATACAGTCTCCAGATACAGAGGTCTGCCACAGATACAGTCTCCAGCTGTATCTTTCAGGCACCACATAATGTCTTGTGTCTCAGAGTCCCAAGGAGTTGCTCTCTGAGCAATGATGAAACCTGGTTTTAGTGTCTGTCTTCACTGCACATGCCACACTGAAGGGTGATATTAGCCACTCCCTCAATTTCTTTTCAAGCCTACTCATCTGTCTATCTAGAAATGCCTCCCACCCAAACCTCACCCTTATAGGAATTGAGAAGAACTGTGATCTCCTCCCCTCTGGCCAGTTTATTTCAAACAAATTCAGAAGTTTTAACTTAAACGTAGAATTGTGTAAACCCTTTTTTCTGAGGTGAGAAGGCAGAACTACAAGTAGATCACATCTATGTAGACTTTGTTTGGTTTGCAGCATGGACAGAGTTTGTTTACAAATGCCTTCAAAATGCACTGAAAATTCAGAACTCATGCAGAGCCAAGCAGTATGACAGATATCTGTTTGGTCAGACACCTGACTGGTGTTACTTAACCTGAGCTGCAACAAAACATGGCAGCTCTTTCCTACTGATATATGCCTAAGCCCTTTAAAAATTGAGTTCTCCAAAGGCTCTATGAACTGTAGAATAATCTTGTATAAAATAGTGGAGGAGCCATTGCTTGAAAATGTGTTAAAGGACAGAATATTAGGAGATACTAATTTCAGAATGTCTGAACATGATGCATTTGTAAGCAGGCTCTTAGATTAGTCCTAAAAGAACAATTATTTTTGAACAATTATTTTGCAACTTGCAGATACACAGGCCAAAGCAAATGTAGCATTGCACTGTAAACCCAGCAGACTAAGTCTGAACTTCCCTCTGTAGTCTTGCCCAAAGTATATTCCCTTTAGCCAAGAGCAGAGGGGAGACTGGTGATTAAGGATGGTTGTGAGGTGACACTGGGCACAGTGGAGGCTGTAGCTGTTCCTCACCGGAGCTGAGCTCCAGGCCATGGGCTGCTGCCACCAGTGCAGAGATTATGGGAGCTGCTCCTCAGAGACTGGTGGTGTGGTGGCACTGAGCCAACATGTCCCACATTCACCTGTGCTTGCTGTACAGATGGATGATTCAGAAAAGCCCAAGAAAGCCCTCTTCTCCCTGCCACAATATCCCAAGTGGTTAAATAAATCTGATATCAAACTGTTGAACAAGTCTTGAAATGGTGGCCTGCCTTCTCCCGCTAAATAGATTTACAGATAAGTATCAACTGTTTCCTTTGCAAATCAAACTCCTTGACACTAAGCAAAGTAATTGTAGTAGGTCTTCTGGGCATTAAATGTATTTACTGCTGATGTTGTTTCTAGAATAATTGTTTACTGGGCGTCAGATAGTAAGGCTGTGTATGATTCATAGGAAATGGCAGCATGCCAGAATTTTAAACTCTCCTTGCATGGTCACTTGCCTACTAGCTTGGTTGGATGGAAGGAGAATATTTAGCTTTCTGCTGTACAAGTATTTTATGATTAGCACTCCTAAAACAGAAAATGGGAAATGCAGCATAGCAAGCTCTGTTAACATTTATATAAACACCATTAATCAAGAGCCTTCTGTATTGTATTCTCCTTGCACTTATGTTCCAAACTGACCGTTCTTTTCATCTTAGAAAACATTTTCTGTTACAACATCTTCTCTATTTTTTTTAAATGGTTATGGTTTGAATTCCATTTTGATGATGTTGATAGGCATCTGGGACACTTTGAAATCTATACAACCATTATTCATGGCACTGTAACTGCCTAGAAATGAACAGAGGATTCTGCTCTACTGGCCATTATACAGTTGATGTAGAACCTGATTAAACCTGCTAATGTGATGCATATGTGGCTGGACAGCTGCTCTGAGGTTTTTTATGTCCTTATAGAAACTGCTTATGCACAGGGTGGCAGCTCTTTTGAGTAGTTTAGACAAAAAAGGCAAAAGTAATTTTTCATTGGCCATTTATTTCACCTATCGGAATAAAAGATGTCTTCTGCACATGGAAAATAATGCCACATATTCTTTGTAGAACTACTTAGCTATTTCCAAGAACGCTTTCTATCCTCAAATCAGGTCAGCAATGGTAGAAGTGGTCTAGGAAGGTCCGAGAGAAGGTATCTGTCCCTGCTTCCTGGTCAGTGGCATCACCAAGGGACCAGGAAAGCAGGGGTGGAGAAACTGGGTGAGGTATCCTAAGCTTTCCTATAGACAAAATCTACTTTACTTAGTAACCCAGGAGCTAGAAGAGAGACATTGGATCTATGTCCTGTTCCATGCTCAGGATAAGTTTTTTCATTTTGCCAACCTTTCAAAATATGTGTACACTTGACTGGGTATTGGACAGCACTGGAATGAGAGATGAATTGTACTCTTGATAGATGGGTCATCTACAATCCTTTATGAATTACCTCGCATACACATGCACAAACAGACACATATTCACTCAATTTCTGCTGCTATTTCCAAAATCTTTTTGTCTAGATGCTGTTCTTTGTATCCTGCACAGAACTTCCTTATTCAGCCTTCTGAGATGAAAATACCTTCATGAAACCAGAAATAGATTTAACTAAATTTTGCTTTAAAATTTCTACTGCAAATCAGAGCTGTGGTTTGTGCTTGGATGATGATAATTTCTGACCTCAAGACAGACTTGTACATCTCCAAAGCATACATCTCTCTGACAAAATTAGCCTACTATGGGCTACAGTGGAACTCAGAATAATGACAACCCTTAACCAAAAAGCATTCAGTGAAATGTTTGGTATGTCATTCTGTTCAACAGTTACAATCAGCAGAACTTCATTTGTTTGCTTCTTTTTTTTTCCTAATGAAAAAAATGCAGAAAGACAGCTTTAAAGCTGGTATATAAAACACTAAGGGGAATACTTCATGGGTTAGTTTTTCTGCTATTGTACTTATAAATCTCAGAGTAATGAAAATTACTTTTTCATTAAATTAATTTATTTCCATGTTTTTTTCTCTTTTCATCTCTCATCCCAATTATTATTTTCTTTTTGTAATGCTCTCATTAAGTACTTACAATCCTGCTGTAATCTGTTGCTACAGCATTTGCACAGCTGAAAAGAAAACATTACTGAATTGTCAGCATGTTTTCAACTTCATTAAAGTTGACAACCTGGAAATCATCTGTACAGACTGTATGGCTACAGCTACGGGAAATCTGAGCTGTTTTCCTGCCATTAAATCATCTTAACAGCAAGCAGCATACTCCAGAGTCAAGTTGCTCAGCTCACACTTTCATGTTTCCTAAATAAGTTGCTTTGAGAGAATTTGGAATTTGTCTCATCCATCTCTCTGGAAAAAAAGCTGCTCCTTAATCACTGTTTGAACTAGTGATAGATTGTCAGTGTAGCTGTGATAAGTTTACTGAGGACAACTGGTTCTGAGATTAAGTTTGAGCTGCTCTTACACTGACTTTAAGAACTGAAATTTTTAAGGAAGCAAGAGTCCTGTTCAAAGACAACCGACTTTGCCTAATGCTGCTTAAACTAAATCTTCATTTCACTAAATTGTGTTCTTTTGTAAATGTCATGGGCACACAAGCAGGTTGTTCTGATTTTTTCATAATTCGCCAATTCAAACCATACTGCTTCCTTATAGGAATGCTTTGAAAGAGCACAGAGGCTAAACTTGGCACAAATGATAGGCAGTACAGTCAAGGAGAATTCTTTTCCTTAAAAAAGGAAGAAGAAACTAATTAGTAATGCATGACTAGACCTTCAGGATTAGGACAAAAGTATTTCAGGATTTGGTAGAAGAAAATAAATTACTTGATGCTAAGTTTGCAGCTGTCCATGCAAAGCTTGGAGGTTAGTATGGAAGAAAGTAGAAAGTTGCTACTGGGAGAAAAGTCTAATTGGAGTTCATCAAGACGAGCGGAATTGAACCATGGGAAAAGAGACAAATTGTTTCTCAGGCACAGGCAAGGTGATATTTTCTATAGGAAATAGGAAACAATCTGAAAGTGATGCAAAGGGACTTCACAGAACAATTTTAGAGACAGAGACAAAGATATGCAAAATAAATGGTTCTTGGACATCAGATGAAATTAAATCAAGAAATATGTATAGAAGGAACAAAATGACAGCAGCAGCAGTAGTCAGATGAAACCTCTCTAAGAGAAAAATGAGCAATTTCAGACAGCGGAGGACACAATAAGGGTGAACAAAGACAGGAAAGGAGCCAAAAATTGCTTCCTGGGTCAGAAGAATCATTTATGATATATATGTGATGGAAAGCCATATAGCCAGAAATAAATGAAAAAAAAAAAAGGAAAAAAAAAAAGGAAAGTATGGAGGCAACACCAAGGTACAGAAAGCAGTTGAAGGAAAGCATGTGGCAGAGCACAGTCACAGGAAGCATGCAGTGTCTGCTAGACCACATTATTCAAAGGAAAATGCCCCAAGCAGGACTTCTTGCCAAACAGTTCATGTTCTAAGACCAGATAAATTTGCTCTTGGCTAGAAGCCTCACATTTTTTTCATGCCCAGGTAAAAGGCATGTCAATGCATAGATCAACAGCAAGTGTCTGACACATTGTGTATGTGTTGTGCTGTGGCTGTGCCTGCACTGGTTGCCCAGATTCGCAGTGCACGTGCAGGTTGGTCGGACAGCATGTGCCCAGTGGGTTTAATGCACTTCTGTTATCTTGGACTTGCTTGAAGGGAGAGAAAGCTACTCAGTGGGTGTTGCGGCGGCTGAGGCAGCGGTGGTGGAGGCTGAGGGGCCAAAGAGCTCTGGAGCAGGAGAGGCCTGTTGGTGGGCCAGCTCCAAAGTTTAAGATCACCCCCTGACTCAGGGTGAGAAAGAAAGCCTCTTTCAGGGCATCAGGCTTTGGTGGTTCTATGCAGATTTGGTCTGTCTGGTTGGCCTGTTGGCCATACGCCCCTTTTATCCCTTAAAAGGTTGTAATCCAGTAAGTTTTCCCTTCCCCTTTGCCTCATTGGTTCCTGGTTCCCCACTCTGCCCCTGCCTCCTCCCCACTGGTTGTTGTTATATTATCCTGCCTTCTCTTTGCCCCTGTACCCTCAGATCGTTGGTGTCTGATGCGCGCTCTCTGCTCCTCTATATAACCCTGGACCCTGCATTGTTCTCTGTTCTTTGTTCATGGACCCCTTCATTTTGGATTTACAATAAACCCTCCGGAAGTCTATAATGAAGAACCCCTCCTGACTCTTTGCCTCCGGTAACGCATGGTCTATCCAGCTTGAGTGTGAGTGTGTGCTTTCGTGCCTCCATCAGCATGGGTGTGAAAGTCAGCCTGCTAGCGTGGTAGGTGGCACTGCTGGAGCAATCCCTTGCCAGGGATGCTTTTAGGAAGAAGCAGCAACCTCTCCACTGACCACTGCACCGCGTTAAGTGGGAGGGCAGTGACCATTTTTCTATGATTTCAAGATATCTGCTAGCCTGAACTCATCTTTTTCTGGAAGGTGGAAAAGTCAATAGAGGAGGAAATCTGTGCCAGTGTTGTTGGATAAGGATATTAATGAAATGTGTAAGGGCAAAGGGTTCTGCACAGAATAGGCAGAGGGAAAAATGCAGTTCAGGTCCTTGTGGGAAGGATGGAAGATTTAGCAACAGTGCAGCCACTTTCATTTTTGCTGCAATGCAGTATGAGAAAATGTATGTAGGCCTTATGATTATGTTACCTGAACTGCCCTGCCAGAACAGGCAGAATGTTGAATCTAAGCCCCAGCATCCGTATAGTTTTTGCCAGCAAGGCTGATAATGTCATGAAGGCCTAGTGGGGAAATGCAGGTTTAGATGTAAGCATTTGGACAAGTCTTGATGCCTGTGTGACAACAGAGCCATTTCTAAGAGTATTTGTCTTAGCTTCAGGAAGGATGATAACAATTTTATAGTGCCTTAGAACTTGCCTTCCAGCAGAAAAGACTGACGAAGCTTTTCTTGATGTGTTTAAGGGCCTGATGTCTCCCAGAATCCAAGGATACAGATTCATCTAAATGCAGTGTGACAGGGGACAGCAGTGGCACATCGCTGAGCATAAGTGAAAAAAGGGAAGCCTCAGCAGTTGGGATTACCAACACTATTGTGAGATAGGTGAGTATGGGCCTTCTGTAGCTACCAATATCAAGTATCAGAACTAAGGGTCTCTGCTGAGCCTGAGCTACTGTGCAGCACCCAGTCTTCTCCCTGTTTCTGCTAGATTATGTGATCACACAGGACCTCATCCTTGGGGCAAATGTCTCACTTCTCTTTTGTTCCTCCCTACAGCCCAGCTACAGTCTAACCAGCCTAAAGGACATTACTTACAGGCACGCTTCAGCAATTAAAGTCTGCTTTGGGACGCCATGTCAGATTGGACAATCTGAAGAGGAAGGAATTGAAGTACGCTCTTTTGTCTGTCTAGAAGACAATTCTCCCAGAATATACCTTCTCTTATATAGCACAAGTCCAGAAAGGGTACAGTGAAATATTAGGTGGAATAGAAGTCCTTGCTGTTGACAATCTAGTGTATAGAGACACTCAACAAAAACCTAATTGCACAACTCATAAGATGGAGTGCCATCTAAAACTGAATCACAGCAAAATAAAAGTAGGTGTTGTGTGAGTTACTTTGGCCAGATCTTAGAAAGAAATACCTCTGAACCTCTTCAAACAAAGTGAAGACAATAAAGCATTCTCAAATCTCTGACTTCTTTGTGGAAAAATCAGAATCCATAATAAACATGATGGTTTACTTATTAATAGATTTATACAGATCCTTATTAGGAAGCCCAAAATAAAAAGCACATCTTATTGGGAAATTTTGGTGAGAACTTTGAGAGTACAAGGGCTGTATCATTTTTAAACCATAATAAATGGCAACAACAAACTCACTAGATGTGTTCCAGGGTATGTTCCTAGAAATTCAGGTCACAACACTGAAAAGGTAGATAAGCCGTAAATAGTGGACGAAGCAGTATTTTACCGGAGACACTTTGGGGGCATAAGGATTGAGTGTGTAGAACTATCACAGGAAAATTTTACTCAAATAGAGAAGAATTTACCACTGTCACTGGATGTCAGTACATACTGTGCGGTATAGCTGAAATAGATTACAAACCTTAGGGGATATTTTTTGACAAATCTTAAGCTTCTGCACCATCTAGACTTTGCACATGATCATAAACCTACAAAGGCATGACTGTAAAGTGAAATACAAGCCCAGAAGAGAAATTCCTGTAGCAACATGAACTGGTGCCTGCAAAAAAAAAGCCGCAGAAATTCTAAAGAAAAATAGAGAGCATTAATATGATGAATCTGTTAAAGGAAAAGGTCAGGATGGCTTGTCCAAAACCAAGTTCTTCTGTCCTGTCAGGACCTCAGGAGTGTGAAAAAAGAAAGTTAATCTTGAAAATGAATGTAAAGAAAGCAGTGACACTGAAGAAAAGTCCTTCCAGGCATCTGCCAAGATTTATGGATCTGACAATGATGTTATGGGAAGTCTGAGGATCAAACATACTTCACCAGTTTCAAATGTGCATGAAAGACAAGACATGGTTAGGATATGCTGATGATTTGTATCTTTTAAATTTTTTTTTCATATGGCAATAATATGTGTATAACAGCATCTGAAGCATTTGAATAACTTGATCTGCATTAGTGAATTAATGGATACTTCCATTATGAAAACCGCTAGAGGCAGAAGCAGAGGCCCTTATACTAACAGATGATGTACTTTAGAGAGCCCAGGAGCAATGGATAACTGATCTAGAGGATATCCTTAGCCTGATTATTATTACAAAAATATGTTTGAGGCAGCTCCAATAGACAATGCACTGATGATCTCTGGACTGGGTGACACAAAGGCGATGTTAATGAGCTAAAGCAGCAATAAAGACCTCACTTCACACAATGAACCACAGGGCATATTTGAAAAATTTCCAAGAATTAGTGTTTGGTTTATGTGCAGGCACACACAGACCAACAGGGGTAGAGCCACTGGCTCTGCTCACTGTCCCTGGGGCTGGGTGAAGGGCACACAACTCCGCCAGCAGATTCCTATACTGTTCAAGGTGGTCAAGAGTGCTACCTCTTTGTTTTATTAAGCTGCTAAAACACACTTCTGGAGTCAAACATTTCATCTTCACAGGCAAGCAGAAAGTGCAAAGCTGTAACCCCTGTGAAAAGACTGTGTTTTCCTTCCCAAAATCTCAACCAGGGTGAAATAAAACAGCTGAGTGAACAGAGGGGAAAAAAAGTAGAAATATTACTCGTGATAAAAGTGCCAGTATACAAAATTCCTTCCAAAAGAGGATTACAAAAAACAGTGCCACTCCAGTGAGATAACTGAACACCCCGGGCTGGGTGTTTCTGAGCCAAAGGAGGGGCTCCTCTCTGTCTGAAATTACAGATGCTTGAGACCCGCGTGTATCTGTATGAGTACGGGAGCTGTTGACCACGCAGGCTCTGTTATGTGTGGAAGGTGATTCCCATCAAGCCATCTACCTCTGCAAGAAAACAAGCAACACAGCTCACAGCCTTGTTTAACCTAGGACAGTACATAAGGATGTGCAGAACACACCATGATACAGGTGTGGGAGAAAATCCAAACTTAAAAATTAGGGGACTTTTACAGTATCTGCTGAGGTGTCTCCCCTCTGGCTTAACCATATCAATTCCTAGCATACTTATCCTGATTCAGATCCTGTGGTTTCCTTGAGCTTCATCTTCCCTATGAAAACATGTATACAGAGCTTCTGGTCAGAGACCCTAGAGATGGATTCACTCACAACATGGGACATTTACTCTACACAGCAAGCTTCCTAAATGCAATGTCCTGTGCCTGGGCTTGTATTCCCCATGGAAAGAGTGAACTTCATTGTCACACAGACTCAAATGGAAGCTGTGTCCACCTGCATCTGGGTAAGAAGTGGGGGAGCTAACTCGTGGTTTGATCTTGTAAAAACTGACCAGGATCTCTCTCTTGGTATGAAATATTCTTGCCTGTGTCTCCACCTGATCTAAAACTCCTTCACTCTCTAGGGCTCTTCCTCTACCATGCACACGTCTCCTTTCTAGTACTTGCCTTCCTTTTTTAGCTGTTGACGAACTTGTGATATCCTTCATAAGAAAGAAGTAGAACAGCGCCAGTCACCTCCTCAGGATGTCTAGGAGAATTCATCCTACACAGGAGCTTGAGATCTAGCAATTCACTGTGATAAGGTCTGCCAAATCTCACAGGCAGCATTTGAGGTACTCTCTATTCCAGACACCTTACTGTCTTACATCTTGCATTGTTTCCCATTGCCATTTATGCATTCAAGATAGATACTGAGCTGCATGCTGATTTAAGTATTCTACAAGCTGTGATTCTGCAACAGTATGTTTTTCAATTTTTTATGCTTAATCTTATGTAACAAAGAAGTATATAGGCACTGAGTTTGTAAGGCACATGCTTGCCTTGTGTGAAAAGTTCTGTTTACTGGCCAACAAAGATGGCTGCTGCAGCTCAGCAAGAAGCCACATTTGCCTGAGTCACAGAATGGCTGAGGTAGGAAGGCACCTCTGGAGATGGGCTACTCCAACCTGTGGCTGAGAAGGGACACTGAGCAGGTTGCCCAGGGCTGTTTCTCATTTGGTTTCTGAAATCCCTTTACATATCAGAGGTTGACATTGAGACAGCCTCTCACTGACAAGAAACTTCAGGGCTGGCATCACTGTTTTCAATTAAGTACCAAAATTGCAAATGATGGGATGAAAGAATGATGCACTTCCAGTCCAAGGGATTCTTCGCAAATAAAAAGGCATGGTAGCAGATTTTTTTACACCAGCTTACAGTCTTCTTTGGAAAGACAACGCCCAAGAGATGTGATCTGCCCTAAGAATTAGGCCCTAATTCTGATGAATGTGGAACTGTCATGTCAGCTTTGCCAGCTGAGCAAATCCAACAACAGAGCCCAGACTCAGCCAGCACATGAAGCAGTTTTAAGCTGTGCTGCCATTTCATTTCTTTGTACTGAGTCCCAAAGCCAGTAAATAGTTCCCTGATTTTTCCTGTCTTTTTTAGAGAAAATGTCTCCTCTTTAAATTTTATTTCATTTCAGAAGCTATTTCAGGCTGGCCTCATAAATATTAAACATTTTCCTCTTCAGGTTTTCAAAGGTCCCTGTAAGATGCTGGTTCTATCTAGGGCACTTCTCTACTGACCAAAAAGAACAGGTAACAGGGGCTACCAAGCTGGTGGCTAGAAATATCCTCTGCTCTCAGCCAAACACAGGGATCAAGCAGTGGGGACAGGCATAGATGGCCTGGAAGCTAAGTGCTGTACTGACTCTGATACTTCACTGCTAGCTGGCAGCATGACTCACTGGTGTGACTCAGACCTGCAAACCCATCATGGATGTGCAAAGACTGCAAAATCCTCAGGGAGAGAATGCCCCATACTCCCAGGTGCTGCATTAAGACTCTCTAACTCCCCACCTAGTATGTAGCACTGGGGTTCATCTACAGCAATGTGAGGGCTGGAATCTGCAGATCTCATGTGACAGAATGCAGTTGTATTGCGGCAATGCCAGACATTACATATCTGTGACACCACTTTTTCAAGAGAAGAATTGTAAGCAGCCCTTAAGTAATGCTTCTTGGTCACTATCAGCATGTGCCAAGCCTGAGTTCCTAGCAAAAGAAGGTTTTTAAAGTTTTCACTAATTGGAAATCCTGTTGCACTTCTTTCAAGCTAATCTGATCCTAGATCAGTCATTCCAGAAGCCAGTGCAGTAGGACAGCATTGTCAGCTGTCACAGACAAGGGAAATTGGAAGAAGACCTTTGTTCTGAGCCTGTCATTGCATGGGTTAGTAATTTGTTCCTATGCAACACTGTTGATTTCCATTCTATTCAGAGCAGTTAAGACCAAAGCCTGACACTAATCTGGATGGAAGTTAAGGTGAAGTTAGGCTGTTCAAAATGAAAAAAAAGAGAGAAAAGACTCTGGACTTTTCACTCAGACAGCTATTAAATTACTTGGTACCTGATATTTAATGGTACCTGCTACTTGGGAAAAAAAAATACTGTATATGCAGTAAAAAAAGGTTGAAGCATTCTCAAGTTGCTTCTTTAAATTTTGACTATGCAAAAGCTGTCAGGTCTTCTTTGAGAAAGAAAAAAAATCCTATTGTAGTAAAGCAGTTTAGGCTCCCTATCTTCCGTTTTACCTCCCTGTACCACACTACAGCTGCTGTCCATACTACCAGATACCTTGCAACCATCTTCTCCAGGCCACCAGAGTACATGTACTATGCACACCCCATGCCCCTAGATTTAGGTCCCATTGCCAAGCCTGTGGGTGATCCAGACCTCCTCACAGATTTTCCCCTCTCTAACAGAAAGTGTCAGCAGCAAACCAACCTTGTGCTGGTAGCATTTCTGCAGA
Source organism: Corvus kubaryi (assembly GCF_017639235.1). Taxonomy (NCBI): domain Eukaryota; kingdom Metazoa; phylum Chordata; class Aves; order Passeriformes; family Corvidae; genus Corvus; species Corvus kubaryi. Next base: position 32,387,840 of record NW_024582091.1, on the reverse strand, counting down.
TAGCTGTGCACAAAAGCCAAAGCCTGATGGTTACCATGGGATTATCTCATTAAGGTTTTACTGAATATACTGCATTCTTCAATGTCTGTTAATCTCTGCTACTCTTCTCCCTCTCCTCCTCTTCTCTTGCCCTCTGTGAGGGGAATGTGAATTGTATCAAACCCTAGCAATGGTAAGGGAGCTGCTGTGCTCTGTCACCCAGCAGTGTGGTCGCACGGTTGCATTTGGCTTGAAATACCCCGTCTTTCAAACCCTCTCCAAAAAGGCATTGCTATGTATTTTGGAAAAAAATAAATCAGCTACTGCACCTGTTGTTATTTATGAATAATAATGAAAAGCTCTGAAGAAGGAAGGTACTTAACGTGCTCTCCTGCTGAGAATTGGATCAGGTTCTTGTTTTTCCTAAGCCGCCTTTTTGTTCTTTAGCAAGTGCAGGAGTCTTCAGATGGGTGTGTTTTACACTGTCGCTCCCATGAAGGCCTATTTACACTTCCAGAGAGGTACAAGCGGGTCCCAGTAGCAAAGATGGTTATTATTTCATGAGAAGCAGTCTTTTCTGGTTTGCACACATGTCCTGTGTGCCCAGGCTTGCAGGAATGGTCCCTAGGGAAGGCTTAGCTCTATGGAAATATTAACTGTGTCTTGTGTCTCAGCAGAAAGATTTCCGTCCTTTTGGATTCAACAAAGAACATGGCATAACCCAGTATACACAAACCTCCAGGGAGGCTGGTGCCATATTTTAATGCACACCCTTTTTTACTTAAGGGGTTTTCTTCCCCCTTATCTCCTCACCTAAAGGAGCCTGAGTGACAGATTTCCCTCACTGTTGTCCAAATCTCCAGTATACTCTGGATCTGCCAAGAAGATTGCCAGCTATTGCACTGCTCACCTTCTATGGATGAGGCTGTTTGGAGACAGCTGCTAGCCTGGGTCAGGCTGCCTGCACTGGCCCCAGGTGTTCCGTGGGCTGCAGCACAAAGCTGCTGCTGCTGCTGTAAGCCCGCAGTAGGTTTTAGAGAGCTGGGAAGGGAATTGTGGTGACTTGCTGCTGGCACATTCCTGTTAATGTGTTTACTCACTTTCTTCAGGATCTTATGAGAATTGCCAGTGAATTCACATAACTGACAGGATCTTAGTTATAATTAGTAGCAGCTTCCATTCTGACACATGGGAAGGGCTAAGAGCATTTTTCTTAAGGCAGAGTTGTTATGCTCTCCTCCAGAGAGGTACTTAAAAAAGTACATTTTCTAGCAAAAAGCCTCTCCCACTTGTTTAGGACAGATGGGAGAGGAAGGGATTCTGAAGTGATGGAGTTTGAGGGTAAAAAATTATTGTACAAACTGTCACAGAGCGTGGGCTGTCACAAGTCAGCTATTTTTGTTATTACTGACATGCATCTGTTATATCAGGAACTCAAACAGTATCAGGGCAGATGTGGACGAAGTTTCTATTTCTCTGTTCATAAAAGCTGTGCAAAAACACAGGGAAATTAGCAGAGTGCAAAACATGTGGAGACCTGAGACTCAAGGGCTGAATGAAATGGCTGAATTAACCTAGCCTGACGAGCAAAGTCCACCTGTCCACAGGGTCTAATCACAAGACACTGATTTTCAAAGGTCCTTTTGTTCCACTTCAGAGGAATTTGAAAAAAAACCCCAAAACATTAGTGGAACATTCAAAAAGGCCCAAGAAGCTAAATACCCAAGAAGAGTTTTAGATCTGCTGACTTTCAGTGAAACCAGTCTGATTTGAGGGTAACTCTCCTCACAGACATCAATGAAGTGGCTGAAGGAATGGCTTGGGCTGCTGAGTCCAGTTCTTTGCAACTGCAAGCAGCTCCATAATGTTTGAGAAGGCCCAGCCTGAGGGGCCCTTCACCATCAGTATTTCCTTGGAAAGTCCCTTTGTTATACATGCCTGCAGGTCCTTCTAGGAATTTGCCTGGTCTCTTTCTCTAGGTTCTGTTCTGGACTATACAGATGAAAAGAAGATAATTCAGGGACAAAAACTGAATGATGAACTTCCTTTTCACAAACCTGGGGCCCTTAGGAGTGCAAATGACAGCAAAGGGAGATGATCTCAGACAGGGACCATTCAGCCGTTTAAGTAGAATTTAACAACCTGAGATCAACAGAGCTTCTGGTCATAGCTGTATGACTTGCAGGACTGAGGAGCTTTTTTTGTAGTGTAAGTGGTTTATAGGCCTGAGCTTGAGGACAGTTTTGAGCTTGAGATCACAGCTTGAGATTGATCCTGATGGTTAACTTAACAGTATGCGGGTGTTGTAGAATACTTTCATGTCAATTTTTCCTGCTATTTCCTTTGATTTTTCTAAATGTAATATGTACTTTTAGATGTAAAAGGTTCCCCACTGATACAAGGAATTTTAAAATTATAAGTAAAGCAAGTATTTACATCAATAAGCATTAATAAAAGTAATGACACTAAATAAGCATGCGTGTGACTCAGGATGTCTTTACATCCATAAAGGAGGTTTGAATATGTTCAAGTTCAAACAGTGGATTATCTTTTTCACATACAGTTTATTTTTCAGAAGTATACCTGAAACAACAATTTTCCTAATGCAAAATAATTGGAGTGTTGTCCCTGCTTGCCAAAACTACCTCCTCTAATTGAACTCGCTCTTTAGTAAGTGCAAAGCGAAGCGAGGCGAGGCTTTGCCACCTCAAATGTAAAAAGCTGTAGCCAGTCAAAAGTCTGACTTCTTCTCTTACAAGAAAGACATGATCTGAGTTAAAACAGAGACTTTGGAAGTGATTCCTTCAGATGCAGACTTGTTTTACTTGCTGGTGCCAGAAGGATGTGACCTCTTGGATGGTACCATTGGTCAGCTCTGGGTGCTACTGGTGGTGGAGCCAACATGGGGAGTGGGAGTGTTTGGGGTTCTGGCAGAAGCTGGGAGCAGGGACGTAGATGTTGCTGCCCTTCCTGGTTTCCCCTGATTGGAGGATTCTCTACTCCATTTGTGCCTAGATCTGTCCCTGCTCAGGTGACACAGCACCACTGGCACATTGGATGCTTTTCCACTAGGGATGTAGAAGACCCTACTTTATTTTAATTGGCACTCACCAGTGGTTCAGTTCAATAAATCAATGTGCCCATGAGAACTGAGACTCTCAGGGGGCAACAGTGTTAAGTGTTCAGGTGTGAGAAGGACAAGCTGAAGGGAACAGGCCTGAAGGAGCAGTGCTAGTTTCTCATCTACATCCTTTCACAGAGCAGAATATGGGTTGTACACATCAGTGACTGTCAGGGTCAGAGTCTCACCCAGACAGAGTTTTGTCAGGAGCTACATTTCAGGCTGTAAATTAATGAACAAGAAGCATTGTTGCACAGGAGAAACTCCAGACTGAGAAATGCCTTTGGCAAAAGTATTGGATTTCCAGAAGTACTGGATATTATTAGCCTGTCTTTTGAGGTGGTTCTTTATCTTTCTGTTTATGTGCAAAAATTTCCCTGCTGCTGAATTAGTTTGCTCAGTGGAAATCTTATCAAGTCGGAAGAGCTCTGTGCAATTGAGCAAGAAGCTAGAAGGATGTGAAATGCTTACACCGAGAATTCTGGGTTACAACTAATATTTAACATGTATTTATAAAGGGAAAAGAGGTTATGTAGCAGACTCCTACTATCACAGGGCCCAAATAGCTATGCAAATGTCTTTTGATTTCTCCTTAATACTCATGCTTTGCAGAAAGTCTTCTAGGGTGTTAATCCCCTGGGTGGTATTCATTCACATGAAATGAAATACACAGAGGAGTGGGAATGATAGAAAGATTTTACTGGCACAAATGTGGCAATGAGCAAGTTATATGGGTCAGCACAGAGGAGTACAGATAAAATTTTTATATCACCAAACCATGTATTTCGCAAATGCTGAGCATGAAAAAGGAAAAAAAAAAATCAATTTTTGTAGAGCATTTAAAAATTATTGACGATAATGGCTGTGGGGTTTTTTTTCAAGCAAAGCAAATATTCAGGCATCTTAATTGCAAAGTATGAGATCTTGAAATCTCCTTGAAACAAACAGCAAGATTCCCACTGGCCTTAATGGAGCTGGGATTTCATCCAGGCAGCCAACTATAGGAGATTCAAATAAGGGAAAAATAATAACCAATGCATTTTAGAAACTGATGGGCCTTTTTTCTCTCTCATTATGCAGACCTCTTATTTTCATTCCAAAGGCTAACTCTGAGACTCCCTTGGACCAACAAGAAAGAATTCTGCATCCTCTTGAGATAGGAGTATTCCCAGTTGGGAAAAAAATGTAGCTTGAATGAGAGGCGAATCACAGAATCAGAGAATGGTTGGGGCTGGAAGGTGCATCTGGTAATCATTGAGTCCAACAACCCTACTCATGCAGGGCCACCTACAGAATGCTGCCCAGGACCATGTCCAGTCAAGGTTTGACTGTCTCCAAGGATGTAGACCCCATAACCTCCCTGGGCAATCTGTGCCAGTGTTCGGTGACTGACAGTACAAAAGTGTTTCCTGATATTCAGAGGGAGCCTCCTGTGTTTCAATGTGTGTCACTGGGTATCACTGAGAGCTGTCTCCATCTGTCTGTCATAATAGGTTTAATAGGTAGGGTGGAGTTTTCTAAATCCACTAGGGAAGGCTGTCACATGATGCAGGCTGCCAGAGCTCTTGTCACTGGGTCTGTGATCTTTTACTTTTCCTGAGAAGTCACTACTAACCACCTAAAAGTGAAGTAAGAATTTGACCACTGCTGAAGATGCCTGAAAATCACACCCATGCTGCATGTATGTATGCAATGAATCCGTTTATTAAAAAAAAGTTATTTAGAGGTTCAGTGTTCCTGATAGTTTAAAATAAAAATATTTGCCCAAATGAGACCCAGCACTTTCAAAGAATGGTTTCCTTTTGGTTTCAGTACTTCATCTTTCACAGATCTCTGTTGTGCCCAGTGTTTGCCATTTTGTAATCTGTGACTGGACCTAATTTGGCCATTTCTTTGTAGTGACTTTGAAGAACACACTGTGACAGTATTAAAATAGAAAATCATAGAATCATGGAATGGTTTAAGTTGCAAGGGACCTTAAAGATCATCTAGTTCCAAAACCCCTGCCATGGATAGGGAGACCTTCCACCAGACCAGATTGCAGCTACCTGCTGGGATGAACTAAGCAGGATGGAGCCTGTGTCCCTGTGTGTCTCTGCTGCCCAGTGTTGTTAGCAAGGTAATGAAATAAATGCACTCTTTGCATTTTGGCTGTGGTTTGATGGTTGCCTTTGGTTACCTGTATGTGTCAATTCACTCAACATCCAACCTGGTCTTGAACACTTCCAGGAATGAGGAATCCATCACTTCTCCAGACAACTTGTTCCAGTGCCTCACCACCCTCAAAGGAAAGCATTTCTTCCTAATATCTTATCTAAACTGCCCTCTTTGAGTTTTAAAGCCATTCCCCCTTGTCCTATCACTACTTGCCCTTGTAAAAACTTGTCTAAACCTACAGAAAACATGGTGAAACTGCTGACCTTCTTAAAACATTCTTGCATTATTTTCCTGGATTTTAACTACAAAATATAAGGAAAAACCAAAGAAGGAAGAACAGTTAATCTATTTAGCATCAACAGTGTTCAAAATGTTTTTCATAGTAAGTTTCTGTCTAAAGTTTAAGCAGGTTATGCTAGACAAGAACTTACATGTTTGTCATGTTGAGCAGACACTGAAAGCAAAGATTAAATGGAAAACACATCTTTATATTAATTATAGATGGCTAGTGGTTCTCAGGACCTGAGGGAAATAAACAAAAGTTCTCAGCTACTGAAAGTTTGGAGTGTACTGCTTTAAATCAGTAAATCTGGACAATTTACATGCCTAACATGCCACGTATCAGCATGAAAACATTTGTCAGAAATTGAGGAGTGAAACAAGAAGAATGATGAAGAAAAATGACAATATACAAACCCTCCAGAGAGCAAAATAAACAATGAAAGTATTTGGTAAATAAATCCCTGCAGAACTCTTAGAAATGAGTCACTGATTAATTGAATCAATCCATCAACCTTTTGTGATTACATCAATATGCAGTCCCTTTGATGTTGTTCTTCTTCCATAGCTACTGCTTTAAATGCCTTTAAAATATAAGATAGGATATAATATATCTATATGGAGCTATTTTAAATTAATTGGATACCCTAATAAGATATAATTGGCTGATGCTTTTACTTAATTCTTATATGTAATGCTGTAAATAACCATATCACCTTTTAACTGTACTCCAAGTTCTTGTTTCCCTGCTCCTTTCCTTTTTCTGAATTTTTTTTGTCATCCACTTCTTTGATTAACTAAAATTTAACAGCAGTGTGAGAATGTGAGACCATATTTTTCTTTTTTTTTCTTTAATTGAAATATTCTCATTAGCTTACTTTATTTATCACATAAACTCTTTGCAGAAAGGACTGTCTTACTCTGTTCATGGATTGCACAGTGCTTGTACATCCAGTAATTATCAGAAATAATAATTTTTGTGTATCAAATGCCTTTCTAGAAAATAGGCACTTGGGACTTTGAATGTCTTGAGAGGAGGGATAGGAAAAAGCAGGAAAGGAGAGAGACTGTGTGTGGTTATGTATCTCCACCATAAATATAGTCACATAACAGGTGTGTGTATGTGTGACTGAGTGAACTGAGCCAACATTTAGCACAAATGCACACAGATGCATCAATACTGAGAACCCCATGTAAATTAAAGCAATTGCACATACTTACATGCTCTTCTAGGAACAAAATATTCACCTGCGTGCCTAGAAACCGACTATCTGAATGTTTGCAAGGGGAAAAAACACACTCCTGAGACAATTTTGAAGAAAATGAAACGTGAATCTGATCCAGTAAATGTGTTCACAAACATTTTTTATGAATTTTCTTCTAATTCACCTGTGCCTTTTGTGGCTCTGGGTATTCATGAATTTCTGTGTACTCAGTGATCTATAGCTTTAGCAAATGTAATTGCACATGTGAAAATGATTCCTACCAGGCCTTGCTATGTCTCATGGCTTCTGTAGTGCTGCCATCCTTTACCTTTCTCTTAAATGTCTCTCTGTCTGGGATCTTTAGAGGATGTACGTAACCCTTGTGCTTCCTCTTCTTGTTGTTTTGCACGCATCCTCAGTGACACTGTCCTCCATGACAGCCATCACCACCTTTATGTGAGTTGGAAACAATGTATGTGACAAAGTATGTAATTTTGGGAGGGTATTTGGGGTTGTGTTCAGGAAGAGAGACAGTGACAATGGGACAAGAAGATGGTGAAAGAGAGAGAAAGAAATTAACTAGGTACGAAACACCATTCTGTGTGGCAGAACTGGAGACTGTTGAAGAGCACATGCTGAATATGAAGATGCTTCTTCACCTTAAGCTCCCCATAACCTATTTCCCAGCAGGACAAAGGCAAAGCTGAGAAAGTGATAAGGTGCCAGATGGCAGTAAAGACCCTTTCCCACTGGTGGATGCAGAAATATAGCTTTTGTACAGATTTAATTTTGAATCAGACATGAACACAAACATTATTTTTTTTTTAATTCTCAGGTTTCACAGTGCACTTATCTATCCAAAATAATAATCTCAAGGCATTTGGAAGTCCCAAGAGCTAAGCTGTCTACTCGACAGAGAGCAGAAAAGGTGGTGTTTTTATTGGATTTTTTATTTAAAAATCTCTTTTGTGATCTTGGCAGGATTTGGAAGACACTGGTAAAAGACATAATCTGACTCAATTGGTTTTTGAGATATAAAGGAAAAGTGCGTTTTAAAAGACCCTTCTTTTGTACAGGTGGAGAGAGATGTGCAACAAATGTATATATGATGCTTCTTAAAACTTCACATTTGGTGCAATATCTTCGTTAACCACTCAGCTATGCCAAGGTCTCAAATCTAACTTGCTGCAATTGCTTCTCTTGGTGAAGATCTGAACAGAGGAATTTGTCAGGACATGAAATCAAACAGAGCTGATTTCTCCAAGCCATGTCAGGAGATGAAGCATATTGGTGACTACAGGAAGAAAATCTCTTTTACTGAATGATTCTGTGCTGTGCCACTTGTGTGTGTGAATGAGTAATTGCAGGATAAAGGGCAGTTTCTTTTATGCATGGTGATTGCATTTAATATTGCACACAGCTTGAAGAAGACCAATTAGCATAACAACTGTCTTCATCTTTCTCCAAGGAGCAGTGGACACGGTGTTGTCTGCAGCATTGCTGTGCATTGGTTCTTCAATAAAACCTGGCTTACCTTTAGTGTTTGCTGTCAATCCACATGTACTGGGAAGAAGCCAGATTCAGAACAGCTAGAAAACAAACTCAAGAAGTCCATCAATTTCATCTCAGCTACTCATTAGTAGACAGTCAGCAAGCAATACATACACATAGACTATTCATGGGGCTTTCCATCTTTGTGAGAAAACTCCTCCTCCTCTTAGTGTTTGCATTTAAAAATAAAACAGAGGACAGGAAATGAAAATATTACAAGCTGGAGTGATTCGTGGTGTATGGAGTTTTGCTTTGGCTACTATCAATGTGCTCAAATGGAAGGTAATCATGCAAGTGACCAAAGCCTTCAGATGCTGAGTTAATAGCCATTCCTATCTGGAGACATCCAGGGATCAATATGTAACTGTGCCAGACTATGTCAAAATGCTGTACAGCAGTGGAGTATTGTAAACAGGACTTAAATTAAGCAAGTGGAGCACAAACCATTTCTCCTACCTGACTGAAAAGTATCACTTGCATGATTATGAAGACCTAAAAAATCCTAATGAAAGAACTCTCTTCCTAAGGAATCATCCTAAGAGAGCATGACCGAGTATCTCAAAATGTGTATAATTCTGCTCCACCTTTATTTAATGACCTCAGGCAAACTCTCAATATATGTGATCTCTATAAACATTTTGCCTAAGACAGGATTTCATCATTTCAGTGTAGGGACAATAAACAGCATATAAAAGAATATGAATGCAGAGCAAATATCCATGTTACATAGCTCCTTCTTAACAAGGATTACTTTTGCAATACTTAACACTGTTGGCAACTCTATACTTATCACAGGCTTAAAATTCCTGATGAGTGGGCAAAACCAGCCCTGTTTTCTAAGTAAAGAGTCTGTTGCAGTCAGTCTTGTAAAAGAAACCTTTTAGTGTCAGTGGTAATGAAAATACCTGGTACATATGACAGCGTTAAAATGGTGTCATGACCCGGCAATTTCTATTCAGTGCTGTCACATCCATGCACTGCACAGATCGGGATTGTCATCATGTAAATGTAATAGGATTATTTATCCTGCATTGTTGCTCAGCTGGGAATAGTAATTCTGAGTTTCCTGTAAATTCTGAATAGCAGCAGGGGGCCATGAATAGCTTGGAAACCTATATTTTTTCCATTTATTTTTTTAAAATGCAAATTACACTAGTAAGTCAAAAAAATCACTTCAGTTAAAAATACATTCAGAATTAACAAATGTCAAAAAGAAAAGAAAAAAAAAGACACATTTGGATTGTATCTCTTGCCTTCTGAATATTTTAGTTTATAACAAAAGCCCAGCCTAGAAAAATAACATTCTTTACTGGATTTTGAGGAGGATACAGCTGTACAAATCAAAAATGCCATCCAGATAGTCTCACATTACTGTGCTCTAAACTGCTTCCAGAAGAGATCTGTCCACTAATCATTTAGTTGAGTAGTCAACAGTCCTAATTTTTTAAATGGTGGTTCTCTAACTGCAACTTAAGCAGGGTTATGAAAACCAACTTCATATAGGTATGTATGTGTATATATATATGTATACTGTGTGTATGTGACTGTGTGTATCTACTCTATATGTAATATATGAATACACATTTATATTGCAATCTGTAGTAGTTAGATGTGCTTCCTATTTCCTAAGCATTTTACAAACATTAACAATTCAGACCTCACAAAAAGCCTGTGAGGCACATATTATTCCCGTATTATAGATGGGAAGACTAAGACACAGAGAAATTAAGGCCAAAATTTTCTAAATTAAAATCAGGCCTATAAGCTACATGTAGACACTTCATTAAATTGTCTGACTTCTAAAATTGCTAACTACCAGTAGCCGCTGTTCCATGGGAAATCACTGAAAGGTATGAAAAATTATCTTCTGAAAATTGGATTGCTGCTTAGGTGCCTAAACTGGTTTCTTTTCATGTTAAAAAATGATTTTTATAGAAATATCATTTCGATTAACTGGTATAAAGGGAAAGATAAAATAACCTGTTATGACATTTTCATCCCATTTAAACGTCTTCATTGTGTTTAATGCTATACATCTGTTATATTTAATACTACATAAAAGTAGAAACTTTTAAAATTTTTCCAGTTATGGGAAATTTCAGCCTGGCACTTAGAAGTCGCATGGGGTTTTCAGGGGGGTGAAAAGCAGCTCCATCCAGTAGGAACTCAGATTTTCAGGTACCCAAGTATGAAAATTTAAATTTGAGATCCAAATCAGCAATGAATGCTTTACAGGATCAGGCCTAGGGAAGGTGCCTGTTTCATGCCTGAAATTCCCAGCAGTATCTGAGACAGGAGCCCTTGGTCCACTGCATCAGAATCTTCCTGGGTGATGCAGCTCCCAACAATAGCTAGTCCTGTGTATTTTATATATATAGACATACACACACATTCACACACTTACATATATATATATATCTATATCTATATAAATCTCACTGAATTGATGTAAGTATAGCTCCTGAACATGTCCTGGATCTTGTTTTCACTGGTGAATGCCTGTTCCTCTGTCATTGTCCAGAGTTGCTGCTTGTGACACTGTACATCCATGCAGACACAGCAAAGGGCACTGGCTTGTACAGGGATGGGTATGTGGTGTGAGTGCACAGGCCTTTGGAGCAAGGGCTTGGCCAGCAGGGAAAAGGGAGTTGCTCAGGGGTACCTTGAGCCCTTCCAAGTGCTGACCTTCCCTCTTGCCCTCAAAAGCTACGTGGTCACCTCAGGTGTGGTAGGTGCGTGCGTTTGTCTGTGCAAGGTCTGAGCAAAGAAACAGTGACAATCCAAGTTTCTGAAAAACCTGAGCAAAATATTGGGTTTTCCTAGTGAAAGCCATCTACGTTCTTGAAAATACAGATCAGATGTAGAATAAAACATATGTTCCTAGGAGTTCAGAGTATTTCATATACACATTGACCTACTAGCAAAATTCCCAAAGGCATCTTGTTGCCAACTACGTAACAGCACAGGGGGTTTTTTCAGCCACAATAATACAGGAAGATAAAATACACGTTCTAACACACAACAGATCCCTCAAATATACCACAAAAAGGTCTTCAGTATGTCTTCAACTCAACTAGTCCCTCCCCGCCCTCTCCAACCGAAATCGAAAAATAAAAGATGTGGATCCCTTATGGTGCACTTAGAAAAAAAAAGCTCACTTACAGAGAATTTTTAGTTGAAATCAGATATAAAAGAGTAAACGTAGCTAGTACATATTCAGTTGGCATTTGTTGATAGAAATCTGCAGATGTCTCTGTAGTTAGTAAAAGATGTTTAGAGATAGCTATAAAAGCACCTACAGTGCGATAAATAAAACCAGCGGGATTAAGAAGCACTGATTCTGCTGCTTATTTCCAGTAGGTTCAATTATTAGTTTCTGTTACCCCTTTCCCCACCCTGACCCCCAAAAGGTCTCATTTATTTATTTATTTATTTTTCTTTCTAATCATTATAAACTGTTTCTTGACCACTGTGGAGCCCCAAAAGTAAAGCACTTATCAGACAGCTGGCAGTTTTCTACTTGGTTGCTCTGGAGCCATGGAGCAACAGAGCCTTATTCCCTGACATGAAAACAAAGCAAAACCAAACAGAAGAAAACCACTGACTTAGAAATTGTTCAGAATTAACAGCAGCATGTTAACTTCAGAAAGCTTGCACGTAGTTTCTCTAATGTGCAACGCAGTTGGGTTAAGGCAAGTATGAACTGTACAGCCTTCAGGGCAAACAATGCGCTGTCTATTGACTTCTGCTGCAAGGTCATCCTGGTATTTCAGTGTTGTGTTGACTAAGGAGACTCAATGTGGCCCGGAGTGTGGAGGAGGCTCCCAAAGCACTGAGTGGGCTGGGTTCATGTGTTAATCCAGATGAACCATGCTGGCGGTGGCCGGAGAAAGAAAGGGACAAAAGGTGGCACCAATGCTTCTGCTCTGTCCATTTGGTGCTGGGAAGCAGGAGGTCCAAGAAGGGGGTCTGGGACATCTCCTTTAGTACCTGTTAGAAAGAGAGGCTGAAGGTCTCTGTTGTTTTCTGTCTCACTGTTCAATCAGCTTTTATATATTATTTTTAGCACAAAAATTTGATTTCTTTTCTCTTTGAAGAACCAGGAGGCCATCCTGAAACAGATTTTTTGACAGGTCTTCCAGCCCACCTTGAGTAGTCCCCATGTTTACTTTGACCTAGAAGAAAGACAGAGAAAGGACAGTGCTTATAATCCACGATATAATTGTATGATCCCTGCCCTGCTGCTCTGGTGCCCTTTTGCAAGCAAGTGTCATCCACAAACCAGTAACAGTTCAGATGCACACGGGATGAAGAGGACAGAAAGACAAAGTGTTTGCTCAAGTAACTGCTTGGGTCTCTCTGGAACATTTTCAGAGAAGTCAGCACAGGTTTTCTAAACAATCCTAGGCAGGAGTTATATTTAATTATAATCTTAACTGTATATCCAAGGGTCAACTGGAATATGATCTGTCTTATATAATCCATCAGATATGTAGCTGTCTTTGTAAAACCAAGTAGTGTCCCTGTATGAGGACAGAAGGGCTGAATTACAGGTGCAGGGAAAAGCTGCCCACGGCTCACTCACAAAGCAGAGAGCCTGTGCAAGTGCCACAGCCTGGACACCTTAGCAGTGTTGTCCCAAACCCATGTTTTGTAACTAAAGCTTTCAGTCTAAAATGGACAAGATGTTGTTTGTTGATAGTGAGAGCTTAGGTGGTAGTTTATTTAAATGTGTCTGAATCCCAAAATATGAGGAGATAATTACACAGAAGATTTGTACTGCATGAATTTGCTGAGTGTTGTGGCGGTTATACTCAAGTTGCTGGTTTTACTGTTTCTTTTGCGTTTCATTTATATTTTAAGTGAATGGTGAAGTAGGTAGCACCTTCAGTATGTGCAATTATCTAGACAAATGCCTATATGTGCGTGTGAGCACACAGGAGTATAGATACTGCAAATATTCTTGGGCTTCACAATGGGAGGAAAACATGCTTCACTTCAGGGTTGCACTGCTTTTGAGCAATTTCTCCAGTGCATTAGGCATCAGCATCAGACATGCATGCTTTTTTTTTTTTGCTTCACTTCTTCTTTTCTCGAGCAAACAAGTTTACTGTGAAGAACATAAAGAAAGATCTCTCTCCCCTCCCTCCTTCCTACTGTTTTTAGAACAGTGATCATGCAGTGCAGTCTCGTTCCACAACTACGACTGTGTTTTTTCATGTGCAGCAGAATCAGTGTCAGGGAGTGTTTAGTCACCTTCCTTGGTCACCTCCCAAGAGGAGAATTTTGTCTTGACAATTGATTTCCGCCATCTTATTGTGTCCTTCTCCCATGGTCTGGAAATGAGCACTGGCATCTCCGGCACAGAATGCCAGGAAGCTGCTTTTGAGTACATCAGCTGTGGCCACACTGCAAGGAGGTACATGAGCATCGGTTCTGTCCCGTTCTGTTCAAAAAGCGTATTCGTTTTGAAGGGATTGTCTAGGCTTCTTGGCTTGTACAGCATAGAGCACACTGTTGGCACTTAAATAATAAAAAAATCCCATTTATAACAGGTAGATAAATGTCACCATAAGAATTCTTCCCCAAAACACCAGTGTTTTATCTAAAACATATTTTTAAATTGAGTATAATTTTCACTTCAAAAAGTAAACTGACTTAAATGAAATATGAAATTGGAAAAGGTGATAAGAAAACTGTGTCTGGAATTCAAAGCCTAAAGCGTAGAGAAAAAAACACCGAAGTGAGCCTGAATCTAATAATTCTAGAATATTAAAGGTAGCAACAACCAGAGATAGTAACTTCAATTAACTACCCAGACATAATATTTCTTTTTCAGAAACCAAGATTTTTCTTTTCCTTAGGTATCCTGTTCATTTAGAGTACTTTTGCATAACTGATGAAACACCACACAAAGCAACTCTGTGTGTTTAAACTGAATTAGAATGTTCTTAAAAGTAGAGCTTGATTGATATCACAAATAAAAAGTAATAAATCTTCAGATAAAATTGTCCTGACACAATAGAAATGTAAATATGAGAAGCCTGAATAAATCAGTATAATTATTTGCATCTGTAAGTTGGTGTAGGTTCAATATAACCTCCACATTAACAAAATGAAGTACTAACTTTAGCACACAGGAGGAAACTGGTTACAAAACAGTATGTCTTAACAGTTAGCAATTACTAAACCCAGTATTCCTTCAGGATAATAATTAAATAGTGCATGTATAAAGGAGTTAAAATTGATTTAAATCACTTGGATGCAAAACTGTCTGACTTCCAAAGAAATAAAAGTTTCTGTTGATGGACTTCTGTCATTGCAATTCACTAAATCAACTCACATCAGCAAGCAGTACATGGATAATGACTGAGGCCTAACACAAAATTCTGTGTGTCTTTAAGATTTGTATATGAATTCTGTATATGAATCGATCTGGTAAATATATAAGGGCTTTTGTGTTCTCTATTACTGAACTACATGTTGGAATTTGTATTTTGAAAGAATCTGAACAACTATTAGAAGCTGATATTGTTTTGGTGAGCTCTTCAAAGAGGAGGCCATATGTTCTCCTTCCCTTTTGCATCATGCCCAGCACACCACAGCATGGAGAATGAATTGCTGTTGTGCCTCTGCATACAGTTAGCAATCAGATGATTTAAAGGCAACTGTCTCCAATTTCTCTCATAAATCCAGAGCTCCATATGAGATGTGCCCAGTGTGAGTCTGAATAGGAGAGGACGCAGTGGCGGCGACAAGCGATCTCTGTATTTTCTTGATCTTTTTCAGGAATTGATGCTTAATATATGGAATGCTTGTATATTCATGCTTAATAGATGGAATGATGCTTAATGTATCTTCTGCTGCCTATGGATTCAAAGACATTTTGTAGCAATTTATAAAGTTGTGGAAATAGTTATACAGATATATGAACATAAATGGGTATAGTTGTATCCTGGAGGGACATGATTATAGTGGTAAGAGCATGGCAATGGACTCTGTAAAGCAGAAAGTCCTCTCCTCTCCTCTCCTCTCCTCTCCTCTCCTCTCCTCTCCTCTCATCTCCTCCTAAATCGAATAATTCTTGTCTATTACACATACTCCGGAGGTGTTGAGCATTATAAACTGGAGGTGATACTAGCCAGAGAATAACATAAAGCCCTGTTTGTTCTGTTTTTTTCTTTTCTTGAATACTGTGAAGGCTTACATTGATGATCTTTGGCGAGCAAGCTCCGTAGGGAACCAAACCTTTCCTCCCAACCAATAAAGCTTTAAAATATCAAGTATGGCCTGCTGTTACCATATCAGCATGTTTTGATTTCTAATACATAATATTGCTGTAAATAGTGCTACAAGCAGATCAAACCTTGACTTGATTAACTTGACATTCGAATTTGTCACTCCACTACCTAATGGACTGCCTACATTTACAGAGGAACTGCAGTGTGAATACATATGCATGTGTTCCTGGTGTGCCGCAGCTGTAAATAAAGAAAGGTATTACTAAATGCTGTAAAAGCTTCTTAAGGACAGATTGTAGCAACCCTAGAGAAATCTGTCAAATACTATACAGTCAGAGGGAAACATGAAGTGTCTTTGTTTGACTGTGGCTGGGACATAGCAATACTTTTGTGGGTTGATTGGACAAAATGTCAACTCACATTCTGATTTCTGTCTCTCAGTTAAGACAACAAAATCACCTCTACTCCAGTGAGAATGCAGCATTGAAATAAGACAGAACACTGTTTACATGGATTAATCATCTATCTCTTCATCTCAGCTACAAGATTAAAAATATTGCCTTCTTTTTTTTTTCCCCCACAGATCTAGCTTTCTTTCCAGTCAGTGTGATGATGCACAGTAAATGCAATCTGCAGTTCTAGAGGAAATACCGAGAGCATAAAGAGAATGGGATAATAGCTAAAGGGCTCCATATGTTGATGACAAGGTATACTGAGAAAGAGATAGGATTAGCATTGTTCTAAGTACCTATGTACCTCATATAATACTACAAAGGAAATAACATTTTCTAAATGCATAGTACTGTGCCAAAAGTGCAGGTGAAAAACCTGTACTTGAGCACAGACAGATGGGAAGCTGAAGTTAAGACGACATTGGAGATATGCACTATTGTAATTTGAGATTATTAAAAAGCTCCTAGCAAAACTCCTGAAGGGCCCAGTTCTAAACACTACCACAGAACAGATTGTACCACTGATAAAGGAGTAAGTGCGAGCTCCGTGCAAAAATACACTAATCTATTAGCAGACTTGCTTCCACTAATCAGAAGAAATGAAATTGCATTTGAAGGTGAATGGAATTGTGTGTTGGGATGGCTATTGTGTGCTTGAATTTAGTTCTTCTTCTCAAAAAAGATGTTCAGAAGAGAAACAAAGGAAAAAAGTAAATGTTGCCTCTTTATGAGCTGTTTGGTGCTGTGCTTTTAGCGTGCAGGCCATTGATGGCAAATAAAAAATATTCCAAAAGCCTGCAGCAGTGAGGTAAGATTTATCTGGGCAGTCAGGACTGTTCTGAATTTCAGTTGGCATCAGTACAAGAAATATTTGGAGAACGATTATTCCTGGACTGGTCCATGGTTGTATGTCAGCTCTAGTGTGAATATACTCCAGTTGTGTGTATGAGCTGAGATTTGATTCCCCATTTAATTCCCAAAAATATCAGACTGCACTCTAAGATGGAGTTGTCACTCACTGGTTAGGTAAAATACTGTCTTCTATTCAAACTAATTTTAAAAGCCATATGTATGTTGTTTGCTTTGGCATTTTTAAACGTGGAAACTGGAAATGAGGTACAGAGGTGGCTTGGTGAACAGATGCTCTGGTAAGACAAATGCTAAATGCATCCACTAAATTAGCAAGTTTATGAACTTTTGATAAAACTTAATAAAAATCCACTTTTTCGCAACCAAGACTTGTCATATCTGGACAGTGTTTTTTTTGCACTGAATTGTCACTGTCTCTGAGTGAAACCTGCTTGAATGAAAATAGGGAAAAATCAGGTGAGAGCTGGATGTTGTTTGAACAACTGTGACACATGATATCTTGCCCTATGAAATCATTATAATTCAACACAAGAGTAATGTTGCTGCTTAAGTGTAGCTTGAATTCAGTCCATCAAAAAAGGCTTCTGCCTATTGTGAATTTTTAAGTCATGCCATCTTTCAGCTTAATGATCCTTTAATATCAGGCTGCCACTCTGCCAAATATCCTAGAAGTTAAGTACTTACATATACATGGGCTGTAGCTGTAAATGAGATGTCTTCTGTGGACCTTGATAGCCGTAAGAGTCAAATCCACCTATGAAATCAACTGAAAGGGGACAAATTGCTCACATTAGCAACATCCTTTTAGAACTGATAGGCACTATCATTAAGAACCACCCAGCACACAGATTATTTTTGACAGGTCCCCTAATAATCTGTTAAAATTAGACCAGCTAATTGGGAAGATACAGAAAAACAGTTAAAAAGTAAGGAAAGGCAAAGTACCCTCTTTTTTTTTTCTTTACTTTTAAAATCAATTCAATTTTAAAACCACATAAAAACAGTAAAGGATTTATAACAGCCATCTGTCCACCAGGAATAAGCACACATCCCTCTTTTTCAAGTAGACCACCTCACTAATACAAAACAATATGCTACTCGGACATTACAAATGCTGAAAACCATTTATTAATTGGCATGAATGCATTGCTTCTGACTGTGATTACTGTGTCTGGCTTGCTGTCATGGCTCAGTAGAGGATGTAGAGGAGGGAGTACATTGATCCAACTCTGTCTGAGAGGCAGAAGTTTCTCTGATTCCCTGCTTTGACATTTGGGTTGAAATGCATGAACAGAGAGTTGGAACAATTTATCTGAGCTTCAGAGATGAAACTTCACAGATGTAAGGAAACCTGCATTTCTCTCAAGATGCTGAAGGTCTGCAGGAAGGTTGTAGGGTATTCCTGATGGCCTTCTCATGTTTGTTTTAAACAATTTCCAGGAAAATTCAATCTCATCTGAGACCAAAACCCTATTTCTCTGCTACAACACTTTCTTTGCACAGGTAAAAGGGTACCCTTTGCTGCCTTTGTCCCAGGAGACTTAACTATTGGCTTATAGGGGTTATTTGGGGGCAGTTCTTGTCCCTGAAATATTGCCTCTTACATCACAGAAGTGAACTTGACTTTACTTTGATAGAAAAGGGCCAAAGAGTTCAGGTATAGAAGTGCATTTTTCACACATCTGGGCACTGCTACTGACAGACTGGCTCTGTGTACATTAAAAGAAAAAAAAAAAAAAAAGGTTATAGACAACAATTTTTTGTGGCTCCAAAATGTAGTAACAGTCACAAACAAACAAAAAAAGTAAGTTTACATGGTTTGAGAACTTCCACAGTGGTTGGACTCCTTAACACTTGTATTTATAAGGTTGTTTTAGTACTAAGGTACCCCTCAATATGTGCCACACTTAGTCACACTTATCAATGCAGTTTCACCCATTCCAGACATGTTACAAAAAATTAAATTCTTGTACCCCTCTATCCACCATTTACTCTGCAAGCAAAGAGCCACCAAAACACTAGACTGGCTGGGTACAGTATGTCTCCATTACAACTGCACACATGCTGAATCTGTCATCAAGTCATTCTTTGCTGGCAAGAATGGCCCCTGCAGAAATAATTTAGTCAGCTCTGTGCACTGTGGCAGCATTATGTATACTCCTCTACCAGAAAGATGTGTTACTGAATTAATCCCTGACATCTCTAATGAAGGAGGTTCTATAGCCTCTCTGCGTTGCTTTTCCCTGTGCCTAATTTCCCAATGTCTAATTTAAATGTAATTTCCTGCAAATTAACTACTTATCTACATTTTGGCCTGTTCTCTCTATGGATATGAAGAAAAATGAGCCATTTTTTTCTCTTATAGCTGCTTTTAAGCCTTTTAAAAAATTATTTCATGCTATCCATTGTTTTCAGGTTTAAGAAAACCTAGTTATTTCAAATTTTTCTCACAGCTCATGTTTTCCAAGCCTCTACATTTCAAAGCCTGAAGATCCTTCCTCAGTTTACTTATGCTTTTCTTACAGTGGAGTGCACAAATCAGGACTAACTGGGACAACTGCCATATAGTCTTCTGTGCATTACCTGAAATAACTCAGTAGGATTTGGAGTTTTGTATGTTTGGTTTGTTTTTTTCATCTTGTTTTTGTTGTTCTTGTTTTGTTTCATTTGGGTTTGGTTTTCAATTTCTTTTTTCAACAGCATCATAAAAATGCCTAATAATCAGATCTTTATTTTTGTGTTTTGACACTAAGTGTAGCCTAGCCAAGTAGTCCATATTTTATTTGAAGATGATTGATTCTTCCCCACAGGAGCTCTTTTGCACTTGTCTGTACTGAATTTCACCTTCTTGATTTCAAGCCACTTCTCAAGATTATTTTGACTTCTAATCGTATCTTCACAAGTGCTTGTACCCTTCCCAGTCTGGTTTAATCTTAGATTTTTACAAACGTTCTCTCTTCTATCCTCATTTTTCTTAACCAAAATAATGAAGAGAACTATTTCCCTAGCTGAGGTACCAGTGGGATCTCATCTGAAATGTCCCATCTGCTTTATAGCTACATTTCAAATGCAGATTGAAACAATTCTGCACTCAACCTATGCATCCGGACAGTACTTCCCTGCCCTTCTTACAAACCTTTTATAGTGTCAAAATCTTGCTAAAATCAAGATAAATACCGTGTGTTGCTTTCTACTTAATCACTGTCTGTAAGCATCAGAATACCTTTATCAAAATGTGATCATGTCTTTGGGAGCGTACTAAATTTACAGGCACAGAATGAAGGATATTGTTTATTGAAGTGCTAGGCTGGGAGGAAACCTCCCCCTCTATTCAAATACAAAGATTGAAGAAGAAAGAATGGGCATATGTTTGCTGTGGGTATGGCTTGTTGTTTGCTTGCCCAGTTTTCTTTTCCTTTTGTTACTCTTGATCCCTGACAACACAAGTCAGAAAATACCTGTGTTGGATTGAGTATCTCACTGTTGTCAACCCATGTTGCTTTAGGGATATTGCCTATACTCATTTGTGCAGCTTAGCATTTCTTCTGTACTTTCCTAGAGCCTTCAAGCAATCTTTAAATCATTATTAGTAGGCTGTAGGCATAGACACTCTACTTTGCAGATGTGGGGCAAAAGGTCTTCAGGGTTGTTTTCAGAAAGCTAAACCAATGTGTTAAGAAAAAGATTTCTTTGAGCAAAATGATTTTGTGTGGGCACGAGGGAAAGATGTGCGCTGAATGTCTCTTCGTGCATTGTGGCTTTGCCCTGTTGCACAGAGCAAGGACAGAGTGTTAACAAGCCAGATTGTCAAGTGACAAACAAAGCAAGGTTGTAGAGACATTTCTGTGTTCAGCTCACTGTAGAAGTTCCCATGTGTATAACCAAATGATGGCAGGGCAGAGATTACTACCATGGCCTCACTATAGACCAACAATGGCTTCTTACAGGCAACAACAAGCTTCGTAAGGGAGGTGAAGGGAGGTAATAGAAAGTGAACTCCAGTACAAAAGGATTTCATCAATTTCTTTGTAGCAAGGTTTCTTCATGGCGGCTGCTTCTCAGCACTGCAAGCCCTGTGGTGTCTGGACTATGCTAAAATCTCCCTGTGGACTCTGAACCAGTTTCTTGAAGCATGCACCAGGCTGCCCTTTCTGCAGGCATTTTGTCCTGGCTGTGCCTTAAAGGTCACTAAAAGTGTCATACAACTGATACGTTCCTGGCAGCCATAACATCAGATGAATAAAACAAGGCTCATTAGCTGAATCAGTACAGAGGCTTCCATCCTTAGCCTCACACATCAAACACTTTTTTGACCATTCTGTTTTACATTCATCTTACATGTCACTGTTATCACAAGTGGCTCATATCATGTTTCACTTTAGTAAACATACATGTGAACATATAAACAAACAGAATCCCATTCCTTTTGTGGTGAGTTGACCCTGGATGAACATCTGTTGCCCACCAAAGCCACTCTGTTGCTCCTCTCCTCAGCTGAACAGGAGAGAGAAAATATAACAAAATGTTCATGGGTCCAGATAGACACAGGGAGAGATCATTCAGCAATTACCATCACAGGAAAAATAGCTTTGAATTATTACCAAAGAAGAACAGTATAATGAGAATAGAACCAAATATTAAACCTTCGTCCCAGGCGTAACTTAACTCCTGATTCTCTGCTTCCTCCACCCCAGTGACATAAGGGAATGAGGAATGGGTGTTGTGGTCAGTTCATCACACCTCTCTGCTGCTCCTTCCTCCTCAGGGGGAGGACTCCTCACATGTTTCCTCTGCTCCAGTGTGGGGTCCCTCTTATGGGAGACAGTCCTCCGTAAACTTCTCCAATCTGAATCCTTCCCACGGGCTACAATTCTTCATGAGCTGCTCCAGTGGGTCCCTTCCTTGGGCCGCAGTCCTTCAGGAACAGCCTGCTCCAGCAGGTGTCCCCCACAGGGTCACAAGTCCTGCCAGCAAACCTGCTCTGGTGTGGGCTCCTCTCTCCACAGATCCACAGATCCTGCCAGGAGCCTGTTCCAGCACAGGCTGACAGAGGGGCAGGGCCTCCTATGGGCACCCACCTGCTCTGCCGTGGGGTCCTCCAGGGGCTGCTGGTGGATCTCTGCTCCCCCATGGACCTCCATGGGCTGCAGGGGCACAGCTGCCGCACCATGGTCTGCACCAGGGCCTGCAGGGGAATCTCTGCTCTGGTGCATGGAGCACCTCCTCCTCCTTCTTTGCTGACCTTGGTGTCTGCAGAGTTGCTCTCAGTCATTCCTCTCTCACAGTTGCAGCTGCACAGTAACCTTTTTCCCTTCTTAAATCTGTTATCCCAGAGGCACTACCACCATAGCTGATGGGCTCAGCCTCTGAGGGCAGTGGGTCCATCTTGGAGCTGTCTGGCATTGGCTTCATCAGACACAGGAGAATCTTCTAGCAGCTCCTCACAGAAGCCACCCCTGTAGCCCCCTCAAAACCTGGCCATTCAAATGCACCTTTGAAATATTTTATCCTGAAATTTTTATTTTCCTAGCTGGACTTGAATAGGATAATAGCAGTACTACTTATCTGTAAAATGTGTTATAAAAAATTCATATTATTTTCTTCTTTTGCCTGGGCTAAGGGTCTTGTCAGACGTATGACTGTTGTTACAAGTGTAACACAGACAGGACATATGGCTCAAAATAGGGACATATTTTTATCAATAAGCACCCACAGGGATGCAAAATTTCAGCCTCTGCTCATGGTCAGAGTACCCACTGTTTCTGGTGTACATCAGGACAGGATAAGAGGCATAAATGGATTTCTCATTTTTCATTTCTGGAAGTCTGAGGTACATAGAAGAACCATTAAAATGTGATGCACAAAAAAAGACCCCATTATCATGGATTTGATATGGAAGAAATTTCTTTTTAGAAAGTTCACAGTGAGAAAAATTAAAGCTGTTGAAATCAACCGATGGACAAAGAGAAAGGATTGAGTATGGAAAAAAACCAACATCTTCCTGTAGAAAGCAAAAAGAAAGATTCTTAAAAGAAACCAGAAAACTAGACACTATTCTACTTATAGAAATTTTTCTCTGTAAGATATAAATACAGAAGCACAAAGATTCAGGTCCTCTAATAAATATGTTGATAACTCCAGTGACTTCTATGAAGGAATGGTAGTTTACATTAGCTTAGGATCCAACCCAAAGAATTGCTTAGGGCATATGTTTATAGAAATGTGACTGACACTATGAATTTCCTTACATTTTAGTAGGCATGCAAAAATCAATGCAGACTAGATATGAAAAGATACAGAGTTTAGGAATGGGGAAGGGGATGAATTGCTTTATCTGCAAACAAAATGAAAGGGAAAGATTGGAAAATTCCCAATTGGCCAACCTGGAACTTGCAGTATGGATGACAACCTGACTGGTTTCAAACCCTCTTCTTTGTTAATTTGCTACTACTGTTTGTTTTGCTGATTATCTCATCCCTAACCTTGGTGCACGAGGATCTGCCTCTCACTGTGGTGAATCTACTGCCAGCACTCAACCCTGTCTTCATCATCACATCCGTTTCCTGCCCGTGGCTCCTTCTTTAAAAGTGAAAATGCCTTTGGTAGTAATTCTGTATTAAGGGTGACTTCTCTACTGACTCCTCTCTTTTCTTTCACTTCATCTCCCGTATGAAGTAGTTTGTCTCCTCCAGTTCTATTAGTTCTATCCCAGAGACACCCAACCATCTCCTCATTTGCTTCACTGCCCCCATCTTCAGTCACTGCTCTGCACGTAACTGTTCAATTTTTTGTGCAAACAAAATGATAAAGTAGCACTCCTTTCTTCAGCTTGACAGCCTTTTTCACTCCTTTTTCACATACTATTTGTTTCCCCTTCTCTCTTACTACAGTCACAAGAATTTTGTTCCATAAAACTTCTGCTTGTCCCAGTGACACACTCTTGATATCTCTCTCTTTTTTTTTTTTTTTGCATTTCCTTCCCAATAAAAATACATGCAAATTCTTTTTATAAAAATAATTTAAAAATTGACTCCATCCTTATCCCTGCTTGTCCCAGCCTTCCCCCTCCAACCCCTCTCAATGATTTCAGGCAGTTTCTGGAGCTACTTTTCTCCTCTTCTTTAGGAATTTTTCTTCCATCTTGTATTCTGTCCTTTGCATGCAGCTGGAACTGCAGTCTGATCACCTCTTCCCATTCAAATTTAGGCCCATAGAGTCCTCTCTGTGGCCATCCAGCCACCTTTCATGCATTTGCTGCTCTCTTTTTCCTGAAACTTGCCTCGCTGGGCTCCTTTGTCTCTTCTGCTTGTGCTCACCTTCCTCCTGTCATCATTCATCTCCTTTCTTTGAGGTTCTCTCTCCATCATGCTCCTGGAGTCCAGTGAGCAGTAACCTCTGCATTTTACTTTTCTCCCACTCCTGGTCTGGCTAATTGCACTCACAAACACAAATTCTGCTGTCATCAGCTCTCTGAGGTGTCACAGATTACCTGGCTCAGGCTCACTCTGCTCCTCCTATACAAATTTAAATCCGAGCTTCTCTCTGTGATATTTACTCATGGATAATTAAACATCAGTTCCAGTTCTGCCTGGCTAAAACCAGAACTCTCAGCTGCTCCTCCCTAACCTTCTCTGCTGTCTCTCAGAATGAACTTGTGTCCTCAAGTCTGTCTTATACTTGAGGATATAAGTTTGATGTCAACATGCTTTGTTGTGGGCTGTGCAGGATTTAATTTCTGAAGATTATTTTTGCATAGTGAAGAAGAAGACTCTTCTACCTGTTGACACAGCTGTAACATTTACTCAGGGCTCCCAGCGTTAGACATGACAATTGTTCCTTTTTTATTCTTGAACTCACCAAATGTGGAGTTAAGCTGCAGGACTCACCTTTTTGTTTAGGTTACTCTTCTCTGCATCCTTCTACTGATTTAACCTTCGATATTACATCTAGTATGAACTAAATTTTCTTACATTTAAAGCCTTTTGTAGAGACTTGACATCAATCTCTCCTCCTTTCAGGGCTAAAAGCTAAATTCTGCTCTCATGCCACCAGCTTGACCTCCATGCCTGTCAGATTTCCAAACTCTTGTCTCTCCTTGTGAGAATGTCTTTACAAACAGTTCTCTCGTTCTTTTCCCTAAAATTCTTCTTTGCTCTGTTGACAATAATTAGGTTGCCTGTGCCCTTACACTCCTGTCTACTTCAATGAATAATATTTGCTCATAGTTTCTTTGTGCTCACTTTCTGCCTGTACCCATCAGTTGCCTGTTGTCTAACATGCAAATTGCTAGCTCCAAGAAATTGGTCTGGTGTTCACATTTGTACAGTGCTTGGCATTATGGTAGTCCTTAAATATATTCATGAACCTAAGGCACTAAAATAATACAAAAAAATTAGAATTACCCATGACAAAGATGATACCTTTTAAAAGAAAAGAGCTAATGACCAGGGAAGTGTATGTGCATGTGCTCATGGATGGTCCTTGTATGTACATGCCATGACTGGACATATTTCCTGTGTGGTATAGCAGAGAGACAACACATGGTGTTCGTATGCTACACCTGACCTGTGAGGTCTTAAATTTATATGAACTCTCTCCAGAGGCCAAAGACTTGGTTCCCTGTAGTCAGGCTTTTGAAGTGCTGGAATTAAGCTTCACTGCCACAGCAAGGCACTTCACTGCAGGTGTAGCTGGAAGGAAGGAGAAATGGCAAACAAACTACAGCTAATAACATCACTGAAAGCACTGCTGGTACAGAAGTGAGTCTGTGAGGCGAGAGAGAGCTGTGCACAAATAGTGGTAGCTAAAAACAGGCCAGATTGAGAAAAAACAAATAAATGGAAGGCAGTAAAATTAAGTTTGATTTTAAGGATTTTGGAAATGACATATGGGGCAAAAAGATAAAAGAACATATGGGGACACCTTTGCTCTTGCAGCTTTGCCAGTATCCTGCTACCCAGCTCTCTGTTTGGTGAAGACACTTCCAAATAATTCAGTTCTGCTGCCTTTTTATGCTGTGAGCATGGCCTGGTGGCTGTTCCACAATATAGCACACAGGAGGAGGTTTGCTTGAATATGATCTCCATAAAGTTTGTTTACAATGCTAATCAAACATTATTGGTCTTTGTGCTGAGTACACAGTGATTTAGGCTCTCAAACCACAACACAGCCAAACACCAGGGAAGCATGGGGAAGGAGACATCTGCCAGCACATGAGGCTGTGCCCTTTGTGCTGTCACAGGAGGATGCAGTAATGGCATAAGGACTTGGACATGAGGTCCAGTTCTTGCGGTGCAATGAGCAGCATTTCTGCCAAGCAGCCAGTAATGAAGGACCTGTGAGTGCTCTCAGCTCAGCCATTTGCAAGGTGAATATAAAATCTCAGATTTTAAGCTGTAACCTCATGGCATTTCTGAGCTCTACAATGGCCACTGGAGCTGCAAAGGGAAACCCTTACATAAATTTTGATGGAGCTTCTCAGCTCAGATTATGCCCCACTGCCAGTATTTTCATGCTGTTTACTTGTATAATAATCAAAATTACTCAGTAATTTTTTGCTTCACAGGGTCTTGTCCTCCACTTTCTTCTCTTATTGTGTTTCTTGTTGGTATAAGGCAGCATCTTCTTCTGTCTCTGTTTCTGCTGATCTCCTGGCTGAGTCTTTGATCAGCCCTTCTGAGACAAGATATAGGACTGGGAAGGCACTCAGGTTTGTGAAGTCTAATATACATCACCTGGTGTTTCTGCCCTCACAGAAATATGGGCAAGGATTTCTGCCTGTTGCTCTCTATAATTAGGACCAAGCAGGCATGCAGATACTGCATTCCAGGTGAATCCAGCTCATGGTTGTACCCAGCAGAAAATACCAAGGTAAATGGTGCTGTGGGTCCAGAAATTAGACAAGTCACAATTTGTCTCGGATTCTGAGGTGGAGAAGGTATCTGGTCAGTAGCGGACCCTTGGAGCATGACATAAGGAATACCATGCTCTGGAGCAAGGCCTCTGCAAGGCAGGGCTAGCCAACAGTGGGAACCACGTTGAGAGGATGGGAATCAAGGTCCTTGCTGAGCAGAAAGGAGCCAGGATGAAAGCAGCCAGAAATAACCAAGCAAGGGCTGGGAGGCATGAGCAAGTCTTCAGTAGTTGAAGGCAGGAACTGGGACCAGGGATAAAGCAGGAAGGAACAAGGACCAGAGGCCAGGAGGAAACAGCTGGAGCATAGCTGCAGTGATGAGAAATACTGGAATGAAATGGCCAGCACTCCTTTTTATACCTGACAAATATACAGCAAGCCACCTGTCAGCCTGTGCACCTGGAAATAGGGTTGCTGCCTGACCTCTGCAAGGCTTTGCAAGGTTTGTCTCCAAACTTGCAAAGAGGCTTGTCTGATGCTCAGTAAAGAAAAGCCCGTAAAAGACCTTCGCTCAGCTAAGAGAACAAGAGAACAGTAACAAGGTAAGAGAACAATAATAGTCTGAACAATATATAATTTTTCTAAACTGGACAGACCTGAACATTGCTGGATAATAGCCATTTGCTTTCAAATTTTCATCCCAAGTGCTGAGCAAAAAAATACAGCCCTGCAATATAGTTTTTGACTGACAAATTATTCTAAGAATTAAATGTGTGGTAGACTGAATTATTGTAGAAGTTATCAAATGAGTCATTAGTAAAAATTGTTCTTAGCCAGAACACTTCTAGGGGCAAGCAATAAAGAGAAGAAAAAGAAAAAAAGGAGGAAAAAGAAAATGCCTGGGGCAGTGGCCTCCAAGTGTGACTGCCACACTAATAAATTAGAAAAAGAGTCATTAGTAGGTGTAACAAAGTGGAGAATTAAGGCCCAAATCTATGAAAGTTAACAATCCAAAGCTAATGAAGATCTATCTAGATATTTGACAGGAAAAGTAATAAGGAAAACTTTAACAGGAGTCATGCTGATAAAAATAATTTAGTACAAAGCTATGTTTATGGCATGGAGGAAACTGCAAGGAGCTCACACTGACTATCTCAGCAGGAAGGACACTAAGGCTGTGGGCAGGTGTCCTTCTCAGGGCCACTGGAAATAATTAGTCTGGTCCACCTTCAGCAGCTCGTCACCATTCCTCCCGAAGACTCTGCTATCTGTCAGCCTGGAGTGAGCTTGGATGGCCAGAACCTGCCATGCTCCACCAACCCATTTTGGCTGAAACCCTAAGGAGCAGCCAGCTGCCCTTGAAGGGTGGAACACCAGGGTGGGGAAGGGGGCTGGCAGCCCCACATGGCCACCTGCAGGCTGTTCCTCTGTGGGATCCAAGCTGCCTCTCCTTTGGGGGATGAAGGAGGAGATCCTCCCCATTGGAGGACCTCCTTTCAAAGCCATCCTTCCATGTTCAGTGCAAAGTAGCAGGAAAGGACTGATGTTGAAATGGAATCTTTCACCAGCACCAGAACAAAACATTCCTGAAAGTATTTTCATGCAATTTTCAGCTTGTGGAGAGTTTCAGATTTTGCTATTTTTTTTCTGATTTTGAATATGAGCTTTGTCTATTTTTCAATGTCAAAACATTTCCATGTCCAGGAAAACCACGCCCTATTCAGCTACATCAACAACCTGACCATCTCTTCAAATGATCTGTAGCTTTTTTTTGTCAGAACCATGACTAGTTACTACCTCATGTCTGCTACTGGCTTGACACAACTGCCTGGGACATTGTTTCATGGTCTGAATGCCTTTGTGTTCCTCTCCTGAAACAAATAATTCGTGACGAGTAATATTTTCATGATGGTTCGGTATGAAACATATCTTTCTTCAAAAAACCAGATGTTAGTGGTTCATTCCTTTTTGACATGTGCAGATCTTTTCCAACACTTATGCAATGTCATTCTTGAAGAGATACAAATTGTGTAGTCTATAGTTAAAAAAAATTATGTTAAGGTAAGTATATTTCCCTGGCTGTTACAATGCATTGATTTTATTAAGCAGTATTGATTTGTGATGAGCTTCTGGAAAGGAAATGTTACTTCCTTCAAGCTTTACATTATATTATTTAGACATTTTTAAACTTGGGCCTGACAATCCCCACCGGAGGTGGTGATGGATGCAAGGGGAGTGGCAGGGAAGACAAGTGAGGGAGAAAAGAAATTAGCATAGATGAAGCCAGCAATGCCACCATTTTCCCTTGTGTGATTTTATTTATATATTTGTCTCACACCACAAGCCTGTCTCCTAGGGATACCTTGAACATCAGCTTCATTAGTTACGAAGGCAGCAATCCATAACCAATTTTCTTTTCATGTCAAGCTTGTTCATGTATAAACCCAGCCTTTTTGTTGGAAACATTTGCAATTAATCCCACAAACAAAGCAAATGCAAATCATACAGTCTACCCTAAGCAACCCTTCTGACTCAAGGCCCTGACCACCATCTATTATACACTAAAATGAATTGAAATTCCCACTTTGAGTCTAACCTAATTTTCTAGTGATAATAGGCATGGATTCCCAGAAGCATTCTATGCACCTAGATAGTAACATCCTAATTTCCCTTCCTGGTAAATGTTTTAAATAAGATTTTAGCACCAAAGGAAATTAACCTTTAAATTAATTGTAATTATAAAATGCCATCACTGATTTTGTCTTCAGACTAATTACTTGCTATTATTTAAACAAACTGCACCTCCTCGGAGCTTTTAAGTTTGTTTCTCTTTGCAGTGCTGTGCCAAATGATCACAGAGCAGGCTGTGTAATATCTGGCAAGCCCTCTGACACCTTGGACTGCTTAGGTCCATTTGCATCTCAAATGCAGCTGGTTTCACTTGTCATATCTTCCTGCCATAAACTTGTTCCCCTGTGCTTCAGCCTCGCACTCTGCAGCTCAGACATTTTCAGCCTGTGCCTTGGAAGCAGCGAGCACACCTTAGGGGATGAAGATTGCCTGTGCTCTGTGCCGAGGAGAATAAGATGCTCAACACCAGCCTTCTGCTCTGTGAGGGGCCCCCTCCAGGACAGGACATGACTGGAAATAATAACACAGGAACCAGCTATTGATTTGTGTGAAAGATTGATGCTGTACAGGCATCTCAGGGAATTTCCTAAATGTTCCTGGTGGCACAGTGGCTCTCCAAGGCAGCTCTCCTTAGGATGACAAACATGAAGTAGCACCAGGGGATTTCAAAGGCTTCTCTTCCTCCACACTTCTATCAGCATCCTGACAGTCAAAAGCATCCCATTTTCCTCCCCCTGGTTTACTTCATGTAGCAGTCACCACACTAAATGAAACAAGTAAGTGGAAAAAGCTTCTAATTGAGCTGCAGGCTGTAAATTGGAGAGCGCAGCTGAGCAAAAACAAGCTGAAGCTTCAAATCTGTAGCGTGTTCATTGCATTCCCATTCACAATGACCTGTTCAACAGTTTGGAGAACAACTGTGTTTTGAATATTGTCTTTTTTTTGTTCCTATTATAATTTGTTGCTGTGCTGCCACTGCAGACAGCCTAGGCTGTCCCTAGCCCTAACCAAACAAGTTAGACCAGTGATTCACCCTGCTGTGAGAGAGATGTTTGCCACAGGGCAGATTGCTCTTTGGAGTTACATCCCTGCCTCCACTAACTGTGGTGGAAATCTTGATTGTTAGTTTAAGCTGCAGGCCTACTTACATGTGGCTGCAGGAGTGTGAGATGGATGCCACCTGTGACAGCATGGAAAAGGTGAAGATGGAATCACTGGTGTTCTCCAGAGAAAGACTCAGGACACGCTACACAAATGGTAGGTGCAAAGCTAACAAAGTGTATAGCTGAGGTATTGATCTCCTTTTCTCAGGAGGCTGTTTTATAAAACCTTTCTTGGTTCACACATAGCTGGACACTTTCAGGAAGAAAAGACCACTGTGGGAAACTAAATACAGCAAGACCTCTTGTGGTTAAGGAAGTCCATGAACAGCAAATTACTGTCAAGAATTTCTGGGAACCACAAACTTGGGATGGGAAACAAAGAAGCAGAATTAATACTCGAATGTTTGCTACCAGTTTCTCTTTCTCTTTGTTTTAGAGACGTTTTAAGCAGGAATGGAAGCTGAGGTATTATTTCTCTGTAATGTCTTGCTAAGCAGATTGTGAAAAGCATTTGGCACAGAAATAAAGCGATACCTGAGCATATTCTGCACTTCAATAGTGCCTTTCATCCCAGAAGCTCAGAGTTATGAAGCAACATGCCTGTGGGTTTGTCCCCTGTCATTATTTCTCATTTTAAATATGGGAAATAGAAGTATGGAGAGGTTAAATAACCTGCCCAAAGGTGAAAGGCTGCCTGTGACAGAGATAAAACAAAGTTTTTTTTCTATCTATTCCATATGCATGTCAAAATTTCACATCTCTCACATAAAATGAATTTAATATTGTCTTTTAAAAGAAAATCTTTGTCATCACCTTTGTATTTCCCAGGTCAGGCCTAGGATCCCAGAAAGGATTATTGTTTAGCACCAAGTTTATTGGCACATTACTGCACATAATACTGTATTACTCATGAGAAGATATTTCCTGTCTGGGGTACTGTCTTCCTGAACCTTTTCAGTAATTCAAATGGGATCTTGAATTCAAATTTTTATTGGAGGGGGAGGAGTGAAATAATTTTAAAGGGTTATATAGAGCTTTACTTCTGTGCCAGACATCCCCAATAGCAAGGTTCCAGGGAATATGCAGCAAAAATCTGGATACAGTTGCAATTTCTTTTGCTTTGCAGTTTAACTGGAAAAAATGCCAGAAGAAAAGAAGAGAGTGTATGTGCAAGTCAGATCCCTGCTAGCATTAGATGGTGCAAAGGTTGTACCTCACGGTACTCAAAGGAACAGTCAGAGAGGCTGTATTTGTTCCCTGATTGCCTTGCCATTGTGTAATAGTAGGTAAAGCTATTTCTGCTCCCTCTCTGGGTCAGCAAGAGAGGGTTCTAGGTTAGGATTTTACTGTGGGACACAGACTAGAGATTTTCTCTTAGCTGGACTTCATTCCCAGTCAAAACTGTCGCTCTAATAAAAAACCAGTCTCCTTACCCTCAACAGAACCTACAAGGTGAGTGCAGAATTCCCGTTTCAGTAACCCAGGTTTCCTTCTTAATTGCTTGGAGACAAAAAGCCCTGGGAGGATGCTGTTTGACTGCTTACATTCCAGTATTTTCCACAAAATGTCTATATAGTTAATAAAGTGTTCAAAAATACACTGAATTTTCTTTAAGGCAGTAGCAGCTTATAGCAGGGAGCCAAATTGCTAGTGAGCAAATGCACATTAAATGAACATTTTGATGTTATTAAAAATAATGTGCAGCCTTTGAAAAGTGCAGGCCTAATATGATTTTGGAAGACAAATGAGGAGCTCCAATAAGTTCACAGCCATTGAATGCCTCCAAGTAATGGCTGTTGCTGACATTTTCATGTTTTATTTTTAATTGCTGCAGCTAATAATGCTAATGAGGTAAGAATGGCAATGGCTTAGGCATTCCAATGGCAGTGGTGAAGAGGAGGGCGTGGAGTTGGCAACAGCGCTGCTGGCCACCCATCCTCCCTCATCGTTCCCAGAAAAAGACCTGAGGCACTCCGACCCTCAGAGCTCCTCCTTCTTATACAGCCATAGGGAAAATGATGCAGAACGAGCATTTGGGAGTGGGAAACCTCCACTGAGAGAAGCAGCCATGGAAAAGCCACTCTTGTCTGCCCCTTGGACATGGGTGCCACAGTTTGACTCTGGTGCACCCAGTGTTAGAGCACTTCTGGGACTGTAGCAGGAGGGAAAGCAACTTCCTCTTTAATCCTCGGTGCAGAATTAACCCAAAGCAGATTGTTCTCATGAAAGGTACCACAGACTTGCGCTTCGATTTAGGGGGCCTGCAGCTGGATTTATTTGGTGTGTGAGTAATTAAAACCTCTAGACTTGCTGATTCAGTCCTAGTTATGACCATGATTTGATCACTGTATTGTTCCATTCCTAATCCTTTAGTGAGGTTAGAGCAGGTTAATCTTAGTGAAATGTTTGCTTTAATTCTACCCTAGCTCATTTGTTCTCTTAATAAAATCTGCATAAAGAATGGAGAAATAGTAATTCTTTCAGCTTGTTCCAATTACTCTGAGAGCAAAGCTAATTCAGCTGAAGCAGCTTAAGAGCAATTTGACTGTGTTTCTACAGCTGAGGCTCTGTGCCAGCAGAAGATGAGACACCTTCTATACTCCAGAGCAGTGTCAATATCTTCCTCTGTTTAAAATCTGGAACATGCCCATGTTTGGCTCTTGGACATTGCATGGCTTTTTCTCCAGTCTTGCTGCTCAGTACTGCCAGGTTCAGTGTTTCTGCCTCTTTTGCTCTTCTTTTAGACTGCTGTTGTTCCCACGGCCCATTAGCACAGCAGAAGAAAATGAATTGAGTTTATGGGTGTTCACTGTGTCCATCGTGAGAAACAAAAGGCTGTTTCTGTTGGTTCTGTCTCATCGGAAAGGACTTGTGGCTAAATGACACTTTGGTATGATCCAATGTGTTTATCCTTATGGCTCTCTCTATTTGTCTGTTAGGCATCCCATTTTTTTATAGGCATGAGTGATCCTGAAAGCCAGAGGTCTAGATTTCTCCTGTGATGTCTGTGAATACGGATGTGGGTAAGAAGATGACAATGTCCTTCTATTGTTCTTCATAGACCACTTTGGTGCTGGGAAAGCAGGGCAGTGTGGTTGTTGCTTTCTGGTGACTGTTTTTACCAGAGGATCTTTTGCAGTTGACACATTGTTAGCACACAGAGCGAACACCAGCTGCCAAATTTTATGGAAACACAAGACTGGCCTCACTCCTTATCAGGTGTGGATGCTAAATAGGGGTTGGGGGTAGCACAGTAAAGCTTTTTTCTCCTATGCTAGATGCCCAGCAGCTTTGGAGGAGGGAATACACTGTGAATAGGAGAGGGACCTTCATCCCTGTGTCACAGAGTTTGCTCCATAGCAACAGGCAGGAGTGAGGATCTGGAAAAGTGGAAGAAGAGCCTATGGAAAGAGAAACACATCTAGGGGATCTGGAGCTATCTCAGATCAAAGACTCTATGCAAGAAGCTCTAGCAATGAATCTGGGACATATTCCACTTTTCCTGAAAGCCTTTCTCCTTAGCATTCACTTGGTCTGCATGAGATGACCCCACCTGTGAATATATGGAGAAAGTCAGGCTTAGGCATCTTCCTCTGGAGTACAAATACTAAATAACGTGACAGCCATAAGCCATACACTTCTCAGAAGAACACAATAGATGGATGAGTTGCCAAAAGGGATGGAAAAGGTGAGAAAATGTATCTAAGAAAATGAAATAATTTTAAATTAAACCTGAGCAGGGGGTATTTGTACAGACTGCAGGCCCTGGCTGTCACAATGAACACTTGGTACATGGCAGAGTGGATGTCTGAGCAGAGAGAGAACTAGAATCATTCTTACTTGCTGCTTCATGAGGCCTCTCAGTAGAAACTAAAGCTGTTTTAATTTTATGATACTTTGAGGGGCCAAATCCAATCTGAGCATTATTACACTGTTAGCACAACTCAGCCACAGAATTTCCCTTTTCCTTTTTTGCCAGTCAAGCTTCCAAACCTCACCAGAGGGGAAGCTGCAGCACCTGAGCTTGTGCTGGCTGTATTGCACTGGGAGGGGATTCATCCTAGTACCTCAGAGAGGTGCTTGCAGATGGGTGAGATGCTCTTTGACTGGATGAGGAGACCTGGCTGGGCTGTATGAACAAAGTAATAACAAAATCTAAATGACAAAAGTAATGACAAAATAGTCAAGGTGATGGCAAGAAAATGTTCAAAGAAACATGACAATCTGTGGCTTCTGAACAACAGGGAGCTCCTGCTGCAGTGAGAGGAAAACAATACCATATTGGCCGTGGCACTTTGCTGCCAGGAATGCCGCCTTATGGACCATGAGAGAAATCTCTCAAACGTGCTCTGACTTCTGCACTTGGTTGGTCAGCCAAGTCTCAAATCCTTCCTCGTTTTTACTTTTATCATGCTCTAAAGCATTACAGAATAGTGAAAAAAAGATTTAAGCCCTTAGAAGAGAGGACAGAACAGTATTAAATGGGATTTCATTTTGGGGGACAAGGAATAGCTCTCCTCCAGCCCTGTAGATTGTGAATGCACTTAACGGCAAAGCAGGAGAAAGTACATATGACTGGGTATGTCCCTGAACAGACAGGTCTATTTGTGACACATCCCTGCTCCACACAGCTGTCCCAAACCCTTTGTACTCTTTATACCTTCCTCACCTCCACAGAAACACAAAGACAACTGAAATAAGCATAGTTAAAACGACCTCCAAAGTGTGGTGGTTTGATTTCAGCATTAAATCTCCCCTTGATGGTTCACAGTGACACTGTATTGCCAATAGATTATAGGGTTGTAGCTATTTTCCACACAGGAGAACACACAAAGGAACCCCCGCCAGCCCTAGCAGTGCTCTCAATCAAATAAAAACCCTTTAGCTTCCTGTTGCAGAGCTCTCTCTAGGATTCATGTATATTTTATCAAAGTTACATGCAGTTCTGATACTTGTTTCTAAAGTGCTTTAGTATAAATCCCAAGCTGTACTGAAATGCTGCAGTGGCCCTTTTTAAAAAAAATCAAGGTTAGAGGAGAGAAAAAAGTGAGATGGCTTGACTCTACAGCATGCAATAAGAGAAAATTCTGCTCAACAGGCTTCTATTAATATAAATAAGCAGAAGAAACACAAACATACATCTATATGAAATCATTTCACTCCACGTAATTCTACCCTGGGAGCAGCAGGAACAGAGAGGAGCTCCACTGTTTCACCTCTCGTAAAGGAAGGTCCTGCGATGATCTAAAGCTATTTTTTTGCCAGAAGTGCTTTTACAAGCCAACATACATGCCAACACAAAAGAGCTATAACCTCAGTGGTAACCAATTACTCTGAAGACAGTTAATAACAGTCTGGAGTAAGGAAAAAAAAGCTTGTATTTACTAATTGGGATTTTTGTTGTTTTTTTTTTTTTTAAAGCTAAGCCATGAGATAAAGAATTGCAATGATCTTTCCAGAAGAAAGGCATATGTAATTTTTAACCAGAATTTCATTACTCCTTTGTCTCTCAGATATTTCCAAATTTTAGACCAAGAAGGATGCATGGAAAACATGATCTATTTATGGTATAATAAGGCATTTAGGTTGAAGTCAGCAAGAACCAGCATAGTGGAGAGGTGATTTAGAAAAAATAAAGAATTAATTTTGTATGAAATAAAGCTTTAGTACTTACAGCTGTCCTCTTCTTCGGTAATACACTTCACAACATAACAGGCATAGATGAAGCCTGCCAGCTGAAACAAAATATAATAGTGTTAGCTGTAAGATGGATACCATAGAGAAACAAGAGATGGCTTTAGAAGAGCACAACAGAAACAGAAATAACAAAATTCAACAGACTTTATTTGATAAGGTAAAGATAATTCTCCACAATAGTTTAATAATTTTAATTAGAAATAGTCAGGGAAATTCTACATCTTTCTTGAAAAACACATCCTTCAATAAAACGTCCAAAAAATGATCAAAATCTTTCCAATACCTAGTTGACTTCTTTTTGATTATTGAAAAAATAGAAAAGTGAATGCGTGTTTGGATGGATGAGATTTTAGCCACTGAAAATGTAAATATTTCTGTCAGAATCAGATTTTCTATCCAACAGAACCTGGCCCTCTAGCAGAACTTTTTTAAAAATCAGAACTGTGCCAACTAAACCAAGGACAAATTCAGTGCACTTGTAAACCAGCTTTATAATGATATTTTATCAGTTGAAATTAGGGCTATGAATTAATGGAACTTGTTCCCATATCTGCAATACTCCCCAAGCCTCATGACATATCAGTTTGGATCGTCCTGGATGTGTTTACATCAGCATCATACACAGCAGCTGGCAAATTTGTATCTTGCTCCCTTCAATCCTCTCTGCAGAGCATGCCCAGAATTGAATTGTAAACAGAAGCAATGGGATGTAAAGAAAATGAAAATCTGGAGTGGTTATTGAAGTACCTCCTGAAAAAAATGATAATAAAAAAAGGAATAAATGGCCAATATCACACATGAAACAGGCCAAGTATCATGTCAGTCAGCTGCTGGTCCCTCCAACGAGATCTGTTGTTGCTAAGAAGTTACACCAGAAGTAACAGAACAAATACCGGAGCAGCAGCACGTGTCACATGCTGCGTGCTTTACACAACTTCCCTTACAGGTAGGTCTGGAGAGTTTTTTCTACTAAATCACAATAAACCATTTTTCTTCTTTTAGCTCGTCACTGAAATTTGCATGGTAGGATGTCAAAAGAATTCCATTTGTTTGATCTCTGTGTAGTGAAAGTGAGCCGTGTTGCCGAAATGTGTTACTCTGCACAGTTCACCCCACAGAGATATTTTCATGAGCTGCGAACCCATCTGTACACTTTGAGAATTTGTTCTTTATACAGTTAGTAAAAATGCCTAGAGGCTTCAGCCAGCACTGAGCTCTTTGTGAATGGTGCAAAACCCATAATCTCCGGCTGAGGGAGATGATGATCTTAACTTCTGTTTGAGTAATCAGTGGGTTGGACAGCAGAAAAAGTGAAACTTGAGAGACCATGTATTATGAATGCTGGTAAGTGAAAATGGATTTTTTTTCATTAATCCAAGGCACATGTACAATCACTTCAATACTGTGGGTTCTTACCCATATATAAATATTACCCATATATAAACTAAATGCAAAAAAATCCATTCTATTTCCTAGTACCTTCATACCTGAGGCAGTGACTATGCCTAGTTTATTCCAGCTCTTACACTAATATTCCTGGATTTTCTGTCAGTTTCCTATGTAGAAATCTACCCACATGCACAAATGCTATCTTCTAACATCTGTATGGGTAAGAGATGGCAAAAGGGGAAAAAAAAAGGTCAGACTCAAGGGTTTCGTGAAGAGAACAAGACCTGATTTGGAGATCACACTGAAGCCAGCATAAGTGTTGCCTGCTATCTGCTGAAATTCCTGTTGGGAGCCCAGAAGCTGCATTACAACGGAACTAAACCATTATTTTGTCATTTATTATAAATCTGCCTTATAGTGCTGCTGGGAAGATTTTACACCTGGGAAGGATGAAATATTCACTGCTGGACACAAAGAACGCACTGTACCAAGAAGTGGCATCAGCTAATATCAGCATTTCATCTCTCCTTTATTGGACCACTCTTCCCTTTCATTTCTTGGCTTCAAGACAGAGGGCTAATTTGCTCCACTGACTTATGCCCTGCATAACCCCATTGACTTCAGTGACATTATTTGAGGTTTAATTCAGCAACGAATTAGGCCCAGAAAGGTTGCTCATAAATGATTCCATTCTTGGATGTGAACCTTGGCTTAATAGTTTCTCTGTTCTCTTTTTACAGACCATCAGATCCAAGATAGCTGAATGGTTACATCTCTAGCAGGCTTCTATGGTAATCCTTTTCTTGTACTACTGTTCAATACTTTACTATCTTCCAAACCACCACAAGTTCATGTGTATTAACTGAACTTATCTTACAAAGCAGAGCAAACAAACTGTATCACAAATGGTGTTTATAACTGATCTTTTAATTGTATTCAGTTACATCGCTTAAATCTCCAGGGAACTCCTTTGATATATAAGCAAATCCTACAGCATTTCATCAGATGAGCTTGTTGATTAAAAGAATGCCTTAAAACTCAAATGGTTCTGATCTAAGTATGAATGTCAAGGTTTTTTTTCCCATGAGATAATCAGAGTTCACAAAAGAAGCCTCCCCTTCTCCCACATTTATCCAACCCTTTGCTTGGTAAACAAAATTATTTTGTTTTTATTTGAATCTCACATTAGTTTTTTCTTCTTTCTCTTTTTGTTTTAGCCAAGCAATTTATCAGTTCTGATACAGTGGCAGCCATTTAAGATTTATCTTCTAATTGCATCAGCAGCAGTGGGCACATGCTGCGAGCTGAGGCTCAGAACTAAAAAGTGGCAGTTTTCACTTTGATGATGCTCAAGGACTTGAGCCCGTGGTGGCTGCAGAGGTCTCTGGGATAGAGATAAGGAAAATGTTTCCATCCCTGTGGACTAGGACTTCCAAAAGAAAGGTACAGCTTGTCTACGCACATAGCAGAGACTTCCTGGGCACTTAAGACAACTAAAATTGTTAATGAATTCCCACATGGATGGAGGGGTCTCCCAAAATTTTCCACCTTTGTTATAGTGCAAGATGCACTTCTTTGACCTTTCCTCTCTGAGAAAAACACACCACAATGTACCTTTGTATCACAAAAGGTATCCAAAAAACCCCAACAAATCCAAACAAAACATTGAATACACTCCTCACCCTGGAGAAGAATATGAGAGAAGGAAGCAAACCAAAGCAAATGATAGGAGTTAGTCACATCGCTTAATAAATTCATGAGAAATCCTCAAACACAGCAGTGTTTGAGTGCTCAGTGCAGTATGAGAATTACACAGAGCAGAGTCTTTCTGATTCAGCATCTCTAAAAGATTTTTGTCTTATATGAGAAGGAAGGAAATGAGTCCTCAGGGATAAAGAAGAGAAGGGACCTGACTGTCTCAGAAAATCAGTTTAAAACTAGAAAAGTTAGCTTGAAAAATCTTGTTGCTTTGCATCCCTACCTATTTTTTTTCTTAATTAACTGAACTATGTTATTTATAAAGTGATAAAA
Organism: Corvus kubaryi; assembly: GCF_017639235.1. NCBI lineage: Eukaryota > Metazoa > Chordata > Aves > Passeriformes > Corvidae > Corvus > Corvus kubaryi. The sequence continues at coordinate 32,348,281 of NW_024582091.1, read as the reverse complement.
AGAAATAGGTGCAATAAGCAGAAGATCATTTCTGGATCCCAGACCCATGAAGATTAGGTGTCTACATCTGTCCCATTCACATTTTAATGCTGTAGTATGGGCCTCTAGAGGAGAAGGAACCATTAACAACATCCCTGCTCATTTATACATATAGTGATTAGTGAATGCACATTTTTATGAACCTCATTTTCTGCAGCTTGAAAAAATCTGCTCTTTATATCTTTCCCTGATATGTCCATATGAGAGTGTAAATGAATACTGCTCTTTCTAAAAGTGACACATTATCCATGCCTGCACCAGCACCCTGCATGTACTTTGATGGCATCTGATGACCTTAATTTTATAAACAACGATCTCAAGCATTTAATAATTTTATTTGGTTTTGGATTTTTTTTAATCGATATGCATGTTGATAAAGCCATCTTTCCTTCTGTCAAGAAAAAAAAAGGAGACAGGCAAAGCCTAAAATAAATCACCAATAAAACAGCACTACTGAAGCTTTGGTAATAAGATTAATTACAAAATGAAGTTAATGTATTTTACCTTATTCTGGACATATAAGGCAAACAAAAAAGTAGATAGAATATTCCCCACCTAAGTCAACAATGTCCTGTTACACTGCTAAAGACTCTTAGCAGATCCTGAGTTTCTGTGAGTATACTTCCAGACTTGCTCAAAATGTCAAGTGCTGTGATCAAACTTAATCAGAATCAGTATTGATCAAAATCCTGTCTTGCTATTTTTTCTCATTTCTTTTATGGAGATGAATGTTTTTATCACTGCAAATAGCACCAGATTTGGGAAAAAAGCTATCATATAAAAAAACCATAAATGCTGGTCAAGGCCCCCACACTGCCCTTTTCTAAAGCAATATATATATAGGTAATTACTACAAGCTATGTTTATTAAGCTGAGAACTTGAAACAAAAGAGTAACAGCAAGGAGGAAACAAAAACTAAAAGTGGGTAAGATCTAATTGGGATAAGGTGGTGAGGAGAAGGCTTGAGATGAGGATTAATGAGTTAAGGGTTGTGGAAATAATACATAGTCTTGGTTTCATTGAATGAATATATTTTATTCTATAACTGTACTTGGTCTAGAGGAATGAACCTTAGACTTAAAAACCACAAACATATTGGGTTTTCCTACGGACAAATGTTTCAGTATCTTCTGAAACAGCTGAGGCTTGTGCCTTTACTTTTCATTATTAAATTTTCACAGGTTTCTATAAACACTCTGCTTTTAAGAACTAACCAAAATATGGGCTAGTTCAAGCAATAATGCGGCAGAAATGCACGGGGATCATTCTGGCTCTGGGAACGCTGTATTGCAAAGCTGCGATGTTACATGTCCAGCCATGTGCAAATTAATTGTATTACTTAAGCTTACAGTGGTCTGCACACAAAAAACCTTTGTAATGGTGTATGTTTAAGGGACAATCTTTCTTTAAAATGGATTTTTGGAGTCTGGAGATATATTGCTACATATATATATACACACACACATTATGAGCAACTGAAGAACTGGAGAATTACTGTCTAGAAAGCTTCCAGTGTATTGATTCTCAGAAGAATCATACTCATTATTTAGCAGGAAAGGTGAGGCAGAGACCTTTCTCTCACTATCTATAGATTTAATTCAGTGTCATGGGGGTTCTAAAGCTGCCCCCTGCAAAAACCCTTTCAAGAATGATTTCACTGCCTTCAGCAGTGTTGCATCAGTGAGTGAACATCATTGCTGGAGTTTAATATAAAACTCAAGCTACGTTCCATGGAAACTACTCTGTTGAGGTATGCTTTTATTTGTGCTTACATTTAACATTATGAGAACCCTGTCATTCCTCCAAGTTTAACTATTTTTCATCATAAGAGGAGCAAATAGGAAAACTATTGGTATAAGGACAGATTCCTGATAGGGAAGGTAGACTGTGTGGCCTTGCTGTCATTCTTTTACAGAATTAACTATCTATGTGCTGTCTGGAAAGAATATTTCATTATTATGGTCAAGTAGCTTTATTTTGTGCAATAAAATAATTACTTGAAAGAGTCAATATCAAGTTGACATGTTCACAATAATATCTAGTGGGCAATTATGAAATTTAAAAGCAAGCAAAAATGATAATTTCTTAGCCTATATAGTCATCAAGTTATTTTTCTTTCCTTTCTTGAGCTGAAAACTTCCCCAAAGGTTTTGTGGTTTTTTTTTTGGCAGACACAGTAAAACCATGAATCACAAACACAGATAAGTCTAGGCACATTGGAAAAGAGAAGTGTGATGAAAATTGCATTTATTTCAACTAGTGCATCATAATCTTTTTATATCAGCTGTCTAGAAGGTGTTTAGCATAAAATCTTTCCTTATTTCTCAGTGGACTCTTCAATTTTCTGGAGATTTCCTTTTTGTATAAGCATTTGAAGATCCCCTTGAAGACCTGCTAGAAAGCTTTTGTTTGAAATTCTGTCTTGTTCAGGGCTCCCTGAGCATCTTCCCTGGCAAGTATCTCCACCTGAGGAATTGAAGAGACTACAGGAGCATGGAAAATCACAGCACTGTGGCTTGTCAGAAAAGAGCGGTGCAAACCTTTAACAACAGGAGAAAGCAAGAGATACTTACCTGTTTTGTAGTTGTATTACAGACAGTTGGCTCGACCCAAATTTCCAGAAAGTTTAAACTTTAGTGAGAGTTTTCTGCAATTTTGACCTAAAACTTTCTACAAATCTTCACTCTTCCTAGGTATTTCGGAGTGATTTATGCTTTTGATAACCACATGATATTTGGCACTTTTCCATGATTTTATCTCACAGCTAAAGAGTAGCATGTCCTTTTTTCCTGCCTCAGACTTGAAAGGCAACCTAAAATACAGTGGCTACCAGCCTCCATGAGGTAGAACTGGGGATCACTTACCGCTGACCTCTGTGTTAACTGAACTGGGGAGCATCTGTAGATTCAGACTTAGCACTGACCTTCACATTCCTGCTCCCACAGGTGAAATGCTCCAGCCAGGGCTCTGCTGGATTCCCTCAGGAAGCTGAGGCAGGCATGTCTCACTGGACAGAGGGGAGGCGACAGTAGGCTGACCTGTGCAGATCCCAAGATGACAGCTTAGAGCAAGGATAGGGCTGAGACACCAGGAACAAATTCTCCACCAGCTGTGTTCAGCAGGTACTGGATGCAGCTCTAGTGTGCATTGCTCAGTGGAGGCTAAAGGCATTAGTGATGCCAAAAAAATGTTAAACCTGGAGTAATTTTAATTTTCTATTTTCTGCTTTAGTGGAATTGTCTCCACTTTACATTTTCTGACTTCATTAGGGTCAGAGGAGATATTTGGTTACATAATTTTGTTAATTCCATCCAATCCAAGTGTGTGGAAAGTCCTGAAGATGGAAAAGTCTATTGCTCTGCTTCCTCTCATGGTGTAGCTCTGTAGCCCAACTTGTCATTGTTAGAACAGAGTTTTGACTGTACAGGGGTCAACAGTGTGTGGTGCCTGCTATTCTCAAAAATTATTTAGCTATTAGAGCTGTGTAGATTGTGAAGAACAATCCCATTTATTTTTAAACAAGGTAAACTGCCTCTGTCCACTTGGCAACAGAAAACAACAACAAAGAATGAAGCTTAAACAAACAAAAAACTAAAGTGAAAGGCTTTAAAATACATATCATCCCATTTTTTCTGTAAATACTAGGAATGGGTTATTAAAGCGAAAGTGTATGATGTGTCTGTATGTGGGCTTTGCTCTGAAGGCTTTATAGCATGATAACTTCCATGAAAAAAACTTTGGACCTTTGCCTCCTCTTGTCTTCTGGGAAAGCTTTGGAATGGATTAATCATCTGGCTTTCAGTAGCTTTTCTTATCATTATGTGTAACTGTGTGTCACCTTTTCCAGACAGCCATAGGATTAGGATAAGAAAAATTGGTTCTTTATACTGCAGATCTAACAAAGCCACAGACTCCTCGCAGCCCACCAAATGAATGCCTAGCATTTTAAATTGAACTCTGTTAGAAGAAACAGTTGATTATCAATGCTACTCACTCTTTTGAGGAGCAGCAGGAAAAAAAAATATTTGAAATTTGTGCAGATTGTATAGAGGAAAATATTTTGATGGTACAAGAGAGCTCTGAATTTCTGATAAACAAACACATATGAGTGTTTCTGTTCAATGCAAATTCACCCCTCCCTGTTGGGGTATCCATATGGCAAATAAAGCTCAATGCTTTGAGTATGAACACTGGGCCCTTGGATCTGGGAAACGGAAATATTCAGAAGAGAGTGAGTAGAACATGAGAAAGAGAATAATGTGTTGTGTCTGCCAGTTTCTCGGGACTGTGGCCAACTACAAACACCGTATGAAATAAGAGTTCAGAAAGAAAGCATAGGTAATTTGCTCTTCTCATCATCACGTTAGATTAAATTAGATCATTGCTGTCACATAAATGACAAAAGCCAGAACGTTTCATCAGAGGTAAGATACTTTTCAGTAGCAGCTGACTCTTTCTCTGTGACAATATTTATTTTCCCTGTGATGAATTGCTGTTTTTTTGAAGGCTCTGATGACTGTCACAGGGTCAGGAAACTTCATGGAACGCGACAGCTTTTGCACTGCGCTGACTTCCTGGTGGTGGTCATGTTGTAACAGCCTAATAACACTCTGATCAAAGTGTTCCTACACCAGCTGGTGATGGTGGTGCTGACAAGGCAGATGGATGCACGGTATGCTAAGTGCCCAGCTCAGCTGAAGCAGCCCTTCACCAGCCTGAATACTCAGGCTCATTACTTTAACAAACAGAAAGAATAACAAATAAGGCATTCACAAGAACAGCTCTAGAGAGTGTGATCAAGCTGAATAGGGCTTGAACTTATGAAACCTGAATGCTGATGGATTATCAAAATAAAATAATAGTTATTCAGAAGCTCAGTGGGAATTGTGGAGTAACAGCAGAGGAATTGACAGATCTCTTTGACAGTGCCATCAGCAGCAGAGCTGCCAGGAAGGTGACCGTCAGGTGGAGGCTCTGCCTGAGCCCTCTGGCTGCACATGCCTGTGCACAATATGGAAAGGTGAGATACTTGACAGGACAGCCTCTGTCTCTGGCAATGCATGTAAGAAAGATGAGGAAGAATGAACTTATCTTAACCAAATGACTCCCTTAAACCTCATGCTCTGGAGTAAAGAAAGAGAGGTATCTCAGTGAAAGTACAAAGCAGCGTGCATAGGGTGCTCCACGTCATTCCATCTCCTTAGGATCCATACACCTAGCAAATGCATTGCTTAGAACAAACATTTTGCTCCAGGAGTACAATGTAACAGCATCAAGTGTCAGGGGGGTTTCAAGGTCAATAAAACCTCTTCCTGTGGCGTCTAATGTTTAAAGTAACTGAACTCAGCTAATGTTTCAATGCTATTTTTCCTCTCAGCATTAGGCTACTGCAGGCTTTTTTCACCTTTTTAAACTGTAATAAAAGATATGTTTCAGGGCTACCTTTTCCACTCAGCAAAATCAGCTAAGCAGGGTTCAAAAAGCAAATGCCAAAGTGCTTTGTGAAAACCTTTCCTGCAAAAGGAAAACCACTGGAGAGTTTAGATGAATATCGCACCATGCAGGCTAGGCTGGTACAAAGAGAGAGTACGCTCTAGAGGCTCCAAGCAGAACGACAGTTTGAATTCCATGGTCAAAGGCACCTTTCCCCTTATAGACCTTCTGCTGAAGGGCAGGGGATCACTCTCTTGTTCATTCAGCATGAAAAATAGTGATCGCCTTGTGCCGAGTGGAAATAGTTTGAAGGCAGAGATCCCAGTCACCACCTGGGGTGGCAGAATACATATGAATGAATTCTGCAAGATGTGTGACCAAAAGAAAAATCGGAACTTTTAGCCAGAGATTTCGGTAACATCCTATCACATGAGGCATTTCAGGGGAATGACGAATTACAAAGAGAACATTCTCGGAAAGGCCATGTCCTCAGAGTCTGTGCCTCATTGCAGAGAGTTAAGTGGATGAGTTATATCTCTGACAGTTTATGAACCTTGTTAATATAATGCAGTACCTGGGAGTGTGCCAGCCATGGTGATCAAGGAAGTCTGAATTAGACCTCTGCCATTGACAGGCATCAGACGCCCATTTAAAAATAAATGTTTCATCTGAACTGGGCACATTTCTCTCTAAAGCAGTGATCACCAGCATGAAGCTCTGAAGCCCTGTGTGGCTCTCAGTAACACAGCACACATCTCTTCCCTAGGTCTCAGTAACAGGCTATTTAACATGCTGATGCAGAAGCTGCTCTGGTAGGAAGAACACAAGTGACAGCAGTACTTTGACATGTTAGCCTTTATGAAAAATATGAGGTTTGTGTTTTCTTGAACCCACATGTGGTGAAGGCTGCAGCTCTGTCACCTGTTCCAGGCACACGTCACTCAGGGCAACCTATCTAGTGGCAGATTAGGCTGCCTTGGCCCCTGAAGGAAAGGTGAGGGAAAGCTTCTGCACTAGCAGAGAAGGCCAGCCTTCATTCAGCCTGCACACTGGCAATGGACTGCATGAAGTGAGAGCAAAAGCCATAGACCTTTTCCTTCTGCTCTGACAACTGCACAAAAGTAGCCATCATGCTGGTATAGCGGCTGTGTTACTTATTTGTCCCTGAAAATGCTCTGCTTTTCTTGCCTCCAGAAAGTCCCACTTCTGTGATGCAGATCCCTAACACGAATATCAAAACAATGCAATCCAGTCACATCTTATTCTTTTTTTTTTCCTCACAAAATCTGTAATATTGACATAAAGGTGCCTGTTTTGCCAGGGCACTGCAAGGTTTCAGTAAACATTACGACTTTTGGCTTCAGTTTTTGCATGGAAGGCATGAAAAATGCTACAGCTACATATGCTATTCTACACTGTTATTAATCTATTATAATACTCTGTTCAGAATATCAGCAAAGTGTTAATGCTTTATTTTTAATATTTTTTGTATTTAACTTGTGTATTCCAACTCTTTATAGTGTCACTTGTGTAATTCTCTATCAAAAATATATATTTAGTAGATAGAAATTTTATGTTGACTTGAACAGATTCACCAAGTCTTTGAAAAATGAAAGACAATATTATTTCCTACTGAGGGTTAGAGAAGAGATTATTTTTAGATGTTTGGTTCCTCTACATCACCAGTCCATTGACAGAATTGAGAAATATTTCATCTGGTTGTATTGACTTGGCAGAATAAAGAATAGAAGGATAATATAATTGAAGAGACATGAGAGAGCACAGCACTGTGCAATGAGATGCAACTTGCACAGCCATCTTTGAAGACAGCTGAGATGCATAGCTGCATAGCAGCAATAAACATAGGGTAAAGACAAAATGTCATTTTTAGTGACAGCTTTTTTCCCCCCTGGTTTCTTATACGTCCAAAATAAGTGGAAAAAGTTCTATTGAAATCTTTAGAAGTTAATGAAAGAGTTTTAGGGAAAGTGTGCATAGAGCTGAGTTAGACTTCTCAAAAGAAGGAAAAAAATTCTGTTGTCACAGGTCAGTTCTAGTCACGTTTCCAATTCAAGAGCTTTAATCTCAAATGTTTTCTATGATCTAGCCTATCTTCAAATATCAAGATACATGATGCTATTCAACAGCAAAGTTGTATCTACTAGGAAACATCAGGAGAATGTTCCAAAGGAAGAAGAAAAACATTATTTGCAGTACAATGCACTGGAGAACAGCTTGGAGTGTGCTGTCAGAGGGGAAAGAAGAGTGCCAGCACTCTGGAAAAAGGGACCAGGTACTCAAATGCACACAGGCATGCTGTGCCCTTCATTTTTCACTGGTGCCCTAATGATAGAGTATATTGGCCAATGTGAGCAAGAGAATACTGGGAATTAGGAGATCTGTCCACACTGTCTAGTGGCTCGTGGCTTCATCTCATGGAATCATGGACACCTTAAACCATCTACTGACACGCAAGAGACGCTCAGTTTGCCCCTATCTTTAGCTATGTAGTTTGCTAGTGCATGAAAACATCCTACTTCATCAAAACTCGCGGGTTAGGAAGTTACTTGTTTAGAGAGATTATGTGATTATCAGGTCAACAGCTAGGGAATTACACCATTATTTAGCTAGGATATTAATTTGTGAAACCATCCTGCTTTATAGAATAGAAAAAACTAAGTATCTTCACTGACTATTTACTCTTGGCATTCTTTTGGGCAAAGTGGAGAAATAATTTACATAAAGTAAATCTGATATAGAAATGTCATTTTTCAATTGACCAAGGGACCTAGGAGCTCAGTGATGACCTTTAGGAGAAGTATGTAAATGATTTTTGAAAGTGGATCTGAGAGCTTTTGATAAAATTTTTATAAGCATCATATTAGGCAAGTATTTTATCCTACTTGGTAGCAGTAAATGAAAAGTGAGAGTTGTATTTTGTCCACACAAAAATACTTAAGAATATTTCAATTAACAAAAACAGTTATCAATAACATTTATTGATAAACCTATCTAATAGGTAAATAAACCCTGGCACATTTCACTGTGGAGGCAAAAAACTGTTTTTCACTAGATCCATTCCCCTATTATGCTTTATTAATTTGTTAAATGCTATGCACATCACTAAGATGAAATTTTATTGAAATTCTGAAGATATACATTAATATATTGTTTGATTTAAGATTTAAAACCACCATACCTTTTTCAAGGTTCTTATTACAGGTGACCTATATTTCATAAACTCAGATTTATTTGGTTTTTCACATTTAGGGCAATAAAACGCTAACACTATCTTTTGAATACTCAAGAAGATACTTGAAAATTCTTGGAAAATGAATAACAGCATTAGTGGGCAAGAAATCATGAACCTGTAGGAACATAAGATTGCAGCATCAGTACAGAAATGTACATGTATAACACATCAGGTGTGCAAGCCCAGTGGAAGGCCAGAGACATTGCAGAAAAAATTCAGAGTTACTGAAAATGGAGGAAAAAGAGAGTCTGAAAAAAATCCAAATATTTTATGCCAAGACAAAAGAGAAAGCAGCCAAAAATTCAGTGAACAGGAATTGGAAGGGAAGGAGGCATTATTAAAGATAAAAGATTTGAAAGTTTTGACATATGAATGTGCTACCCAAATAAAACAGATCCTTTGCTTGGTTGTCTATGAACCAGAGCAGATACAGGTCCAATAAGCAGGTCTCTGTTTCCCAAAAAACTGAAGGGTATCATATACATTAATAACACTAAACAAATAGGTTAAAATTAAATTGAAAATGCCAGCAGACTTCACATACAGAATTCATTAGGGCAGAAGCATTCAATTTCCAAAAGTGATGCAAGTAGTGTCTAAATGACCAGTTTAGCTAAAGAGCTCTAATCTGACGGTCTTGGTCCCTTCTCTTGAATTACTGGGGGCCTGGTTGGAACAAGCACAGCTCCTGCTTAGCACTTGTATCCACATTTCTTTTTTTTATGTGGAAACTTAGGTATCAGGAAGGAGGAGATAAGTGTGTGCTGAGGTCTGAGCTCAGTTTTGGCTTGTGAGAGTGGAGATCTTTCTTTTACAACCTTCATGGTCTTTTGTTCAGATTTTCAGAGGCCTGCTGTTCCTCTGCAATGGAAATGGGATTTGCAGAAGCAGGTGGCTGCTTATGTGCCCAGAAAGTCTGTGTGCTCACAAGTTTCTCATGAAAACTCTGCAAAATTGTCAGTGAAGACACAATTCCACAACAAGGTGTTAAACTTCATGCTTAATATGTGCCTAATTAGTAGGTGCTTGCCTCTGAATTTCATGGTGATCTTCAGCATGCAGCAATGTAGACATGAAGGAAGACTTTATAGAAGTGGGCAGCAAACAGATGTGCAGCCCTTCTGGTATTCAGAGACATGTTAGTTGCATAATTCATGAAGATATCTATTTTATCTGGAGGATGGCATGTAGCACAAAAGCCTGCCTTGGGATCCTTTTGCGTCTCACACTGATAATTCGGCCAAGCCATCCGATTCAACTTCAACACAAAATCTAGATAATGATTCCTTATCCACCTGACTTGAATCTGGCAGAGTCATCCTAAAACTCTTCTGTGTTCTTTTGGAAAGATCCTTCCAAATTCTTTTTAGGTCATTACATTTCTGTACCAAATATAAAGGTCCTGATGATGGCATATTTTCTTTCATCATTCTTATATCGATTTACTTGATCTTGAGCTCTTACTGAGCCGACTAAGTACTGCAGTTGTCTTCATTGTCCTTGCTGCTGTCCCAGTCAGGCAGACTTTCATTACTGATAACAATATTTTTTCAATCAATTTAGAGTCATCTTTTGCATCTTTCACATGCACCCTTTTGCATGCTTTCATTATTTATGGCTTCTTCACACTGATACTGTGTGTGTCGTGGTGAGATCCTATATTCTAATAAAATGTTTTTTGTCTTCCATCTGTCAACTAGTCTGTTTCTTGCTGTCAAGAAACAGAAATTGTGGCCATATAGTTTCTATTAACCATCTACTGACTTCTTGTGCTATTTCCATCAACTCTGTTTTTCCCCTAGTCAGCCACTCTATCATGAAAAGATGCAAACAAGTATACTTGTATGCGGGTATACAAATGAAGATGGAAAGGTGTCACAAGTACACTGTAATGTTGAATTAGCAGCAGCATTTACATCTAACGTTAGAGTAACATTGCTTGAATGTAATGACTGTGGTATGCATATCACCTCTGAAATACTTTCCACTCAGTCCATATTATGAATTATTCACTTTTCCAAAATGAACAAGGTAATATCAAGGCAATCCCTGCGCTTAGTGAGAGATTAGTGGAATACCAATATTTCTTCTAAGAGCCACATATTCTTGCTTGGTGCTTCACTCTTTGTGACATAGGGTAGTGTCCATGATAAAAATGTCAGGCCTAGTGTTTTACCTTCATGTTTTACTTGCCCAGAAGCTTCTGAAGTTTTCACCGCAAGAGTCACAGACGTACTTGGTGACAATTAAAATTATCTTCCTTTTCCCCCATAAATGAGAAAACAAATGCTAACTAGCTTTCCTTTGTAGTCACTGGAGAGAGCCAGCTATAGAATGAACAAAACTTCCCACCTATTTCAGGCATTTAAATTATCCAAAGTAGGTTTGGATGAATCTCTCCAGGGGTGCCTGTTTTGTTTCATGTCTGGGAAAGAAACCTCACTGCTGTCTAGCTTCAGCTAGATACCAGCTTTTTGAAGACTGAAGCCTGATGATTTGACTTAAGCCTATTTTAGCAGAACAGAGTAAGAGGTTCAGTTTCCATATGCCTACAACAATCTTAAAAATCGACTGAATTTAGTATATGTAGACTGGAGGACTGACACTCCTTCAGAGCAATCTGGACATCTTGATACTGCAAGTACAAGCAAATAAAGTGTTTGAACACACAGAGGCAGGAAAGCCTGTCTCACAGATGGGTTGTCTGTGGAGTAGTGACTCCAGACCTGTGGTTCATAGTGTATAATTAGCACTAGAAATAGAATGTGGATTCCCAGTTTAACACAGCTGTTAAGGAATACATTTAGTGCTTTTATCTTGGTGTGGACCTGCAGTGTAAGCTGCATGTTGAGCTCTGCCGGGCCAGAGTCTGAGACCACAGAGTGGCTCCTGGATAGACAGGGATGTTCCCTTAACAAAGTGGCTAAACAGATTGTGTGCTCTGTGGTTATTTAAAAGGGAACTCTGAGTCTAAACCAGGATGCTATATTTTTTCTGTACTTAACAGTGGTACCATTGATGCTAGTTTTCAAATTATTCTTCTATGTACACACTCCAGGAAAGATTTGGAAACAATGGAGAAGGTTCAGCAAAAAGTTGTGTGACTGATTAGAGGGCTAGGGGGAGGAGACAAAGCAGTTTGGCTTAGCAAAGGAAATTAACTGTCATCATAAAAAACAGCTAGTGAAATATTGCTGATGACAGGATGATGTACTTTTTCAGATGACTGCATTGTAAGCATCTGGACTGAAAGCTAGATATTTAGAGAAGTTAAAGGTAAATTTTAACAAGAATTATGGTGAGCTTTCTATTGTGGGGCACTTTAAGATCAACATTAAATGTTTTTTAACTAAAGACAGGAATTAATTCGGGAATCTCTATGCCCCATGTTACATAGGCAGTCAAACTAGATAATTGCAGCATTTTCCTCTGTCTTCATGGTTTTCTACTATACTATGGTGTATACAATATTGATATGTAAGGATTTTAGTGTATAGGAGTATTTGTAAAAGAAATTAATTCTGAAAATTGGGAAAAATTAGCACTGCTTTAGTGGAAGAATAACAGAGAAACTTGTAGTGATAGTAAAATATTTGTAATTAGTATCTGGTTTGCTATGGTACAGTGGAGTACAATTACCCTCAACTGTAATATGATTTCTTTTACTTTTTTCTTCTTGAGTAAATTAACTTCAATTTTCAGATGCAGTAATACGTAGCACAGTCCATATTACACCATTATTACAACATCTAATTCATTAGATTTGCATTGCTATTTATGTAAGTGCTGAATTAAATCCACAGAATCTCAGGAGAGGGGTAACCAGCTTGTTCTAGATCTCAGCTTAATATTCAATATGGAAATATGGGGAAAGAAGGCACACCTCAAAAGCTTCAACCCACATGTCTGGAACTGCATGTCAGTTTTCAGAAAGGAAGAAAGTAGTATATTAAAATATCCATCCAAAACAAAATACAGAGAATTTAAAGAAGGTAAGGAGCACTTGGGAATACGCCAAAGAGAAAACTGAGGAAACATGTCACCTTGACTCACTCTTTCACTTCCCTTTTTTTAATTTTTCATTTTTTATGGAGCATATTATTTCTGACTTGTCTATTCTACAGAGGGCTGTGGATTAATATGAAATGTGCAGAGGGACACAATTTCAAAATAGACATTGTCCTGCTGGCAGGAGGTTGCCTGAGGCCAACAGAGCTCCTCTCTGCTGATCACCACATAACCACAGTGCCAGACATTTCCTCTTATGAAATAATCAGGTGCAGAAACTTCAAGGCTATGAGAACACTGGGGCAGCACATGGCTGGTAGAGCCCACCCTCGTCAGCAAGTAGCCTTCATGAAACATATTAAAAGAAGTGAAGGTAGAGCCAGCAATGACAGGAAGCAGTACAGTTGCATAAATCAATTGTCTTATGGAATAGGGACACACTCAAGGTGCAGAGACACTGCAGAACTGGAAATATTTTATCTTAATAAAGCAGAGTACATTCCTGGGATCTGGGCAATTAATGATGCAGGGAAAGATACTCTGGATATGGCTATGCTGTTAAATAGGAAAGGGCCAAGGGCCAATCTCTGGCTTCAAGGTCAGATTTTGTAGACTGGCTTTTTACAGCACTGCTTTGGTGCAGCTCCAGCTAAAGCACAGGGGCCATGCACAAACTGCACAGCACTTAACTGATATTCCTCTGAGTCCAGTGGGGTAGTGACTTACAGATCTGAAGCAATGCCATCTTCTCTGAGGTGGTTTTTTTCCATTCAATATGTCTGAAACAATGAGGACAGTGTCACAGCCCAACAGAGCAAGGTTTTGCACTTAGTTTACTGTTGCTGTACCGTAAAATGGCTATGTCATATCAGTCCATCCAAATTTTTCTCATAGTGAAAGCAGCAATGCAGAGGAGAAAGAGCAGAAAATATTCTTGTTTGATATTGATGTCTGCATTGAGATAGTTCTTCGATTTTGTCTTGTCTTTAACTCTGTAAACTACTCCTGGATGCAAAACTGAGGATTGTGCCATGCCTCTTGGATGTAACAGGAGGGTATGTGGGGGTGTTTGGGATTTCAAAAGACATCTGGGATAACACCAGGAAACTGTGTAAGCTTGGCGGAACAAAGGATGGTCCTGTCTTATCCATCCTGCCTTCTGGGAGAATTCTTTGAAAGGAGCAATCTCATGTATTCACGTAGTGTCATAGAAAATGTTCATGGGAGTACTCAAAACAGAGGCAGGGTGTAAGCTGAAAAATAAGTAATGTCATTTATCACGAGTCCAGTGCTTGAGTTGTCTCTCTCTGGCCCTCTGTCATTACCAACACAGATGTTCCCTTTGAGGACACTCACGTTTTATGCATTTCAACATCTACGATCCAAAGGGTTGCCAAAATACTTGAAACACATATTATTAGTGTGATTACTATTATTCTGTAAATCTCCACAGCTACAGTAGTATTTAGGTCCCTCAGACAGCCTTGCTGAGATTAATGATCTCCTGAAAATTAATGCAAACTAGTGCAAGTAATAGCTTCACAACTGGAACCAGTCAGACTGAATAAGAATCGAGTTTCCCTTCACATTTTTCCACAGACCACATTTAGGATCTTCCTTGTATCTGTGTGGGGATGTACCACCTCTCTCAGGTGGAAGTTAGGTCTCCAGCATTTGCATTCACCTTACTCTGTGAGCAGTCTGCTTATCTGTACAGTGCATAAAATGTTGCATCTTATTAATTGTAATGTTGTCTTTGTTTTTTTTTTTCCCGAGATGCTTAGATTTGCTTTGAGACATGACTTCCTCCCCTCTACCACCTTTTAATAAAAGTTGTGAAAATGATGAAAGTACTTGCTAGACACTAGCTGGTTTAAAATACTTTTCTGCAATGGGTATGTGCATGTTCCTGTGTGAGCACATGCATATGAGGACATGCACGACAGAGAGGGAGGAGAGATTTTGGTGCAAAGGGACAGGCTGTACTTGTTTCTCTATTCTAGCTACTTCTTACAGTTTATGAGTTTCTACATGCAGGGAATGTATTTTACTCCTCAGACTAACCAAAGTGAAAAAGATGTTATGTGAAACACAGTCTGGCAGCCTCTCAAAATCACTCTTCAAAGGCTTTGATATCATGGCACACCAACACTGAGCATTAATGTCATCTAGGCTTTGAGTCCAGCTTTAGTTTAGTAACTGCTTAAGTAAATATTAAAGCACAGAGTCAAGGAAAGCTCAGAGTTGACAGTAGCATAAAAAATAATGTTTTCTGCCATGTCTGCTTAACCTTTCTGTCCTTACTATGAGAAAAATGTATGAGACATAGTATTTTATGGCAGCAAAAGAGTGCACTAGCAGAAATCAGAACACTCAAAATAATACTGCAGCTTCTTGAGCCATTTTTGATATTTAGATTAAATACAGTAAAACCTGTCCAGCACAAGCTTTCTGCATGTAGCACCACTTGTCCATCTCGTCACCAGAATTGATGAATCTGAACAGTCTTTTCCACATACACCTTAAAGCCAACAAAAATAAGTAATTCCAATGAAGTTCTATTTCCCCCCTTCAGATAAGCCAAGGAATTTACAAGGTTATAGCAAAATAGCAGGCAACTTAATACCTCTGTTTTCAAGTGCAGAATAGGAGATAACAATGAAATGGTTTACCAGGAGGTCACTGTATATTTATACTATGAGCAGAATTTAAGAACACAGGCTCCAATCCTAACTCAGAGGCTGAATTTCTGTGCAACTTCAGGTGCAGATAAAGCTTCTCTACAAGAAGAATTTGAACTCCTTAGTACTTGGCTCCTGGCCAATATTTAATTCATCACATCTGAAGGAAAATAATGTTTTCTTAGGAAAAACTTGGAATATTTTAGAAATAATTTGGCAGTTGATCCCATTGGTTGGCCAAGTTTTCCACTGCACTTGTGCACATAGAGCTTTTTCTCGTTCAGGTTTGAGCTTCGTGTGCTCACCCCCACCTGTGTTTTTACCCTCTAACACCCAGTTCTGCTGATAGCATCATATGGCAGAGCCTTCTGCCATCACACCTCCTGTGCCTCTGTGCTCACTGTATTCTGTTAACCACTGCATTTTACACTCCATATCGTTTCCACATTCTGATATCATTTCCTGATAAATCTTTTATCTCACAGGCATCTCTTCCTCATTTCTACTCTTACTTTTAAAGGTTCTACATTAGATCTATGCACTAAAAGGAAAGCATTTTGAAAACACTTGGCCTATTTTCATAACACCTACACAGCAGCCTGCTGTAACACCTAAATTTTTCTTTCACCGTGTCTCAAAGCATCACAAGTTTTTTCTTGGCAGTCTTTCATGTTTTGGTTTCTTCCTTATTTTGTGCTAAGCTGTTTTTTGATAAGGTTCAGCTGGAAAAATTCATCTCTCTCAGGACCCAATCAGGGTTTTACATCAGTTAGGCTAATTGACAGAAGGTTTAACATATTTCTTAATTATGACAGCAAATACTTTCTTGGAAAAAACACCAAAGCACAGGAGTTAAAATAAAAAATAATAATGAAAAAGACACTAACCTCTTTACCAGTAAAATAATTTTGGAAATATTTTAGAGGTAAAAACACTGGGAAGGAAGTTTCCTAAGGGATGGCTGTTTCACCATGGCTAAAACTGCTTTCAGCCAGAAAGTTTATGCCACTCCAAAACAATCACCCTATGTCTGACTATGAAATGTAAATAATCATGTAAATAATCACAGAGAAAGAGACAGTAATAATTTACATAAGGGACACATATGAAGACAGAAAATGCATAACTAGCCACCAAACTACCAAAAAGTCTCCAAAACTAAAAAAAAACCCCCTTCTAATTCTTCAAAAATCTACTGGATTTTTTTTTCTGAATTTGTAACAGGACATCTGAAATAATTTGTGTTTATTCACATTAGCTGTCTTGATCTTTTTTTTAATGTAGGCTAAACCTCATTAAGCTGAACCTCATAACTGAGGTTTAGCCTACATTAAAAAAAAGATCAAGATCGAGCTTAAGAGACAGTTTACATTATAATTCAATAGTGTGTGTTAAACAAATCTTTATCTTCTGTTTCAGATTCTAGTCTTTTATATTAGTAGAAATGATATGGTGTTTCTGAAATCTTAAGAACTGCACTTTCTTGATATTTTAGTTTCTGTGTTTGTCATTCTGCCTGTTTCCTCTGTGCTCCATGTGATGCTGTGGGAAGGCAACAGAAAAAGGCAATTCAATACTTTTCAGAATAACTTACAGTCATAAAATATTGTCAGAAGAGCAACCCCTGAGGGAGGTATTTAACCTTAGTCTTTGATGGTGTTTTTGAACATCTGGCCACCCTACTTGATAAACATGTTAGCAGTGTTGGGTTTTTTTGAATGTTTGTGTTGCACAAGCCCCAAACAAACAGTTTAGTGAATAAGAGCCTTTAGAGAAGAGTATTTAAAGGAGTACAGAGGAGTTATATACATAAATCCCATGGACATATTTTCTGTGTAGTACATTACAACCAAATCTGTATTACTTAACATTGCTTCACTGCAGTTGGAATCAGTGTCAACTGCAGCAGTGTTTTAAAATAAATGGGCCATGTTGCAGTTCTTGTGTGTATGTGTGAACACGGAGGAAGAAGGTCATGACGTCTTTAAGTGCATATGCTATGCACTGAAACCAATTGCCAAAATGCCATTTCCTTTTCTAGCTACACTGCAGCACCACCATATCTTCTCTTCAGCATGGGACATGTCCTACATCCATACTCTTGAAAGCTTTTTTCTAGAACCTCCTTCAAAGGCATCACAGCAAGCATATCTTTCCTTTCAAGCCCCTAATTTTGAATAACAGGAAAGGTGAAATTTTTCCCTTCAGAAAGTACCCCTAACACAGTAATAACTAACTTATGCCAGAATATAACCATACAATTATTCTCATATGTTTTCTAGCTCTCAGGTGAGGGCTCACTAGCCATGAAGACAGAAAGGACAGAAAGATGTCATGGTGCCTTACTTCCTTTTAGCTGTTTTGGGGCTTGTCAGGACTGGAGCTGGTGGTTGGGGCATGCAGCAAGAGTCTAGGATCCTAGGCTTTTCACCGCAGGCACTACTTCATGTAGGATTTGCTCTAGATTACTTCAGTGCAATTTAAATTTTAGGGAGCATCAGCCCCCCTTTTAATATATGCAAGGACTACTCCCTCCCCGTGGTAATAGGCAGGCTGCTCTGTGAAGATCCTGGTGAATGAAATCATATTCCATTGAAAGGTGAGAACTCCTCTTCCCTTCTTTAGTTCCAGCCTAGATACTTGTCTCGTTTTCCCTTAACAGCTCTAAACACTTCTTCTCCTTGCTCTACATTGTCCTCAGCAGAAAGGCAGTATTTTTTTTTCTAGAACAGGTTTGTCAACTTGTGAGGTTTGGCAACATGGAAGTATGAAGAGGTGTTAGTAGCAAATCTGTCTCTTTTATGACAGCCAATGATTTTCTTTATGCTTTCTTTAATGCAAGTCAACACTGCAGGTCAAAGGGGAATGCTGCAAAGTGGATTTTGCTCCATTCAGTAGCCCTTCAATTCTACTTCTGTATCTCCAACTCAAGGAAGATTCTCTTTATAAAATGAGTACAGTCATGGTGCACAATCTGTCTTCAGGCAGCCTCTCTCCAAACCCACCCAGTGAATCCCCTTTGTTGTCTTGGTCTCCCTTGGTCTGCTATCCCACACCCCAGCTCCTGATCAATAGTGAATTAATGGGAGAGAGAAACCAGGCAAAAAAAGACTCAGAATGCTTATGCCCCATTGTGTGTCTTCACCTATTCACTGCCCAGATCCCAGTGCTGGCTGTCCTGAAGGTAACGTGCTGTGTCCAAAGATGCTGTGGAAGGGAAACCCAACATCATAAGCTTGGGGAAAGTGTCCAGTGAAGCAATAATAGCTCAGGACCAGTCTTAGAAAAAGAGCTCAGGACCAGTCTTACAAAAAGGAGGGAAACCACTGTATTAAACCCTTCTCTGTCCCCTCTGATGGGTGTTAAAAGATTTTTCCTTGTCTAATCATATAAATTTCCTTCTCTTTCACGTGGGGGTGTGTGTGTGCAGAATTACTTCCTGAATCACACCTCTCAGGTTTATAATCTATTTTTAAAGAACACTTGGGACCATATAAAAGAAAGAAGGAAAGCACATCTACTGACTTTTCCAACTTCAAGGCAGAGTTAGCTCTACCTATACTGTTCCTGACAGATGTTTTGCTGGATGAGTGAAAAATGCCTTAGAAACCCCTTCTGGGAAAAAATCTTTGATTAGCCCAGTTGATTGATGTCAGTAACTCCCTACTTCTATGCTCAGCGCAGAACTATGCTGCTGCTGTATTTTCCTCACTGCAATTTAAACCCAAGGTTTGCTGCCCTAGACTAGACGATGAGATGTTTATTCCCATTTTCCTTCCTAGTGTTCATTTCTGAAACAAGAATTTTCTAAGCAGGTGGGAGAGGGAAGAGTCCTGGCTTCTGGTCCTTGATCTGAAAGGAGCTGCTTTCAAGGGCCCTAATGCAGGGTCTGGTCCTGGGCTCTCATTGGATCTGGGTTCACACCCTCAGGCTCTAGCATGACTGCTGTCAAGCTTGTTGCAGCCTTCTTGCCTCCAGCTTTAGCAAGCACTAAAATTGTGAAGTCAGAAACAAACACATCACCATTTTCTCTTTGCAGGATCAGTCTTCAGCCTTTCTATGTGTTTCTCAGCTGTGTGGCTCTTAGGTGCCCAGGATGGGCACTGTGGGGTCAGTAGATCATCAGAGCCATGTTTGACATCCAGGCATCACCTGCAGTTAACTGTAAAATCAGAGCAACTGCAAAATCAGAGACAGGGGGCACAGACTACATACAATTACCTAATGCTCAGTGACAAGGAAGACTGATACCTCTGAGCCAACCCAAAACATTAGATGTTAAAGGAAGTGTCATAGGTTAGCAAGCATAGTCCCGGAAGGGACGTCCTTGCTAAG
>NW_024582091.1:31854971-32328521 GCF_017639235.1 Corvus kubaryi | reverse complement strand
CTCACAGCAGATAAACAGTAATGAGTATTTTGGACCAAACCACTACATGGTGAAAGCTCAATCAAATGTAGGCTTCAGGCACGCACAGGGTGAGATGTCTTTGCACCTCAGCTGAACAAAGGCAGCAAATAGTTAATCGTGCTGTCTAGCAATGGACATCTGACTGATGCTCTGAATCACCTCTGAGCCTTCTTTACACTGTAAAAAGGATTTTACATTCCATTTGACATAGTCTGAATCTCACTAATCAAACATGAATAGCCCTACTCTGCCAGAGCCCTCTTTTAGATGATTAGGCTCTTTGTAGATCTAACTGCCGGAGCTGGTCCTATGAAAACAGCAGTAATAGCGAAAGCAGCAATAACAGAAATTCATGTTTCTTTTTGTTGTTGTTTGCTTCTTGTTGACTGCAGAATTCATATTTGTACTTCAAAATGGTTTAGTGGAATAAATTGCATAATAATTCATTGAGTAGCTGATTGTTGTAATTTATCAGACTTGCTGATGGCAACTACAAATCTACTCTGTTAGGCAAAAAGAAAACTGATTGGTTTAGAGGTTTTTATAGACTTATTGAAATGCTTCATTTCTAATGCATACTGTCCCCCAGCACAGCAAAATATGTACAGCATTACCTTTACATCAGGATTTGAGCCTGGCACAGACAGAATATCAGCATTTGAATCTGTTTACTGATAAACAGTATTCTCTAATATGTGGCTTGAGAATACGCAATTCTTCCTTTCTTTTTTTTGGCTTTTTTGTTGCTTGTCACTGGTGCCCAAGAACTGGTGTCAATTAAACTGTCGATGAGTGAGCCTGCAATCATCCTGATATGCTTCAGCAGTTGTAATTTGGTTAAGGCTCAAATCAATGTTCTGGTCCTTAACTTTTCTTGAATGTGTTGAAAATTTAAATTAATTGTGAGAGACAGTTGTCCTGTCTCTGGGAAGTAAACAAAAGACTTCATTTAGCCTTGAATGGCACTGAACTCAACTGAAATTTACTGTCTTTGATTTCAACTCTTTTATTTTTTCTTATATACATTTTGCAAATAATAATCTATTTTTTTCTTTATATCTGTAGTTAGATTGTGGCTATGCCTTTTTTCTGTTTTCAGCTATACCTGACAAACAGATGAAAATGAAATTGTTAAACAACTGGGGATGAAGATACAAAGTTAAGTTCAGAGGGAAGAAACTGAATGTGAATAGAAAAATGTAGCAGATATTGATATCATCCTACAGTATTGTCTAAGATGTTGGACTACATTTAAAGAGTACTTAAGTACCCTTGTGAACACAAGATTTTACAAAGGCAACATATGTCTTTCTGTCCCTGATATTTGGTATGTCTTCCCTTGTTTTCTGCCACTATAAACCAGCTATCACTGATTTAAGTGCTGATATGATGACTTGTTTCCTTGATCAACAGCTGTTCACAATTTTTTATTGCAGATTATTTCCTCTCTGAATTTCTGTTGAGAGAGGGTCTAGAGTGCCTTAGACCTTTTTGCTTGTAATGACAAAAATAATAATTTATCAACATAATTCATATTCATTTATCTCTAAGACTGTGCCATTCTAAGACACTGAAGAAAGAGGAGTGAAGTCTGACAGTGATTTTTCTGAGTGTTATATTTGCAAGCTGTAAATGGAAAATTGTGGTAGGCGCCACTACTGCAAGCCTATAAGAAAAAGTGACAGAAGGAATATTTTTAGCCATGGTAATCATACTATATTTAAAAACGCAAGAACTAGAACAAAATCAGGGATAGCACTCAAACTTTCCTGCAATTATTTTTCAATTTGCAGATAAATTTCCTTATGGGTTAATGAAAATCAAAGCAAAGTGCAAATGATAGAGAAACAATAAAGAGAATCTCACAAAGCTGTTGGATTTCTAAGCTGTTGAATGCTAAGAAATTTATTCATGTCAGAAAAGCCTTTCTTAGAGGAAAACAAATGAAAAGTACAAATGATGCTGTCATGAGGCCAGATGACGGACCAGATAAATAATCTTTTTTTTTTCCACTCATCACAGAAGGTGACTATATGCACACTCAAGATAAAACACAAGCAGAAAAATCCTCTTACCTTTAAGCTACTTACTCGAATTCCTTTTTCCTTTTTTTTTTTTTTTGACTTATGCTAGAGGACAGCTAACCTGGGAATAAGTGCAATTGATGTACATCCTGATTCTACTTGATAGTCTAGAAACAGAAAAATGCAGCTGTTCCAGGAGAATAGCTTGTTCAAAGATCAAAAGAACTACTACTTTAAACTGAGCCCAGCTACAGAAGTAGAGAGAATCACAACCTATGGTGTGTGTGTGCTATTAAAAATCTCTTCTTACACCAGAAAATAAGATTTCAGTTTTGTACTTCGTAAACTAAGAGTAAATGAAAGGAAAAAAACCTTTTTTTGAAGATGATGAGGAATTACAAGGCCTCCAACAGAAGGCTCTTATAGAGTGCCCAGATGATTTATCATCTCTTTGAGAAACTCTTTGATATAACACAGAAACTTCAGGTTTTTTTTTTTTTTTTACATTGTGGGTGAAATGGGAGCAACTAATACTGCTTTACTGGCAACTGGAAGAGCAGATGTAACTTTGTTTGTCCTTAATATCACTGAAAGGTAGCATATTTACATAGACATAAGCTGAGAACTCATTAGCCACAATTTGTTTTCTTGAAATAAGAGCAGGCATTTGGAATAGGAAAATTTCCTATATTATTTATCTGTGCTCCAAAAGACAGTCCTCCTAAAAGAGTATAATTTTTCAAGACTCACTTTCCCATGGTTAGAAAAGCATTTTAAATCCAGGGAGGCAAAACCCACAACTTTCAGCTTCTTGAGGCTGCTTTGCCAAGGGCCTTGGTTTATCAGCACATGAGGAAGAGTCTCTAGCTTCCTCGAGGATTTAAATACCCAGACCATATGACTGGATATGCAGATACTAATGACATTTGCCAGACACCAGGTAATGTGTCTCCATGCATGGGCTGGACTAAGTTGTCAAAAAATGAATGACTTTGACTTGAAATAAATGAATAGTAGCTTACCACAAATTGCATAAGCCAATAGTAAAATTAGTTTAGGAAATGTTTGCTCCCACCAGATGTGTGCCTTGCATCCTTTGTACTCATATGGATTTCAGTACAATTTTTCAGACTCCTTGTCTTTTCCTTCCTAACTTACAGAAAAGAATCAACTCACATGCATGGCACCTATTTTCTGGTCTTGTCTTGCAAGTGCCTTTCAGAGTAGATGCAACCCAGGAAGAACCTCCTGGATTGCAGGATGTGACAAGTTATAATATTCCAGTCAGCCCTATGGAGAATGAGTGAACAGAGGCAATACAAAAGCAAGTCATGGCAAATCAGACCAGAATATTTTTCAAAAACTGAATGAAACATGGAAAACAATGCCAATACACAGTTTACCACTGTGTGGTATATGTCTTGTTAAAAAGAAAATACAGAAATAAGACATTAAATGACCTATGGTAAAGTGAAAATTGGCATCAGAGAGAAATCACATCAGTGTGAATTCAGATTTTCAAACAACAAAGCAAATTGGCTCATTTGGAACTGTATTTCTATGTATACCTCATCAGTGCATAAAAGAACTGTGAACATCAAGAATGGAAGTAGATGTGATCCTTATCAGAGCATTGCATGTAGGGCTGATTGTAGCACTCCCAGCATCCCCTGAAGCACTTCCATTCTTGTAATTCCAATTATTTACCTATCATTTAGGACTCTCCATAATTCATACTGTCATGTGTTGTAGCCTATTATGTCACTGTGATACCATAAGGATTTGATCAGCGGCTGAGCTGCTTTAGCTCAATTAAGTATACTTCCCAAACTGTGTGATACTCTAAGTTTCACAGAATTGTTTTTAACCATGACAAGATGACACATCATTGTCTCTTGACTGCTAACCTAGATTGGATGATGCCAGCTGATAGAGGAGGCTATCTTGGATGACGTGTACACAGGAGTAATCAAGAATGCATCATGCTATTAAGCTCCAACAATTGGTTTACTTGTGTTATAAATGTCAGTTCCAACCTACAATAACAAAATTTTCACACCAGGGCTCCTACTCACACTTTCTTGGACATTAAGACTCATTTTTCTAGCAGCCTGAGTATTCTAAAAGATGTACAGAGATGAGAGAATCTAAGTGTCTTCTCAGTAGGTCTTACTCATCCGGGTTTAGACATGAGCAGATCAATTTTGCAGTCCTGAAGAGTGCATATTTACATTGCTTCTATAGAAATTTCATTTAGATGCTGCCTGTACAGCTCAATGAACATAAACACCAGGTTGTTGTGGTTTGTTTGGTTTTTTTTTTAGTGGAGATTAGTATGTAAGTATCTTGTAGCTCAAGTTTCAGTACTGGCTCTTCCATGGACGAGACCTGTTTTCTGGCTCCACACCTCACACCCACACTTGCAGTGATGCTTACAGCCTTTGAGTCTGCAGGTGTTTACTTATTCAATAAGCAAACCAGGTGGCATATTTTCTGACTAGAAGGTGTGTGATGGTTTGAAAATGGTATGTTCAAAGGAGCTCCCAGACCTCCAGTGTGGGGGCAAGACTTGTAAGCAGCAACACTCGCTGAGGTGAGTGCAAAAACCTTTTCCATGATGTGAAGATGTGCACTCATTAGCTCTCAGGTGGTGTCAGTGAGGACAGCCAGAGTAGAGCACTGAGAAGAAGCTTGTAATGCAGAGGTTTTAGTGCAAACAAATCTAAGGGGAGATTAGATATGTGAACAACCTACATCTTTGATAACTTTCTCTGATATTTGAGTTACCGAGTTCTGATACAGTTTACATTTTCAGATGTCTTTCCCAGTACCAGATCTGTATTTGTTGATGGTAGAGATGAATGGGAGGGCAAACATCTTTGTTTAATTTTAAAGAATGTCTAATTTTCTTCATCTCTATTATCACATAAATAACGTATTTTAGTCTTGAGCTTTTTTCCTCAGCTTTCTTCATTCTTGCATTTTCTATCTTTTCATTCTTCAGAGGAAAATAGGGTAAGAGGAAATCTTTTTCCCTCTAGTAGGCTGTGAAAAAGACTGTGAGAAATGGGTATCTCTGAAAAAAAACCCAGTATATTGGGAATAAGCATAACTATTTCTATCATCTTTCAGTATTTCCAAGGTATTTAATTATAAAGCCTGTCTCTTCAACAGCAGGATAGCCTAGGAGAAGGCATGCTGAATTTCAGTTACCTATCTTTCAGACTGTGACACCACACAAGTAAAACTGACATCACAGCCTTAAGCCCAGAAGAAGACTGAAAGGATGAATGTAACGCCAGAGAAAGAGGCACATACTGGAAAGTTTTTGCATAGAAATTTTAACTGCATGGTTATTCAGACCTTCCTAATAATTGGATAAACTAGACAATTAGTATCACTGTAACTTGACTAATAATAATTGTTGTGTTTTGATAGGATTGTTAAATCTTTAATTGGTCTCAGTAAATTCATAGCTGCACATATCAAGCATGTAACACTTTGAGTTTGACAACTGTGCAATTTAAAGTGCACCATAACTGGGCAAAAAAAAAAAAAAGATTGTCTCACAGGCAGATAAATTCAGACAGAGCACAGTGTTTCTAGCTTATAAATTAGGCTGCTCAGGGTATTTTCTGGGTATTTGTGGGTGGGTTCTGTTGTGTGAGGTAGATGTACTTTTTCTCTAAATTTCCTCATTTTCTTCTTACAGAAAGCTCCGTTAACACTGGACTGATGACCACTGTATTACTATAAGGGAGAATAAAAAGAGATGCAGGTACATTAATCTAACTTAAGCATCATTAGTTGGTTTTTGTTCACCCTGTTAAAAAGTCTTGTGAGGTTCACTAAAAATAAGAAACACTCTGATGATGAAGGAAGAATCATTGTCATCTTCCAAATTCTCAATGGAGGCTGCGATACAACAGGAGTCAGAATCACAGAATAAGCTGAGTTAGAAGGGATCCTCAAGGATCATTGAGTCCAGCTCCTGGCCTTGTGCAGGACCAACCCCAAAAGATACACCATGAGCCTGAGACCATTGTTCGGACACTTTTTCAACTCTGTCAGGCTGATGCTGCGACCACTTCCCTGGGGAGCCTGTTCCAGTGCCCAGCCACCCTCTGGGTAAAGAATCTCTTCCTGATACCCAACCTAAACCTCCTCTGATACAACTGCAGGCCATTCCCTTGGGTCCTGTCGCTGGTTACCCCAGAGCAGAGATCAGTGCCTGCCCCATCCCTCCCCCCCAAAAGTGTCACGGAGAAGAATGAAAGAATGATTTTCAGGACAATGGGTGCACTATTAATTTTTTCATATCTGGTGCATGTATTCGGACTGCTGGAGCAGGGTAGAATGGCTGTCAAGCCCTATCAGCCCATCCAGGAGGATTCATCCTTCAGTTGTGGGATGGCCAGCTGACGCTGTGCTCAGTTGTTGCTGCAGCTACATTGGTGGCCACGCTCTCCAGTCTGCTCTTAGTTACAGCTGGGAACAGTCTGGTTCTGGACCACATAAGAGTTACACTGATACTTGTCTACATGGGATAACTTTAATCTCAAATGCATTTGATAAGTTATTTTTCTTTTCTGTGCCCAATGAATGCTTTTCTTCCCGAGCAGAAATTCTGACACAGGAACAAGTTTAAAAGGTATCTCTACAAGGTTTACTGATACCAGCTCAAATTTGATGCTGGTATCTGCTCCAGCCACAGTTAAAGATACCAGCTATTTCCCAGAGGATTTGCAGTGGCAGTGGACACCTGTGGAAGTTTGGTTGGAGACGTTCATTATAAAGTTTGGATTGTTTGAACACGTTAGTCAGTACTAACACTCTACTCTTTTAGTGAGGGTGTGTGGGCAAATGAATGTGGGAGCAACCTGAGATATGAGACATGTCATCCTGCATAATAAAAATAAGTGAAGCTCTAACCTCTGGTGTGGTTGTGTAGTTTATCTGTGGGGCTCCCTCCACTTCCCTTATAGCCCATGTAAAGCTACATGTGTCATTAATCAGATGGCTGATAAATCCATTTCCAACCCAGCTGTAACACTTGTCTGTCTAAATTCCTGCCTTGGCATGGCACGAAGTGAGTGTATCCTCACTAAAACAAAAGGGATGCATTCTGTACAGCTGACTGTGATGGTGTACGCCCACAGCTCAGTAAGCAGCACCAGTGCAGTGTGAAAGACTGTCACAAAGAGGCTCATGCTATTTCAAAGCTACAAATGAAGAGAAATTGAGTTCACTGCTGCAGTGAAGCAAATCAAACCCCGTAACATTTGTATTAATTGCCAAAAGCAGATAGTGGCTGGGAAGCAGAATAGAGGGTGGAAATGCAGTAAATCTTCAAGCTTAAATTTGGAAATGAGCCCAGGCTGTGGGGACTTAGAATCTAGTAGAATTTCCTTTTAAAATTATAAATCTATCAGAAAAAAAAATCAATCAGAGAAATATATTTTAGATCTTTGTTATTTTTTCTTTGGTTTTTAGCCAAATATTAATTGAAACTCTAAGAAAGAAATAGTCTTTTTTAGAACAACCAAATTCTGTCAGACCCTTCATTATATCTAATATACTCATTGTATATTCTATTTAGGATAAAAATATACATAAACAGTTAAATTAACAGTACAATGATTTGGAACTATTCTAGGCTTTTACCAAAGGAAAGAAGCATTGAAATGGGATGTATAGCATCACTGCAATGATGCTGTAATATTGTAATGAAATTATTTCTTTTCTGCAGCCGAAGCAGCATCAGAATTCCTGAGTTCATGACAATGCCGAGTCAGGTGAGGTAGCCCACAAACACAACCACAAGCCCAGAGGAGAGAGCCTTGGCCAGCAATTGTTTATCAATACAATACAGGTGATGCACTCCAGAATCAAATGTATATTGGAGACCTGAGAGAAGCTCATGATCTGGGAGGTAATCTTACAGCTCTGAAGTTGATGAAAGGTTGAACATTTTCTCACATAAATGGAGTGAATATTTGACTGCACATGTGTTAGGCAGCTGTTGTTTTCTTTTGTTAAATTGGCAATAGGAGGAAAGTGAAGAGGAAGTGACAGGATTTGGGTGATGCTAACAGCAATGGAATAAAACAAAGAAAGAAAACTAAGAGCAGTGGAAAGAAATCTTGCTCATTTCATTGCTAGCACCTAACCTTTCCTTTTCCAGTTCTTTTTTTCCTGACATCTAGGGCTCACTGCCTATTGTCTCAAGTAACACCCTGCTGTCTACAGGTCATTAGCTGGATGGCTTTATTGGCTGTCGAGAAGAGCTGCTAAGAAAGGACTTCAGAGAGTTAATAGTAATTATATCAATGAAGCCACAACATGTAATTTGGAAGACATTCTATTGCTGCAAAAATTTATTTATTTTATGCTCTAAAAATAATGTTTCTTTTTTTCAGTGGAAAGGCAAAGGATTATGTTGCTTGCACTAAAGCATTTACTCAACATTTTCGCCCACAAGCCAACAAAGTAAGGAAAAAGCAGAGGTATAATATTAAAATGGAAGTATATATCTGCACTGAGAATCAATACAGCCACACAAGCAAAGGTTTCTAAAAGAGATGTAGAATATATTGACAAAACTAGTTTTCTGCTGCTACAGTTTAAGTCATTTTCACTACTCTATTATTTTAATATAATAACATAAACATCTACATTTTTGCTGGTAAAGTTATACAGCAGGAGGCAGGAAAATAAAGTAATACTATGGACATTCATAATGGCATTCCATGAATTTTCAAATCCTTATTTTCCAAGAAAATCCACATATTCTTTTCTCCTATTTCACATACCACCTATCCTTGGAAATGTTTCATCTATATAGATGAAACATTATTTGCTTGTCATATTTTTCGAATAATTTCTAACGCAAATCCATGAAAATCTGATGGAAGGTACAGTTCAAACATATCAGGGCTTAAAACAAAGCAACTTTCTGATATAGTCACTAGTTCTGATAGCTGTCAGTCCCGCCTAATTTACTTGGGTTCCCTCTGGTAGTTTATGCATAGCTTTTTTAGCCCGAGAGAGAGAGAGAATGGGGGAAAAAATATTTTCTGGGTGACAGCACACACATAAACAGGGACTTGTCAAATGCTAGACCAGGTAAGATATCCCTGGTGAGTCCACAGCACTCTAGTAAGGAGAAAGAGTTGTGCTGCTCTTTTCACTGAGATACTGTTGGGATTTTCCTTTCCTGCCTCTTTCTGTGAAGGCATTTGACATATGGTTCTAGTGCTGTTCAATTACACATCTCTTTTCCACCTCAGATAGTATTTTTCATTTGTCATTTCCCATTCTTAACTAGAATTACACTAGATTCATCCTTCCACAGAGTCTTATGTTATTAATTTTTATCAGGGATTGGAAAAATTTAGTCTGGAGATGAAGTTTAATCAGCACAGAGCCTGGCTTAGAAGGAGACTTCCCGATTTTAAATGGGCTGGTTGGTCACTGACATAGTTTTTCCCATGCACTGAAAATGTGTTTAAAACCATGCCATTTGATTAACTTGTAAAGTCTGAGAGTAGCTAGCAGATTCAATTATGGATTCAAATTATGCAACTAAATTGGTCTAATTTTTAAAAGTGATGAATGAAGTGCATTAAAAGAAAGGGATAATAAAGGTCTAAAGAGGAATTGGCACGGATTCTATTAATTAAAACTCAATGAACAAATGCATACCCTCGTGTGAATGGGTACACAGCTACAAATACATTGATTTGCATCAAAAATTCAACTTGACATAATGTTTACATTACACTGGGTTTAATTTCCTACATATTTGAAATCCACTTAAATACATGTTAATGATGACAGGAGATATTAGAAATCTGCTCCTAATATTGCAACAAGCAATAACTCTATTAACTATATTAGGGTGAAGTGCCTTTCCTGGAAGACAGAAAGCTGCTTAAAAACATATTGAAATTCTGTACAAGATATAATTTAGTCTGACAAGATATAAAGCTGTCTGACCCTAATTATGACTTTTGGTTGTGTCAGGAATAGCTTTGCAAGACACAATGATAAAGTTGCTTTCTAAGAATCCTCAAGAGAGGGTGTGGCACAGGGTTGCAGGTGCTGCGCCCGTAAACCAGCTCTCAGAGGCATCCATGGCATCAGCTGTGATTCCATGGGGGTCACATCTGACCCGGCCACAGCCCAGGAGCAGGAAGACAGGAGGACACTTAAAGCTGCAGGATCACTTCATGGGCTCCACTATAACTTTCACCTCTTGGGATCAAGCCATATTTAGATCCACCTGTGTTGGTGAGGTTTTAATCCCATCTCCCTTTTTTCAAGGATGGAAAGCACCTGCTCCAAGACAATTGCTTGAAATGACCACCAGTTCCAATGTGGACTTTCACACCCGCCTTGTAAACAAGACCTCAATCTCTGCAGGTCCTTTCCTGCACTGAGAAAGAGCCCAAACACACTGTCTTGCACACAAGCCATAGCCCAAACCTATATCTGCATGTTCAGTACATTTCTGTTTTAAGAAGGAGTATCTAAGAGCTGAGTGGCTGTCTGGAGTATCCATCTTTTTACCTTTCTCCAATAACTACAAGCTTAATGGCATTGTTCAGCAAACTAGATCAGGACCTCCATATCTGCCCTTTTCATCCAGCTTTCTTGGTTTTTTTTTTTGGTTTTTTTTTTTTTTTTTTTTTTGATGAGCTTATTCTCATCAGTTGCTAAAAAGCTGGCACACTTTCCTGCAGCTGGTGAAGAGAAGTACCTGCTTGCATGCCTGAAAGCAGAGAGCTAGCTCCTCAGGGACAGCGTTTTTCTGACAGATGTAATGTGCATCTTCTGCAAACACTCAATTACATTTTCAAGATGAGAAATTTGAATTTCAAAGGTTCTCACAACTAAACCTCCAACTGTTTAAATTTAAAGTATTTTCAGAAAATGATTTCTTTTTAGTTTAAAGGATTTGTAGGAAATAAGAAAAAAGTGGGATGCTTCAAGTCCTTTGTGGGTGAAACTTAAATGTCAGCTCAGGACAAGGAGGTTATGATGTGATTGGTGAGGTGGGGCTGGAGACTGAGGGAGGGACACCCACTGGCAAGGCAAAACAAATGGTTCTTGTCAAAATCAAGTAGAGACAGCTTGTGTTGCACAGGTCAAACATTACCCTAACCAAATAATTCTCAATTCATAGCACAACCTTTGACTGGTAAGACTGTCACATAACAAAGGCGACAGTTGGTAGCCTGTGAAAGGATGCTGCCTCCTGTCAAAAGAGTCCTTGATTCACCCAGTTTAAAAGCAGGAGCTTTCCCCACAGTGGTTCAGGCATCCCTGCTTCCTGCTTCAGAGACTCCATCTCTTGGAAATAGCCTGTCAGGTCCCATCTGGGTTTCTTTGTGAAGCTGCCAGCCCCCTGAGAGAGGGTCCACCATTCCCATCTCCTGTCTGATGCTGGAAAACCAAAGGGGAATAACCTCTGCAATCTGCCAGAAATTGGTTTTTTGAAAGCAAAGACTCTGCTTCAGAGAGCTGCAATCTACCATACTTAGAGGAAAATTAGTTTCCTAAGTACAGTGCTTTCTTCTGTTGACTGCTTCAGCCCTCTGTGTCTGCCTGTGCTCCTTCTCCTCACAGTGCAGCTTGTGGGAGCTTAAACCTAAATAACTCATTAACAAGCAAAATACACTATATTTCTTATTCCAGCAGGTATTGTGAAGGAAGAAAACAATGACAAAGTAGCTTTCAGAAAATTATTACTATTTTAATGATAATAAAACTGCCTGAGCACTAAGCAGGCCACAGCTGGTATAATTAACAGCTGTTACATTTGTCAGTACCTCAAAAATGATTAGCAGGTGTCCTGGTTGATATGACAAGTTCATTAATCATTGGAGGTTTTCCTTGAAATTGACTTATCAGTCTTAATGTGCCTTCACTATTGCTTTACAGAGGGCAATAATATTACACTGAGTATCATAAACATAAATTGACATCATGTACCCCAATGGACTCAGCATCTAAATAACAAGACAAACATGCACAGTAAAGACAGCATGGAGCAAAAGCTGAGAAGAAATATTTACCATGAGAATGAGACAACAGAGAGTTTCAAAGCGGATTTTGGAACAGGGAGTAGTTTCTAAATGGAGTGGAACAGTTAGAAAACAAATGGAAGTTGTATGACAAGGAAAAAGATTAAGGTGATTGTAGTCAGAATCCTTTATATAAATTTGAAGTTTTCAAAAGCTTTAAGACAAAACATAAGGTTTTAGGGTGATTTGGCAAAGATGGTAAAAGGTGAAAGAGAAACAGCACCATTTTGCATAAAGAACAAAGAAGACAAGAGAAAGGCAAAAAAAAAAGTTTTGGAATTGCAAAACTGAACTCCTGGGAAATGATAGAAAGAGGAAATACAGTTTAATGAGCTAGAGCATCCCCAGTGAGCAAAGGGAAAAGGAGAAGTAGCCTAGTGTGCATGGAAAAGTTTCAGAGGTGAGAAGAGGACTTTCAAGTGATTAAAGGGCACAGGATGGGTGGATTTTCTTGCGGCTTTTAATTGTTTTGCTTAGTTTTGTTTTGTTTTCTTTCTCTTGGAAAATTAATCAATTTGATACTTTTTAAAAGGATGGCCCATCCTCTAGCAAAAATGATTTCTCATGTGTCTTCATTCAAACCAGAGTTCAGACTTGACCCAATAAATTCATTAGGGAACTGAGTTAACTTCCAGCTTATTCTGACACATTTTTCATTGGCAGTGTCGGAGATTGGGTTTTGAAGCTGCTGGACCCCTGAGTTATTCTGATGTCTATATCATGTCTATACAACAATGTCTTTGCTGATTTTGTACAACTTATTATCCAGACAGCAGAGACCGGATTTTCAAAG
Source organism: Corvus kubaryi (assembly GCF_017639235.1). Lineage (NCBI taxonomy): Eukaryota > Metazoa > Chordata > Aves > Passeriformes > Corvidae > Corvus > Corvus kubaryi. The sequence goes on along the minus strand of NW_024582091.1, from coordinate 32,315,595 downwards.
TGGACCTGGTCAGAAGCTGAATGCAGACAAATGAGTGACACAAGGCATAAATCTTGACAATTTCTTTACACATTATATTAATGTTCTACAGCACATTGGCTAAAGATCTCCTCTATACAGACTGCAGTGAGTTCTGCTTCATTCATTTCATACACACACACACACAGATGTGTATGTATGTTGTATAGATGCATATTCTTACTTCCTACATTTGCTCTTCTCTGCACTGTCTCTACCTTGCTACAAGAGAGGATCATTCTTGTAGGGATAGTGTGTATTAGGTCATAGGTAGGAATAGATGTCAGCTTCAAGAATCTCAGCTGACCTCATGCCACTTCCAAGCAGGACTAAAGGTGCTGTCATGTCCTCTTGCTGTCTGAACAGTAGAGATGTGAGTGAAACTTGCTACTAAATTTGAGAGCAAAATACTGCAGTACTGTTCTGAAACTATGCCAGCTTCTGCCAGATATTACTAAAGCTTAACACCTATTTGTACTTTAAATCTTGAGTACTCTTGAGTACTTTAAATCTTCAGTACTACTGAAACTCTCCTACTTGATAGATCCCAGAGTTGGAGGGAAGATGTTACTGTTGCTGGCAATAGTTTTAGTCAAGTTGCCTGGGCAAAAGAGGTATTTCTTTGCCTATCCTGAATGTCAATGCCAATTGAAAGTCTCTTTTACATGAAAATGGCACAAAATTTTGTCAAAAAGTGTATTACCAAGACAGGCACTGGTACTAAAAAAGCAGAACAAACTCTAAAACAGCAGGATAATTTGTGCATAGTAATTCAAAGGTATCAGCAATCAGACACTATTTGTATGGAAAAGCAATTATTAAAAATGTGAGTCTGTAAATGTAGCACGTACTGCTTTCCTATGCTTTTTATGTAATTGGTATAATTATGCTACATAATGACACCAATTATTTAAAAATTAAGCACACAATAATGCATACTTCATATTTATTATATTCAGATAGAGTTCCTATCTGCAGCACTTCTGGGCCAGACATCCTTTAATAAATTCTACGTGTGCCTTCAGTATTTTCTCTGGGGTTGTATTTTTTAATGCTTACTCTTTTAGTGGGGAATCTCATGCATAAAAAATTAAAAAGGTCAATTTTATGATGAAACACATGAGCCTGGATATTCTAAGTGGCACCCTAGACTGCAGAAGCTAATTGCTTTTTGACAGAAGAACTCTCTTAAGTGCTCATGCTGGAAACAGGTTTGTGTGAAAAGCAGGATGTGTCTCTACCCTGCTTCCAAGCCTGCTGGGATTTGTTGAGATGAGTGATGCTGTGAAAAATAGAAATCACCTGGAGCCTGTTAATATTATAATCAAGTGAAAGCACAATTACTGCTGTCTTAATCCATCTGTCTGTATGCATCCGCTCCACTTCCAATCACCTGCTTTAGTCACTGGTGTACTATTATTGAGATGGCAATGAAAAAAATCCAAGCCATGCATGTTCCAAATTTCTGTATGCTCTTCCATGTCAGTCTGTCTGTCTCTGTAGCTTTAGTGTGGCCATTTGTCAAGAAGGAGAGCAAACAAAGGTCCCAGATTGCATGAAGTAAAGCCAAAGTACCTTTGTGTGTGGAGGCTGGCTGAATGATGCCCAAATTTAAGTTAGCAGGTTGCAATTTTGACAAGTGCCATTTATGTTAAATGAAGGGAAAAAAACCCCCCAAACAAATGTGCTGTATTCTAACAACTCATGTAAACTCCGTAATGCTCAATAGATGCCATGTCACGTATCTGGAACTCTAAGGTAGCTTTGGTAAACAAACATCAATTTGTAGAATACTATGACAATTCTGGAAAAAACAGTCTGACATGACAATATACTTAGTTTTTGATTTCACCCTGAATGATGTTTGGTAGCCTAAATGATCAAACTGAGTGACAAGAATTCTACATGATAAAATCAAATTACAACAACAACAGCATCAACAATGAAGCAATAACAACTGCGACAAACAACACAAGTAGTAACTTTTAATTTAGAATAAGAAAATGCTACCTGAACTAAGGGCATATTTTCAAATTTCAGTAGGCAATCTATAGGGAGGAATGTTGAATAGTTTAACAATTCAGATGTTCACCATTTCCAGCTACCAGGCCTTTTTCATGTAAAACTTCAGTCTCTCAGACATTATTTCGAAAAAATTTGAATATGACTCACCATGTGAGTCTATGATTTGTTAACTGTTTTCTATAGAAAAATACTAGATTCTAGGATTCATATAAAAAAAATTCTTCATATATAATCAAAGAGACTCTTAGAAGCTGTTCTGAAGATCATCAGAAGAATGGTTTTTGTAGGTAATTGTAGATATCGGAAAAGAATGGCAGGTTCTTGTACACCTCCTTAAGATACTAAAAATAAAATTTAAAAAAGAGCTAGCTTTCCAGAAGTGATGATAAATTCACTTCTGTTTTTATGTGCACATACCAGGAGTTAATCTGTAATCTCTCAGCAGTTTAAAATTGCTTGTACTTTTCCAGACGGCAGTCTGTTTGAGAGAGAAAAAACCTTTTAACAGCCTTTCAGAAGAATGTTACTTTTTAATTTCAGTGAAGTTTTGTTTAAACACCTGAAATTAGAGGAAGAATTATAAACCTCCCGAATGATGTATACAGCTGCATATGCTGACTCCAAAATGCCACCAAACCCCTCTATGAGGCAGCTAATGGCCTAAAAGATTTTCACATTGCCTTCAAAATTCCCCCTGAGACTTGTTCAAAGTTTCATGCACTGAGTTGAGCTCTCTAAGGAGCTGTGGATTAAATGGAACCTGTTACTCCTAAGTGTGTTAGAGCTGAGGAAGACAACTTTGCAAAGTTCAGCTCCAAGCTGAGACCTGTTCTGAGATCAAACTCCCCAGATCAAACCTTGCCAAAGTGCATGGTGCTTGTTCAGTCCACTGAAGTCAGCTGTCATCTGTAGCTGCCCTTGTCTAGAAGTCCCTTGTCTGGAAATAGGTGGGATTAATTTTGTTTTTATGGAAGTTCATGAATTCTTGTTAGTATCTGAGTTGATATGGATCTCATCATCCAAGGAAATTCCCAGTAAGTGCACAAAAGTATAATATCTTCATATGACTTTGGAAACAAACCTGTTGGATTTTTTTGTTTGTGTTTTTGGGTTTGTTTGTTGTTTATTTGTTTATTAGTTTTGCTGTTGTTGTTTGGTTTCTGTTGGTTTTTTTTGCTTATGTAAAATTACATGACCAAGAAACAACAAAAAACCCCTCATTCCTTTTTCTTTCTCATGTTCTTTTTGACTGTTTTAATTAAAATAAATCAGAAATTTTAAGGAAGCTAAACAGCTACACAAAAGGAGTATTTCAGGATAGAGAATACAATGTACTGTGATGGGATTTGGTTCATGCCCATATTTAAAAATCATAGGATTAAATTTAAATGACTACTACTTCCAGTAATTTTTAGGATCTTCATCATGAACTTCTCATAGCAGTATTATTTCCAGGATCAAAAGGAGACTGGAAATGCAGCATGTATTGCTAACATATGTAAAACACAGGTTTTACATATAATCAGTATAATCATTTTTAATGTGACTAACCTCTTCCACTCAGTCAGAGCTTCATAACACATGAAGGTGTAAATAGTCAGAAGACATTTGGAAAGATCTGATACTTTAAAAATGACAATTTGTTTAGTTCATGTAATTCACATTTCTGTAAAATTTGCTGCACCGTTATATTATGATGGTTGCAGCAGGAAGCAATAATCATGGCAAAAAAGAGCTAACAGCCTGGGGAAAAATCCTTTTTTTATGATACACAGTGATTTCAGAATGATCTTTACAAAACACAAAGCCACTGAAACCTAGAATGTAGGTTCAGACAGAGTACAGAACAATGATCTGGCAGATTAACGCTTTTGAAGATGAGATCAGTTCATGCAGTTTGTAACAGAAAATGTTTGCAAAAGTCCACTGCAATCTTTGAAATGTATCTGGGTTATGTATTTTTTACCATTGCTACCTAGCCACAGCAAATTTTCAGCAGGCACCTCTGATGGAGAATCAGGAGGCTGCCATCTGAAAAGGAGGCAAGCACCACCAGCTGATACAGCAAATGACAAGTGGCTATTTAGCAGTGCCAGCTCATGATAGACTCACACAGAAAAACTACCTGCCCCCCCTTCTCCCTTTTGTACCTAAATCTTCAGGGAACTAAATCACTTCCTAAAAGCAGGGATGGAGAAAGCAGTCTATTATTCCCAGGCAGACCACAAAGTATTGCCCATATTGACAATCTGTTTTGTTTAGGCAGGCTGCAGAAGCAATAAATCCTATTAACCCATTCAAAGTCAAATGAAGATATTTAGAAAACAGAACTGCTGTTACATGCAGTGGTGAAAGAGGAGCATATCAAAGAAAGGTTAAGTGGATGCACCAGTACTGGATTATGCACAGTTACAACTGTAAAATCCCCTCAAACCTTTGTACCACCTGCTCTTGCCCTTCAGGTTAATTATATCCCCTTCAGGCTACCTAACTGACCATTCAAATATCTTCTGCTCTGTCAGTGATAATTTTCAAGATTAAAAAATCCATTGCAAGCTAACAGGACTTCTGTTGGAAAATGCTTTTGTTATACTATGGTTTTGCTAATTCACACTTCCTCTGTCCAAAACATAAGGCATTTTGTGTGTACAGACCATTCTGGAGATTTACTGTAATTATGTCATGATGTGCTTATTGTTATGGATTCAGCAGCTTTTCTGCCTCTCTACCTTTTTTGTTCGAGAGCAGCTGCTAGCTTCAAGCTGTTGCCTGCTTCCAGCGGCAGAAGCTAAATGAAGGAGTGCTTTCCAGGGAAGACATGTTTTGAAACAGACATACTGAAATAAACCAGTTCACTAGGGAGGCATAACATTGACTGGATAAAAGTTGAGTAATCATTCTATGATAATTTACTGAAACTGGGTGCAATTTGCTTTAAAATAGAAATTCCCTCTGCTGCTGATGTTGGACTTGGAGGACTTTTACTGACAAAAGCATGGCATTTGCTTTTATGAAGCAGCTGATCTTCGGATATTCATTAAACCTCATTATTTTTTTCTTATGCATAAGTGACTGTTAATACTTACTCACTGAATGGGAGGAATGGGAAGAATGGAGTTGTCTAAAGCAAGGTTTGACAGTGCTTCTCTTCCTTCAGCTCTCTCTGCTTGCCGTGACTGAATACACTGAATTGAATTACTAAGGAAAGCCTTGATAATCTCTTGGTAAAATGGTGAGTGCTTCGGATGAGGCTGCCCAGCATTGCTTTGATTTCTGTGCCTGGTTTTAATTGTGAATCAGATGTGCAGTCAGTCCTCTCGGAGCTGCTCTTCAGTGGGAGTGAGGAGGAGGAGCTGAGGATCCAGCCCCTTGTCAGTAGCCCCTTCCCAAGAGAGCACTCACAAAAAGCAGGGCCATCTGAACACCAGTTTACCTAAATGGAAGGTAGGGAATCGCATCCTAGTCCCAGATTTATTGTTCCTAATATTTAAGAGTACGTGGAAGATGAAACAGTTAACTAATTAAGTGCAAAACAATAGTGCAAAAATGCCAGAGATTCCTCTGTCGTGTTCTTGTTACAACCTCCTTGCTGGAAATGGCAGCTATTAATATTTTATTGATTTGAACCTCTGGGGTAGATTCCAGATGTCACTACTTGATTGTTGTGAACATATAAGGAAAAATAAATTCTGTCATGGCAATGTTGAATTCCCATCTATGGCAACAACTGTTACCAGAAGACAAATGCTCCTGTGGCTTTGTAGATGCTTTTTTTCCTCCAGTTGTGATTAGGCACGATCTGTTTGCAGAAAACATGGACATACAGACGTAAAATAGAGCAGAGGAAAAGTCACAACATTTAGTTATTAAATTTTATACATTAAGAAATAGCTATTTCCTTTACTGCGCTCAGACCAGAATGGAGGTTGACAGAGCTTAAAGGTAGAGTTAAAAGCATGCTGCCTGCTGGGAAAAAAACCTGCTCTAATGGTTTTGAAAACATGAATCACTTTATGCCAGTCAGTTTCAAGCAGTTGGGTACTGCAAAACTGATGTCTCAATAGCGATGCAGATTAGGTGAATGGTGCTTCTCAGGGGCACGCCCTGAAAGCCCCCCAAACACATCAGAGGTACATGTATGTGCTCTCTACCTGCCCAACCAGTGCTGAACATAACATTTATTAAAGATGTGGTGAGAATTGGCTGATGTCTACTGAGAATATGAGCAAAGAACAGATAACCTCTGATTTCAAAGGAACGCAATTTTCTTCAGTTGGATGGAACAATGACTTTTTCACTAATGAATATTACCTGTCACTTAAAATCTAGGCTTCAGGTGGAAATTTCAGAAAATTTACAACAAAAAGTTTTCTCTGACTCCATTCTCCTTAGAATTGCAGCGCTTCAGAAGTCAGAGAGCCAAGAATCTTTAGGGCATGTCTACAGAGGATCTTTATTGCATGCATTGTTTTGCATGCTACATAAGCACTAAAAATTAATATTTTTCCTACATATGATAAACTTTCCTCTCTCAGTACTACTTACAATTCTTGCTTCCTACCTGAACTCCCAGCTGAGGGCCCAAACACTAACTGGAGATCCAGCTGTCATTGGTATTCTTAATTGTCCAGGGAACATGGACTCTAAATGTTCATGACATTGGGAATGCACAGAAGTGTATATAGACATAGTATCAACTGAAATAACCTACAGGCCGTCTTCTGACCTAGAGGCCAAATGGAATAGCACAGCTTATGTTCACACAAATAAGACCTTTTTCTGCCTCAGAAGAAGATGAGCAGATCCAAACTGGCTGTCACAGATGCTGCCTGGTTTGTGCTACCTCTGTACCCATGACCCGACAGTGTCTGGGACAGTGATACTAGTCTGGGCTGAATGCGTGACAGAGACTGTAGCAAAAGTCAAACATTATGAATAATCATGCTGCAGTTTTTAGGATGAGCCCTGTCCAAGTATAAATGTACTACAAAAGTCCAGAGCCCAAGCAACGAGCCAAAAAATCTACTAGAAAACCAGGTACTATGTTAAAGACCACTTGCCTATGCTTTAAATGAAGTTCATGACACTGTTAAGACAAAACATTTCAGGGCTGATGCATTTTTCAAAAGAATCATGTTCCTTCAGAAAATTCCTGATCAGCTCTAATTCTGAGATTGCAAGAGAAACTTATCAAAAATACTGGGATCAGTTTTCTGACCCCATTACCTTGGCCTGGATCAGACACTTATTCCAAAGCTTCTAGGGTACACAATTGCATGAAAGCAAGGTATTTTTTTTTTTTCTGGAAGGCAAAAGCCTTGTTATGCTGTCTGTGCTAGAAAATGGGGGAAAAAAATTGCAGAATTCATAATGTCATATAATTATTTTTATTGTACACACTCCAAAGATCAGGGACATCTAAATACTTCCTAGATTTTTATTTTCCTTAGACATGGTTATTATTTTTAGTGGGGTAGTTAGCTCTACCAGAAGCACTCAGGTTGTTTTATAGAATTTCAGGAATCTATCATTGATCAGTGCCTTCACTGGTCAATACTTCACTTCATATGGGTTCAGTTACAGTTGCTGACATTGTCTATCTTTGGTAAATTTTACAGACCAGACTTTCAGAACCATGGTATTGTGACCAGAATAGTCATGACTAAAGCTGCAAAACAGCTCATTCTATCTTTTCATAACACTATACTTTTATGTGCTCAGTTTGTCTTTTGCTCAGGAAGCTGTGCTAAAAGCACACAAAAATGAAACATGAAGCACTTATTATATTCAGGAAAAAAATTACCTTTGCTCATGAACTGAGTCCTTGTACTTCCAGAACTAGGGTTTTTTTTTTCTGGGATGTGTGGCAAAATGGCAAAATGGCAAATGTCACTTTTGTACAGGGCAGAACAAGGCAGCACTGTAATATCGACAAGAATACTGAACATGGTGACAAAAGCTTATCAACATCCACACAAGTGGATGGGATTTTTAATATTTCCAAGGACCAGCCCTCATTTTTGTTGTACTTTTAGAGTCAGCTCAGGAATGGGGTTGGTGAACCTGGCACTTGACTATGAGTTTTCAGTGTGAAGAGGTATTGCTTTTTGTTTAACTACATGTTGTAAAGGAATACTTATGATTACAGAAGCTTGTGCTACTTACTGTTATTGCTGTTCTTCTTAGTACTATTCTTACATCTAAAACAAATATATTAAGCTTTCTCCACTTTTTATAAATTCTTTTGTATAGACAGAAAAAAATTTGTATAGACAGAAAAATCAAATCTGGCTTTTTATCCAGAATCTCTTCAAAGAGAGAGGCTCACCAAGACTGGGTAAATAGGCCCCAGTCCAAGTAATCCGACCTGCATATGGATCGAACATGTTCATATGAAGCCCTCATGCTATGAGTGTCATAAAAACAGGACTATGCCAATACCAGAACTGAGGAATAACTTAAGGAGGAAGCAAGTCAGCAAGCAAGCATCACCAGTCAGCACAGCACCACCAGCATCACATAGCCCCAGGACAGCCATGAGGCACTGAACTGGGGGATCCAAAACCTCATTGCTGTGTCATATCACTGTCAGCCAGAATCAGAGTCCCCTGTGTGGAGGGATACATATGAGATGGTCAAAACAAATTCTCAGGAAACTTCCCTCGGGCCTCAAAGTAATGAGTACAATGTTCAGCTCTTTGTTTTCATAATTCCAATCTTGCTCAAAAAAATCACTATTTGCCTTTGCTAGTGCGAGAACATCTGTGAGAAGCAGAACTGCTTCTTCTAGTCTCAGCTCATGCTGGTGCTATTGTCTTTCTCTCCATCAGGGAAATAAACCTTCCAGAGACAATCTTGTGTGCCTTGGTCAGGTGAGACTGTTTAAAGCTGACTTCTCTTTTCGGAGTTGGAGAAAACTTGTTTTCAGACAATTACATAGCTTAGCTTTGTACCAACACAGTTCATTAAGAAGGGAAGTTTTTAGGGAAATGAATGAGTACAATTCTATTGACAAAGCTCCCTACTCATTATGAAAAACGTTTATGCTTTGATGTGTACAATTCAGTTTTCTGCAAGAAGTAGTGAAGAAATGCAGGTAAAATTTGATAGAAGCAATAACAGATAATACGTACAGACATAAAAAAATCTCATATAAATCCTTCAAAATACTAATGACATATGCTTTAGCACTACTGTCAAATAGAGAAACAGCAATATACTGTGCTCTTAGCCCATGTCAAAGATGCCTGAACCTGATGCCTCTCTGCTAACATGGCAAGAGAGTGTTATTAAATTAACACTTTGCAATGATTCATACCCTCTTCAAATTGTGCTGATTTTGCCCCATCCCACTGATGCCTTTTCTTGGTCTTAAAATCAAGAGTCATACATGGTTAGAAGGGGAAAAGGGATTTTACTTGGTATTTATTTTAAGGATCCTTAGGTGCACATGTCCAGGTCACGTGCACTGAAATGCACCCCACAAAATGCACACCCCAAAAGATCTGGTATAACATTATAGGTTTTACTAATTAGCATATCTATCAAAGATTCCCCAATGAGAGGCTGTAGTGAGCCCCCCTCTCCAAGGAACCTTCCCCTGGATGGTTCTCTCTTGGTTTACAGAATGTGTTCTGGAGAGGACCTTGGGGTCTGGGGCACACTGATCCCTAACAACGAAGCTTCTAAAATGTTTAGTCTCTCAGCTTGACAAACAAGTCCAAGAATGTAGGCAAAAAGCACTAAGAATACAGAAGTTGCAAAAAAGGTATAACAGGGGTATAAAAGAAAAGGCAAAAAATCTTCACGGCATCACCATAGTGAAAAAACAGTCTTTCTAAAGTACCAATCTGTATCATTAAGAATCAATTTTCTTTCAACCATTGTATTGCCCTAGAAAAGAACTTTGCCTTAATGAAATAATGTTATTTTTCTCCATTAGGTTCAAAGAGTCAAAACTTAATTACATGAGCTCTTGTCTCATTTCTCACATATAAACATTCTCACCACTCTACAAGCACAGGAAGAGACAGCTGATGTGCAAGGTATATGCACGAGTGTAAGCGAGTATAAGGCGTAGAGGCTGCTGTCAGAAGGGAGGTGTGGGAACAAAATTAGCAAGGAAAAATCTGAGAAAGGGCTTTCATGTGCAAGATGTGCTTCCTGCACAAGTGAAGACCTTTATGTTGGGTAAAAAGGACTGGAAAATGAAGAACACAGCATTAGGCTTACTGCTGAATTTGATGTTTTGCAAGAGCTTTGCTGCATTTTGTTTTTTTCCCAGCACATCACATTGTATGTATTTTCAGCACAGGAATGGAATGTGCTGATTTATTAGCAGAACCCAAGGGCTACATCAATAGGTGACTCTTCCTAAAAGATGAGTATTATCCATCTGAGCACAGTGAAGACCTTCACTACAGTACAAGCTCTCAGATTGTTCCTTTGCAGCTCTGTCAAAAGGACTTGCCTGTTTAATTTTAGCATTTAAATGTGGATTAGCCAGGGCCAACTTATGTTTTGCTTGATTCCACTCATGAATATTTTGGGACCCACAGAAACACTCTTGCTGTTTGCCTCATCCTAATGACGTAATTAGTTAGGCAGTCTTTGTTTTCCATGCATTCCTGTGACTCTGTCCCTGATCTCCCCTGCCTTTGCTGTTTTGCCTCTCCTCCTATCATGCAGTCCATCCTGCTGATGTACCCACTGCCCAATTCTTTCAGTCTTGCTCTATGATTTTCTGGTGTATCTGGAGGAACTTCTGGCATTTTCCTCTGCTCAGGCCTTATCCATATCTTCCCAAACAAAAATAAAATTAAAACCACAAGGGAAAAAAAAAGAGATCAAATATACTTCCCTTGCAGAAGACTTGTTTCCCTTTCCTGCTCTAAATGCAGGAACTTTACAAGCTCTCTGTTTCTTTACCCTTTGCTGTCCTGCTTATACCCTCCTGGTCTCTCACTCCATGAGTCTCAGCTTCTGAGGAGCATCCTGCCTCTCCTTCTGTGCCATGCCTTCTCCTTGTTCCTGACAAAGCCTACTGCTGAGATTATTTTCCACATCTTGCTTTAAACCCTCCATTTCTTCTCCTTAGTTTCTTCCAGTGAAATTCAACTACTTCTTTCTCTTGCAAAACTCTCTGTGACCTGTCCCACCTGGCTTGTCCCCTCCTGTCAGCATGAGAGTGCACTGCTGATGAGACACCAGCTTCTCCTCAGTTACTTCCTAAATTTCAAACTTTCACACACTTCTGTCTTTTGATGACTTTTAGGACAATTTTCCAGCAGATAAAGTTTATTAGAAGTTTACTCATTCTGAATCATAGGACTTTTTTATCATGCCTACAAGAAAGCTGACAATGGTCAAAGAGGAGATGCAATGGAACTTCAAACTAGTATTCCCTCTCTGTTTTCCTGTCTTTTCCTCCTTTCCTTTCCATATGGACTGGCTGGCTTGTTTTATACTTTGAAGGTTAGTTCTTTTGAATAGGAACCACTGCTTTTCTTCCCAATCATATTTCCTCAGCAATGCTGAGGGCCTTTAAGTGGTAGACTGTGAGTAACATATTTGAGCATGGAGGTCTAAAACACAGGTAGACAGTTCAGTAAATATATTCTTGTAAAAGTAGACTTTTACTGAGTACTCCTATCTCTCCACCAGGGCATGAGAGTATTTAATGCCACCTGTGTTATGCTAACATTAAGGATTTTAAGACCATCCTATTCTAATTATTAATCCTTAAGAGAAGAAGGGAACATTAATGCTATTCTACTGTTTTAAGTTCTTAAATACATACACAGACCATCTTTCCATAATATTGGATTACCTGCGATGTTTAATGGAATTAGCCTGGCAGCACCTTTCTGAAATATTTAAGAACCACTGTTTGTATAGTACAGACAATAATTGGCATGAATTAAGCACCCTGCCAAAGGCCTTATGGTAAGTCTGCAACAGAGCAGAGATTTTGATGCTGGCACCCTAACTTCATAGCTGTATTATTGCTTCTTAGTAGCACAGTTATGCTTCATGATGTTTTAAATCAATCTGACAGCATCAGGGCTTGAAAGGTATTGTGCATGATGCAGACTTTGCAGAAATCCAAACAGTATACATTTACTGTAAATACTTTGGATGGGTAATTACATATTGCAAATTTTAAAGCATGAAATAATAATTTTAATGATTGCATGAAGCATATACTCAAGTACAAATACAGGAAGGAACAAAAAGAAATTAAGACTAATATACAGCACATAAAAGTCAGTGGACAGGATCACTTTGAAAATGGTCAATATTTTTATGTAACTGTTTACTTATGGTTTTATTTATCTGGTATGTAAATTACCATCAATAATGCAGATACAGTACATAAGAAATGCTTTTTCTCCACTTGTTTTACTGGAATAATATTACACAGCTCATCTCTTCGAGGGCTATATAACTAAAACCCAAACTGGCTAAGGTGATGCCTTCACATTAGTCTTATTCCCATAACTTGGGCACTTATCTCCACTAAAATCAATAGATTTTTGAGTGTGAGAAGTAAAAGGCGAGCATACTAAATACTTTTAATCCTGTGTTGGCAAATAGATATGTGATTCTGTTACACTTATCTTCAAGGCTGATCTTTAATTTGCATATTTTCAGAATTTTGATCTACAAATGGGTTTTAATTTGTTGACTTTTGCAAGAACAGACTTGTGGGAGTGAGGGCAGGTCACGCATAATCAAAGACTAAAACAAAGACAGAAGGACGATGCAGAGAATCTGAGCTCAATTTCTGTATGAAATGCAATTACCATTATAATTTCCTTGTACCACACAAAGGCCTTACTGTACTGGGTGTCCCCCACATTTAGGGGCTTTTTGAAAGATCCAAGAGATCTCTATCTATGCAAATGGTACAGAGTCTTATGAACTGAACATGAAAAATTTAGGCATGCTTTTCTCTCTCTTCAGCATTTGGGAAGAGGTGCAGAGAGATGAAATGTCTTTCAAAAGAAAATTGTGATAGACTTGGAAGCAGAACCTTCTGACCTGAACCACGGCTCAGGGTCTGAACTGAAAAGATTTTCACCTTCTCTTATAAGACAAGAGTTCAATAAAAAGTGGAAATGAAGAAAATTGTATGTAGGCTCTGTAGATAGAATTAGACATTGATGTGTGTGGGTGCTTGAGAAACTGCCAGCTTATATGACCAAAAGGCTGGGATGCACATGCTATTTATGCACAGAGCCAATGACTACCTTAAGCCCTGACAGCACATGCCAAGATTAGCAGTGGTGTATAAATGCACCTCCCAAGCACTGCCCTCCCCATGGTCAAGTGGCAGCTATACCTCCTATTTTTTAGAGGTGGCAACTTTCATTCAGCCTCCACTCTGTAAATCCTATACAGAATGCAGCTCAAATTTTGATTTGCAGCTGCAAATCAAAGCCCCATTGGTACCACTGACCTCATTCTTTACCTGGAACAATTGTCTCCAGAGACCAGTCATTTAAGTATATCTATCCTTGATAACCCAGTAGGCCTGAAAATGAAATAGCTTCTCTAATGCAAGCAACAAGAATCAATAACCTTTAAACATGTAAGGACACTTTATTGTCTGAAGTGTATGGGTATATGAGTCATGCCATCACTAGACCAGTTCATTTTGATAATTTGTAGACACAAGGACAGGCAGAGTTGTGGTCCTTGCAGAACAGGTTGGATGGGCCAGATGCTCAAGACATTGGAGCTCTGTAAATGAAACTTGCCTGGGAGAGAAGCATTGAGTGGAGAGTAGTACAGGCTACGTTAAGGGTTAGTTTTGTCCAACAAAAATATTGAATTAGCTATGGCCAAAATGATGGATTTTTTCTGCATGTATCAGCAAACCCTTAAATAGCTGTTGCTGTCAAAATGTGATGAAGCTAAGATCTCACCTTTCCAGATTCAGCTATGATATTGACCAAGAAATGGGGAGGGCAGGAAATGAAGGAGCTGTTCTGTGGATATACAGAATCACAGATTCACAGAATTGTTAGGGTAGAAAGGGACCTCTGGAGATCACCTAGTCCAACTCCACTGCCAATGCAAGGTCACCTAGAGCAGGCTACACAGGAACACATCCAGGTGGGTTTTTCATGTCCCCAGAGAGGGAGAATCCACGACCTCCCTTGGGCAGCCTGTTCCAGTGCTCTGCCACCCTCAATGTGAAGAAGTTCTTCCTCAATGTTGAGGTGAAATTTCTTGTGTTTTAGTTTATGGCTATTGGTCCTTGTCCTGTCGCTGGGTACCACTGAGAAGAGTCTAGCACCATCCTCTTGGCACACCCCTCTGAGATACTTATATGTATTCCAGACCCCAGATTTCACAGAAAGCAGAGCAAATGCCACCCTTAGGAGTTCCGTTCAACTTCATACAGCTGCATTCTGCAGGGCATGCCCACAAAATATGTTTTATTTTGTAGCACTGCAAGCCCGCAAAGCTGAACTCATGAATGAGATTCCCCTCCCTTGAGTTCTCTGCTTTTCACTCTGACTCCTCTCTCTTTTTAACTTGTTGGTAAGTAATATGTAGAGATAAATTGCTAGCAATGAGGCACAGTCTCAAAAGAGACAAGTGGGAGGTACGGATAAGGAGAATAGAGTAAAAACTGACTTAACATGGTGTGTGGCACTGAGATTTTGGTGGTGTACCACTTCAGAGAGGCAACTACCACAATAAATGAGTAAAAAATCAGTGTAAGATTTTCAAAATAAATTTCCATAAGCATGAAAAATATCAGACAGCGACTTAGCAAGATGTAATGTGCTGACATGGGAATGGCTAGAGGACAGACATAAATATGCATTATGTGGTCTTTTTTTTACATCTGTGATACAAGGATTGATTTACTGATAGGCTCTACAGAGGCTTTAGTCTTCTACCATCATCACGCAATGCAGTGAGTGCTCTGTGACACGGGACCAAGGAATGGTTGTGGCTGCTATGTGCTCTTTATTATCACTGTTGTTTATTCCAGCTGTGCTTTGCATACAAACAAGCTAAATACACAAACTGGGACAATCCTTTATTTATCAAAGCATTTTCTTCTACACATTTGTTCTCAAATAATTTTTGCCTGTTTTGAAGTTTTTCTAAACTGTGAGCATTCTGCTGGTTGAAGTATAGAGACTACCAAACTGAATTTTATGTTACTTCAGTGTGAGCTAAACTAGCAATTTTGTCCAATTATTAATCCTGAGCAAAATATATGCCTCAGCAGAAAGTGGCAAAATATCTGTGCATCATCACATCTATCTCTCTTTTCTATTCTAAGGCTGGTATCACACAATGAACACCACCACTATGCACATTGGGAATTCCCCTGACTTTCAGGATTATGTAACCTTCTGGTTGTTTTAATTGCTATTTTGTTTAAGCAGTAGGAGAAATGAAAATTCTCCAAAATTTTTCACTCTTAAAAATCTAAAATCTGTGTTGACTTACACAAAATTAGCAGCAGCATTTGTATGGTGGACAATCGGGTGCTGTTTGCTTCTAGGACACATTCCTCCATGGAGAAAAGTTCTCTTGGAGATGTAAATATTCTGCACCTCATCAGCAGAACATCTGTCTCCCATCCTTGAAATATTTTACAGCCTACCGTAAGACTTGTTTTTTACAAGAGGGGGGGAGGGAGGGGCGTGTAGTTTTATCTTAGTTTTATAGTTTGTATCTTGGCTGTCATGCTCTTTCCACTTTCCAAGCAAATATCACATCTATGTGAGCCTAACCTTGGGTAGTTCCAATCCTTGTGAGCTTACTGGCAAGCTGTACAAAATACACTCAGTATAATATTTCCAAAGGCTGACAAAAGTGGTCCTCAATGAAGCTGGATGTCTACCTTTTATCTGTAGGCAGTAGAAAGCATCCTTAAAAATGTGCTACAGTGCCACCAGTCCATGAAAAAGCCAAGAAAAGCATTAGCATGATCATTGTCATGAACACACAGAAATGCAAAAAGAAAACAAGTAACCAATTTGTAGGTTGCTATTTACAGTTTTGCAGATAAAGTACAAGATCTGTTTAAGTGCCCATAGAGGAAAATTGAAGGGAAAGATTAATTTCTTTCTAATAACTGGAGATAAATCTGATCTAACGCTTGGTTTTGTTAAAGCTAGTTTGCTGAAAACCAAGCAGTATCTGCTCTTCTTACTTTGTGTTATATGTCACTGAGCTGTACCAGTTAATTCCTGTTTTCCATTTAATCCCATTTAATATGGGAGTGAATTTACACTAGCATTTCTATTAGAAAAATGGCCTCAGTGGGAAATGTGAAAGTGATGTAAACAGTAGTCAAGCACTAGGTTTGGAAAATTGACCCATACTTACACTGTGCAGCTCTTTACCTGTGATACTCACATTTAGAGTAATGTGAATGGAAATATAACACAGATGTAGTTAGTTACAGCTAGCAGATTACTAACAGTTTGTTATTTTGAACCATTACTCTGACTTGAAAAGAATGAGCTTATCTGAAAACACAGCTCTATTTCAACACACAGAAAAAAATTTGTTGCACCAGGAACAGAATTGAGCTTGAACTACATATACCTTGTGTTTCTTGTTCATCATTCATTAAAATAAAATTTAAAAAAAAGGCAGAAAAATAGCCTGGTTATCTGTTCTTGAAGGCTTGAAGGTGTGACAGCTCTGCAGAGGGATCTGAGCAGGCTGGATCGATGGGCCAAGGCCAGTTGTATGAGGTTCAAAAAGGCCAAGTGCCAGGTCCTGCACTTGGGTCACAACAACCCCAGGCAGTGCCACATGCTGGGGGAAGACAGGCTGGAAAGCTGCCAGTTGGAAAAGGACCTGAGGGTGCTGGTCAACAGTAGCTGAATGCGAACCGACGTGGCCATGTGGCCAAGAAGACCGATGGCATCCTGGCTTGCATGAAGGGAAATCAAGCTTGCACCAGGGAAACTTCATGTTGGATATCAGGAAAAGTTTCTTCACCAAAAGGTTTGTCAAGCACTTGAACAGGCTGCCCAGGGCAACGGTGGAGTCGCCTTCCCTGGAGGTATTTAAAAGATGTGTAGATGTGGCACTTAGGTACAGGCTTTAGTGTTGGACTTGGCAGCGCTTGAGGGTTGGGCTTGATGATCCTAGAGGTCTTTTCCAACCAAAATGATTCTATGAAGCTGTAATTCCATGAGTCAAGCTTGAATAATAGAAAGCGATGGGGAATAGACAGATGGAAAGCTGACCACTATTTGGGTAGCTGTGAGCTCCATTATACATTTTTTCCCCCAAGCAAACAGTTTTCATTTCTTATAAATTTTCTGCAGTACAACAGTGGATTCTTTTACTTCTAAAAAGGATTTAAGATCTCTGGTTTTGATTTTCATATAAGTATAACTTTTTCGGGGGGGGGGGGGAGGGGGAGCAGGGAAAACCTCTCCCATTGTCGTCTAGTGTCTCTTAATTAATATGGTTGAAGACAAATTGATGACATTTGAGTCCTGTCAACTGATCACTGAATCTATTTTCACTGTTGGTTTGTCTTTTGTATTCAATTTCATATTTAATTTGCCTTTCACAACAATAGGTGTAACTTGCTGTTATATCACAGTTTATATATTATAGTATCAGAAAAACAGAGTGTGTCATGTCAGTAGTTCTTAGCACAATAATAAATATGTATGTTGAAACTTTTTGTATGCAGGTATCTTGAACTGGCTGAATGACAACTGAGTTTCACAGCTAAACTAACACATAAAGCCAGGGTTTGTGAATGAATGCCACAATCATCCACTATTCCAGTAATGAAAAGAAGAAATCCAGAAAAGGTGGTAGAATTAAGTTATTTGTAAACACTTACTGCAAGGAAGATCTGAAGAGAACTGTGAGCCACTTCTATGTACTGATATTCAAGCAAACACCCCGAGACAGTGATATAACGATGATCCTCTGGTGCCCAGTCTGGTGCTGGGGTTACTGAGGTCACGGTGCAGCCCGGCCCATTCTCCATCCACCAAGAACGGTGCATTGAGATGTTAAAGGTCAGAATGAGATCTGTTTCCTGCAGAAAAACATGAGAAGAATTAATGCATGGGGATGGTACTCTGGTATCCAGTGCCTCAGCAAGAGATTTCACAGCACGCACAAAGAAGCAAAGAGCTGCAATAAAACTGCACTGTCACATGAAAGTTAGTGGAGCTTGCCCGCTGCAAGGAGAAGTAGCTGTACCTTGTCAGGCGGAAATGTTTTGGAGCAGAAAAATAATCCTGCAAGCCAGGATCTGTTCCTAGACATCATGGCAGTCTAGACTATAGCACTCATTTCTGTTGATGGCCCATTTTCCAGTGGATACCATAAGGATTGATGGCCCATGTTTTGTTGGTCTGATGTACCAAACTAGACAAGAATCCCCTGGAATCAAGACTTCATAGACTTTAATAGACACACATCTGTATATCTGCAAGTTTTGTCTCATGGACCCAGTGAAAGAGACCTATGGTAGCTCTACTGAAATATTGGAGAAGATTGAAGAAAAAGATCCTGTGCATTTACTTGCAGGCAAATCTCTTTACAATGTCTCTCTCTGATTTCTAATTTCCTAGGAGCCTGTAAGGAAATAGTGAGTGTTGCCTTGTCTAAAGACTGTTTGGCTAGTTGAAAAGGTGGGGCAGGGGTGTGCAACCTTTAACTCCCATACAGCTAGTGCGATGGAGTAACAAGTCAGCTATGCTTTCCATTAGGACTGCATTTATAAATAGTTCATAAAGGATTAATAAATTATTAATATAC
Organism: Corvus kubaryi; assembly: GCF_017639235.1. Classification (NCBI taxonomy): domain Eukaryota; kingdom Metazoa; phylum Chordata; class Aves; order Passeriformes; family Corvidae; genus Corvus; species Corvus kubaryi. The sequence continues at coordinate 32,296,770 of NW_024582091.1, read as the reverse complement.
ATCATAAACAATACTATGGATATTGCTTTCATAAATTATATGTGATTGCATATTACTTGAGGGTGTTACACATAGCTATAACAAAACTATGGACTCTGTGGATTCTGTAATAGCCTACAGTGTTTACCCAACACATTATAAATAATTTATAACTGTAACCTCATTGTAAAATGTAACTATCTAGTCTGTGTGCACATGTGCTCAGTCATGCAAAAAAATTTTCCTTTAAGTAATGTCTTTGCAGAACCAAACTCTCCCCACACCTAACCTACATTTTTTTTCAGCCTGTTGATGTCATTAATAATTAAGATTCTCATAAAGATTTTAAAATGTAACTATTTAATTAGGCTTACCGTGCCAAAAAGAATAGAATGCTATTCTGTAGCGGATAAGTTGTAGCCACATTTCCCTCCCTTCAAAACAGTCATTTTTTCAGTCCCACTTATTTCCCCTTTTTTCACTAACTCATGAAAAGGTAACTCCATCTGGACAGGTTTTGGATAATATCACATGTCAATCCATCTGTGACTGCACTTGACACTGCAGTGTAGCTTAATGTTTTTTCTCTAAGTTGCAGTTCTTGACCAAAAGCATAGAAATTTGGTACATTAAAAAAAAAAAAAAAATCAATTCCTACCCTGCATAAGCACACACAGCTATCAGATGGCAGGAAGGACCTTAAATATGCTTGCAATGAAAAATTACCCTTCATTCTCACAACAGTCAAATCCAGCAAATAATGAGCTGTATGAGGAAATTGAAAATGCTTCATGTGAATTTAATCATGCAACTAACTTCAAGCATTTGAAGGTGATCAAAGCAACAGCAACTATTTCTATAAACAATGTGAATTTTGCCCACATATATATGTTGATGTATGGTTACAAGTCTTCATCCTTAACAAACCTCTCCTTTCATTTCCTCAATGTGGATCCTTCCCTACTAAAGCCACACTGGAAAATGTCTGCCATGTGTTTCTTGGAAATGGGAATTTTTACCTTTCACCCAAGCCAGAAGGTTATTTTTCTTTCTGAAGGCAGGGCTGTTACAACCCCTCGAGTAAAACACCGGTCTTCTCACTTGGTGTAAGAAGTTGAAAAATTGACATCTTTGGAGTAACTTTGCTTAAAGTAACAGATTTATTTCTCAATGAATAAAACTGGAATCCATCATGCTATTGTCAAAAGAACTTTCAGCCATTTTAGTTACCACAGAAAATTCTAAACCTCTAATTTCTTATCAGAGACGCAGCACAAATGAATAGGACTCATCATCTATCTCTATTTTAGCATTTGCAATACCTTGAGAAGAATCATGATGGACTGAATATATTTTACAAAGTGCGGACGAGGGATGAAAAATGTATTCCTTGAAAAAGAAATGGATAAACTGTCTTGCGGGAAGTGAATATTTGTTATGCATCTGCCAGATGAAGTGATAATAGATCAGGAGGAGCTAAACATAAAAATCAAAACTGGGCTCTGTGGGTAGAATATAATTTCTCTAAAGGCAGCTATTTTTGCTTACAAAGGGTGCAATAATCAAAAAACTTTACTAGTTAAAAGCACAAGTAAATTTCCAAGTTACGTGGGAAATATAATTACACACTAAAATATTTATAATTACATATGTAAATAAAACTTTTCCAAATCTAGCTTTCTTCCATGCCTGAATTTATCCCCAGATGATTTTTTGAAATATTTTCAAAATTCCCTTGCCTTCAAATCATCTTTTGCAGTTCAGTTAAATGCTGTGATTAGGTCTTGTTTTGTTCAGGAATAGTCTTTGAGTGCTTACCAGTAAAAAAATAATATAGATCTTTATCAGATCTATATTCTATTTCTTTCTCTGAATAATCAGTAAAATGCTATTCTGTTTCCTTTGGTCATAAAATAGACCCGATAACTGGCATAGAAATGTTATATTCCTTAAGTCTTTATAATTAAAAAAAAAAAATCCTACTAAAGCCCAGCTTCAAATCTTAAAGAACTTTGAATCATGTGGTTGAGAAGGCTTTCAAGAAGCAGTTGTTACATACTGAGCCAGTTAAGGAAAGAAGGTCAGCTTCAGAAAGCAAAACAATAAGATATGAAATCTGGTTCTGGTAAGATTTGACACCATTCACAGCTCAGGTCCAACTTGGATGGATTGAGAATGACGATGAAATAAAATCTTGAGAAGTCAACATGTAAGTCACACCTTGTAAATTTCTATCCCCAAAATATGTGGGATCAGAATAAGCATAGAAGGGGCCTATTAACTACAAAGCTGCTGCAGAGTTAAATCTCAGGTATAAATTGCCATGCGCTTTGAACTTGCCTATAACCTTCAAGCCACGTCCCCTTACACGCAACCATATCAGCAGAGCAGTTCCTGTTGCTCATTAGTGAAGGTCACCCAGCTTATGAAAAAGTTTCCCTTAGTGAGAAAACACTTAAGGACTTGAGTCTCCTTGTAGGACTGTGGAAGCCAAGAAGGGAATGATGTATCTATCATTAACAACTCTTCTACTGACAGCATTTAGAGCTATTTTTGGACAAACTCTGCTTGCTATTTACTTTGTTCCCTGTTTGAATACAGTTCTAGTGGACATAGACAAAGTCTACACTGGAAGCTGGGGATTTATTATACTCTCTGGTGTATTTGCCGTCTGTTTTCTTTTCAACATCTGTGGCTCAAACTTTGTTCAGGGAAATGCAGAGAAATGGTCTGATAAGCCTTGAAGCTATGAAAACTAACAAGAATTGTTGATACACATTGGGCAAGCCAATATGTTGTTGTTCAAAGTCTTTATGTCAAGGAAGATTTCATTATCCTAAATTCAACAAACAGCTGCTTCCTTCGTGGACATAGAAATTCATCTGTAAGGGTTTTACTGCCGATCACTGTGCAGCTTTTGTAAATTCTGCTGGTATTTGTAAAGCTTGTTAGGAAAAATTGGTGCATTAAAGTAGATTTTCATACTCATAAAGGAGAAAAAAAACCAAAGGAAAATACTTTGTAGGATGTCTTTGCTGACATTCTGAAAATGTGCTGGTATTTGTAGTGGTCAGGAAAAGTACTATGAGATTAGACAAATCTTGGAGTTTGGAAGTCTTAGAGGCTCAGATTTCTGAGGTTAGTATATGAGACATCTTCAAATTATGTCTGTAATTTCATTTCAGCTTAGTTAGTAAAGAATTTTGAGCTCTGATGGTTTTGTGCCTATGTTTAATACCTTAGATAGCAACATTTTCTGGGGTCAGCTGCCCCGTACATAGTATTTTCTGACGGAGGACAGCTGATGACAGCATATGGCAACAGAAAGCTTTGTAAAAGCTGCCAGAAAAAGAATACAAGCTTCTTTGCAATCAGACACAGCAGGAGGACAGCAGTGCTTAAAAGGAAGGCAGCTCTTTGTGTGTTGTATTAGTACTAGTACATATTAGTAAGTGCACTATCTCTTAGCAGAAATCACAATATATTAGTGTTTGAATGATTTTTGTTGGTTTCACCTTAGAGAAGCTGACTCCAAAGAGTGCCATGAGAAAAAAGAGGCAGGAGTTGTTCAGGGTGATTCTCCTTGAAAGTCCAGGAGATCTCGCAGACTCAGGGAAGGTGAATTGTACTGACTTCAGTGGTTGTGGCTTGCTGTGTCTCGGGAAATAAGTTTCTTCTATTTCTCTAATTAGGAATTGCTGAAATCTGTGCAAACCTGTCAAGCTTCTGTACAACTTTTGTTGAATACAACCATGTAACCACTTGTTTCATTTATCAAACTCCAGCTAGCAAGAATGGGCTGCTTGGAGAGTGAATGATCACATAAGGTTTCAGTGATAAAAGATCATGGTCTGAAAGCATTTGTAGTACTGGATGCCTAGGATGCACAGAGGCCTCTACAGGCTTTTTTTTTTTCTTCTGTTATCTCACTTTTCCACTAAAACTAACTCCCACCAGGCAGTACCATTTTCTCATGCAAGCAGACTTTTTCCTGTCTAAAGAAAAAATCTCTCCTCACTGAAGAACCAAAATAGAACCTATCAGCTATGGGGTTTTTTTTTGTTGTTGTTGTTTGTTTGGGGTTTTTTTCTGTTTGTTTGTTTTTGGTTTTTATTAGCTCAAAGTTGACATGCAGAAAATAATTATTGTACAGTTATGCAGGGGAAATGGATATTTAAAGATTTTTTTTTTCTATTTTGTTGCATCTGAATTGTGTTTTTTGCCTCCCCAATTTTTGTATGTGTGTGATGCTTTCCCTTTCATTTGAATTTTTTTCAGTAACCTGGAATTCTCTTCAATTTCCTCTTATAAAATAATTTTGTACCAGAATAATTGAAAATTGGTTACAGAATCTGATATGTGTCATTAATCAGATAAGGTTTAACCAGTTTGAATCTACAACTGATATACTTTTGAAGTTCATCAATGAAAACTGGCAAAAACTGTCCCACTGATAGCTTTTCTCAGTATTCTGTTATAAAAGCTACTACTATATTTTAAGCGATTTCCAGTGTGCCGGCGTATTTCCGAAAGATTCAATGAATTAGTTATAAAGTTACCAGCATGATAGAGATGACTCAGATGTCCTGATTTTCTTCTCTAAAATGAAACTAGGATGCTATATTAATAAAATACTATAAACAATCCTCAAAAAGCATAGGCCCTGCTATACAGAGACTGACATTGTCAATTAATATTCTACGACACCTGTCAATTATCTTCTGAAGTTATTAAAGCTACAATTAATGTTACATTAATTTAGATCTTCATATTTTTCTAGTAATTAAATACATACATTGACAAGCCTAAAAATTTTAATCTGCTCTGTTTCTACTCATTAAAAAAAAGATACCTGCTAAGCTCCAGCATATTAATCAGTTCAGTGGCATCAACATATTTTATTAACATCTTTCTTCAAAAAGTTTCTATCTATTTAGTTCTTCAATTAAAATATCATAAAAGGGGAGTAGAAACTTTCAGTTTATATTGCAAGGTTACCGTAATTATTACTACTGCATGAATATTACTCTTCTGTGAATATTTTTTCATATTTAAACTGAATATTTTTAGAGTGTTCTGGACTAAGATCCATTGAAATTTCTCTTGTGCAGAACATGAGAACATGAGAATTTAGCCCTTCACAGTAGCCCAATGTCATTTATCACAAGGACTGAGAATTGCAGTCAAATAGAAATTTTAATTTAGCTACTGCACGTATTTAGTGAAGATCCTGAGAACTATAATTTTTGTAATTTCTTGGAAAATTACTTTCTGGAGGATGTAAGCTTGTGATAAAATATACTGAAATGGAAAGCTGACTAGAGGCACTCACATCCCACAGTAGTAGCTAATTCTGTGGAATGTTATTTATTTCTCACTGTGCAGTAATCAAGGATATCATTCTGGAATTGAGAAAATTTGTTTAAGGAAATTGAGTTAAATATAATACCTTGTTTTGACAAATTGCCATTCTCTGACAAAGACATCTTATCTCCAAGCTCTGAGTGTTTCCAGGTGATCTAGATTGTTCTGTCCCTGGGATTACCAAATCTCCAAATCTCATTAAAACTTTTGAAAACTAGCTTTTTTTTTTTTTTCCCTCCAGCAAAAGACAAGTCTTTTCTAATTGTTGGATTAAACCTGAAGGTACAAAACCTTATTTACTTGTGTAACTAGAAAATTATGATCTCCAGGATACCTTGAACTTTCTGCTGTGAGGTGGACTGAATTGCCTGATTTAGGGCATTGATCCAGTATTTTAAGTGATTTCCACAGGGTTGTGGCACATGGTCTCTACTCCCACACCAAATCTGTGTCCCATGAAACAAAACTAGCAAGGAATTTTATGATTGAGCTAAACTCAGTGTGGTTCCAGATCTCTTTCTGAAGTGAATGTTCTGATTGCTTTCCAAACCCTGGTTAGTGATACTGAGCAGAAAATGCATGATTATGCTGCTTTCCCAATATATTACTACCAGTTTTTTATGGGCAAGGCATAACGCTTTTAAAGATGTTTAGTTCATTATTCTCTCGAGACTGTTTATTTCCCCTTATTTTTAAACAGTAAAGGAAGTATGTCTCCTGTCTTGGTTTACCCAGGCTAATACACAGATCAATAGTGCTTAGAATTTTCAGACAAAAATATACATAACCTCTTAATTCTGAATAAAATCCCTCTAAGCACAAGTTTTGCCCAGAATCAAAGACAAAAACTTTCAAAACAGTATTAAAAACCAGATCTTTAATGAAAGCTTTCAGGTGCACAAGTATGGCTCTGCGCACGCGTACAATTGATTTACTACAAATTTTAAAAGGTTAATAATTAGTATATCAAGCAGGTACATCCAAAAAGATAACAGTTACCCCAGCAACCCACCCTTGGGTCTGCCCCTTGGAGTTGTTCCAGGGGCTTCTTTGCCCTATTTCTTGTTATGTCTTCTAAGTTCTAGTGCAAAACAGAGTGTCCTTGTTAGAATTCCTCTTCTTGAGAATAAGACTAAATAGAATTTCAGGAATGTGTTAGAAGGGGTTAGTTTATTGTTCTAAAATGTGAGAGAAAGGACAGGAAAAGTACTAGAAGCTATATAACTATGTATAAACAGTCTACAAATCTTTGAGTACATGAAAAATATACAAATAGCAAAAATCTTTAGGCATCAAAAGGACATCTTATACTTGGATTATATCCAAAAAGATGATGGAGAGCTTCCAGTTAGCTGGCATCACCATTCTGAAGGCTGCAAACAGAAAGGTCTAGGCCTTGATTAAAATTGCAGCATGAAATTAATATACTTAAAATTCATTCCTTTTCTAGAACAAATGGTGTACCAAGTTACCAAACCACCTCAAAAATACTTTGCTTGATCATCTCTGTCCAAGGAAAAATTTTAGTATGGTCCAACATTTAGTAAAGAAGGATGCAGAAGAGTATGACGTAGAGCTTAAACATCAGAATGTAGGCAGAAGGACATTCCAGCTGATGCAGTTTGTTCAGTGTCCCCTGCTGTTGGTTACTACTTAGTGTTAGGTACTGTAAAACAAAAAAAGCATGTGTACAGTGATACATTTATGTTTTCTGTTTCTTATCTTTTAAAATCTAAATAATTATCTAATGCCTATAGTGCGTGCAGGAAACAGTCAGAAGACTTTAATGGAGTTCTAAGATCACAAAAATGGCATTGCTGTCCCCAAAGCAGTCTTAGGAAAAGTGAGATCATTGTAAAACAAGAGGGCTTCCTGAAATACCAGGCTGAGGAGAAAATCGTTTGTGTACATTGTGCTCTATAGACTAAGCATTTCTAGTCAGTGGTGATTTTATAAGCATTAAGATATCATAATAATTAAAATGAAGCCTAGATAAGTGAGAAAATTACTAAAAAAAGAATGTGGAGTCATCTTTCTCAGTTTATCTATTCCAAAGTGAATATTTTCAAAAGGATTTACTTCTGTGGGGAGGTTGCAATGAGCTAAAGCATCAATTTAAAAAGCATAGCTAGTTCTCACAACCCACTTGCACTCCCAGTGCAAAATAAAATATCCAGATTTAAATGGTTTGAATTCCTCTGAAGTCAGTAGAAAGGACCCAATTGAAACAGCGTGATAAATATTCCTGAAGGATTCTGAAAAGCTTGTTTTGGAACCTAGATAAGATGTTGAGCAGCACACCAGCCACAGACTGATTATCAGGAAGCACAGAAGGGGAAGTGTGGGCTCTCTCCACGTAGCCCTTGAGCCCTGTTCAAGAAATGGTATGGAATAACTGTACTGCATCATCTACTTCAGGGTCTTTCCCTGTAACTTATTCCACTACTGACCAGGCTGATAGCTGTCATCATCCACAGTATTAGATTCAGATCTGAAGCTGTACAACATTCATGTACCTTGCAAATTTGGGCCAGTAAAAGAAAAGTCAGATCTCTGAACAAACATTGATACATGCCCAGCATGATGTGCACAAAGCCTGCATGTAGCAGACTTTATTGCAACCCTGCTGAATATCTAAGGTTTCTGACCATTAGTTTAACACATTTTACTCCTCAATATGACTTTTACCAATTTTATGGGATTGTACAGCTGTAATCCATCAAGTGACATAGTAAAACCTGTGTCACAGTTCTCAATGCTTATGTGTGGCAAGAGCTACTTTTGCTTGAGCTTTACTTACCCTACAGATTTTAAAAACCACCTTCAGTTCCTGTCTTAAAGATCCTATTCATTTTTTTAAACGAAAAGACGTCTGTCACAAGAACATGCTATGTTGAACATGACTCTGATAAACTTTAGTTCATAAAGTGTTTATTCATGTCCTTGAAGGTGATGATGGCTATTATCAGAATACCTAAGGCTATATCAGATTTGATAAATCAAACTCTTCTCACTTTACATGAACTAATTAATTTAGCAGTAGGTGAAACTGCTCTCTTTGTGGTGTGATATCACGTCACTCAACATGGACCACAGATTAGTTTTATTAAAACTAATACAATTATCCAATACTGTCATCTAAGCCCAGAAATAATAAGGTCTAACTGATCTTGAACACAGAGTGAATTAGGGATGTTTTGTGCATTGACTGTTTCCTGTGTTTGAAAATTATTTTAACTGTTTTTAAGAAAAAAGGTATACAGTTTCTCCTGTTCTAGAGCTGATAATTTTGTCTCGTCTCTTTTCTTTTCTTTTCTTTTCTCTTTTCTTTTCTTTTCTTTTCTTTTCTTTTCTTTTCTTTTCTTTTCTTTTCTTTTCTCTTTTCTTTTCTTTTCTCTTTTCTTTTCTCTTTTCTTTTCTTTTCTTTCTTTTCTTTTTCTTTTTTCTTTTTCTTTTTTCTTTTTCTTTTTCTTTTTCTTCTCTCTTTTCTTTTTTTTTTATATGTACCTCAGAAAGAATTTTGAATACTGAGGCTACTATGGAGAAAATCCATTCTTTAGCTAGTTTTTGCTTTCAAAATGAAAAGAACCAAAAAATGAGCTACACTGTGGAACATGTGTTTCAACATTTTCCTAGGAAAATGTTAAAGTTTTCCAAACTTGAGGTGCCTAGGCTGCATTTGTAAACTGAAAAATGTTAGCAGTCCCTCATATTCAGTGGAGGGAATATGGGTTCAAATCCTTGAATCAGAGATGAAAAGTAAGCAATTCATCAACTTCTATTCTGACATTTCGAGTCTCATGGAAACTGATAAAAAGAAACTTCATCACCTACATTAAAAAACAAACTATAATCTTCAACAAGCTGACATTAGAAAACTTTCCAAGTGGGTGTCCTTTCCTCTTGTAAGGTACTGCTATGACCTGAAAATTCCACCACTGTAGTAAACCACAGCCTCCTAAGGACAATTCAAAGCCATTTAAAAAGACTCAGTGCATATCTTTGGATAAATGAATGGGTTTTATTACATTTTCAAAAGCACCCCCTGAGGAATAATCTTACGATACCATGCTAGGGTTTTTTTAGCTAGTATGAAGGAAAGCATCTCATGTACTGCAAAAGAAACTGCAGCAATTTAAATCAGTTAGGTCTAATCCACAGATGAATAGACTGTCCCTCTTTTGCATGTTGTCTGTGTGGCATATAAAGCTGTAAAGCATAATGGATTTATAAGAATATATGTGTTCTTACATACAATGAAAGAACACCTACATTAAGATGGCAAAATCAGCTCAACAAAAAGATCCATTATTTTGCTAAGCTTATACTTAGCACCAGCTTGTACAACATACATACCAGCCTGTATGATATACATAAGATGCAGAAAAAATATGCAGATTCAGTGTGTGGCATTATGGTTTTGAACTGAGGGTGCTATTAGGTGGTAAAAAGTAATTTCCCAGATATCATGCTCTTTCTTTCTAAAACTTTTTACAACAGCTTTTTTCCCCCATGATTACTCTTTTCTCTTACACTCGAATATTTCCATCTGGTATTTTGTAGAAGATAGAGTGGCTAACAAATAACTATGTTATTTAATGATGAAACAAATGCTATTTGTCTTGTATTTTCCAAGGATAGTCTTGCAGAAACTTTATTCTAAGAGACAAATTAAAATTTCTTTAAAGAGAAATAATACAGACTGATTAAAATCTAATCAAACTGCTTTACTTCATGTGTTAAACAAATGTGTAAGAGATATTTTATAAAATACAGCACAGCAAACCCTGCTAATTGAAGAGTAGGATGTAGTACCTGGCAGGCATCCTTAAAAATTAATTCCTAGATCACCTATGTTTTAATGACAGTTCACTGACAGTTCACATCAGCTGTCAACTTCACTGTTGCTGAAGTTATGTTTGGACGCTTTGCTTCTGTTTGGATGCTTTGCTGCATCTCTCAGGGCTGTGGAAAAGGGAAGATTGGCTTTTTAAAATTTACATTGAGTGTTCCCATGAGTGTTTGAATGAATGTGAGGGTTCTCTGACTCTGCTTTCAGACAGGACCATCAGCAGTTTGCTCCCTTTCCAATGAGAACGGAGCTCTCTCTGTGGCTGAACACTGACTGGCAGGGGAGCAGCTCTGCAGAAAGGAACCTGGGAATACTGGTGGGTAAAAACTGGGCTGTGTTAGGTGGAGTGTCACCAGCAGGTTGAGGAACGTGATTCTTTGTCTCTGCTCAGGGTTGGTGAGAAACCACCTGGAGGGCCGGTCCAGTTCTGGGCTTCCCAGTATGAGAGACACGCACAGAGTGGAGCCAATCCAGTAAAGGCTTCTAAGGTGGTTGTGGACTAGAGCACAGGACATTCGAGGAGAGGTGGAGGGAATGGGGCCAGTTCAGCGTTAATAGCACAAGGATTGTGAGGACGCTACTACTACTGCCCATAACCACTGAAAGTGAGAGTTTAGGGAATGCAGAGGCAGCCTCCTCTCAGAGGTCCACAGCAGAATGACAGGAGACAACAAACATGAGTTGGAACACAGAGAATTCTACTTATATTTTAATATCTTTTTAAACCATGAGAATTTCCAAATACTAGAATGGGTGCCCAGAAATGAGGTAAAAACTCCATACTTGGTAATATCCAAAATTTGACCAAAAAAAGCACCCGAACAATGCTATTTAATTGGCCCTCCTTTGAGAAGAGAGTTACACAAGGTGACCTTCCAACCTAAATAATTTTGCGATTTAATGTGTCTTTCCTTGAAGATTTAGAAGGTTGTTGCAGTCCTTCAAAAAACAAAATCCCAGCCAATCAACGAACGAACCAACCACGCAAATCAAGAAAAAATCCCAACCCCCCCCAGTTACAGAAGGGATTGTCTTCCTGAAGCAGGAATATCTATGAGCTATCCCTCAAAATCCTACTGTAACATACTGGGGGCCATGGTAGTAGCGAAAGCACATTACTTGGGAAGAAAAAAATGAAAATGTGCAAAAATTCAGGAAGTTTATTTCAAGATATTTTCTGTCTCTTGCCTTCATTCCTTTTGAATCGTATCACAGTATTTCAGTGTTCATATTTTACTTGCAAGCATTTCCTACCGGCTAGCTAAAATTTACTTAAGAAAAATCTCTTCAGTATCCAGCTCTGTACTCAAAGACCCTCCAATCTCCAGCCAGGATTAAGATGAAACACTAGGAGCAATGATCTTTAATGAGCATAGCTTGAGAGCAGTACCTAGAACAGAGCTCTGTCTCTGTAGACCAAATCAGTGATTGAAAACTTTATTTAAGAAACTGATGGGGAGTAGATTTACCATTCTAACTGTAGTGTCTGTGTCAGTTTCTTAAACTGAGTTTTGAGGAGCTGATTTAGCCCAGGGAAATGGAGCTATCTGGTTGAAGTGTCTCTTGGGGCTGCTTATACTAAATTTTTTGTTTGTGTTTAGTGCTAATGCAGAATTATACGAACTCCACTGTCAAGATGTTAGAAGATTGATGCTTTTATTACTTGGAATTGGAAAGCTGGTACACACAACAGAACAGTCACAGGGAGAAGAATGATACAAAGAGCTCTTTGATTTCCTGGTGCTTAGGAATATTGCAAAATGCTGTGAATTCAAAGAAGCAGAGTTCATTTTTTTTTTCTCAAAGAATAAACATAGCATATCTGATTTAATAAATTTAGACTGGGTAAAAATATTTTCAAGCAACTGTATATCTGCCCAATGGAAGAACATATACATTTCAATAAATAATTCATTTTTTCAGAATCTATAGAATCACTTCACTCTGAAATGCCAGTAATATACCACATGTGCTTTGTCTTTTTCTTTGGAGTAAAACTCTCATAAAATACTTATGAGAGGGATCTTTTGTTTACATAAAGACACATAACTTTTATATCAGCATCGTTGATTTTTTTCTTTCCTGAAGAAAAGCATTGGAAGTATTAAAGTTTCTCTGAATTCCCAGGACCAAAGCAGTTTTCTACAATGTGCATTAGTGCAATTCTGACTTCACTGAGAGTTGAATTTGCCCAGAGAAGGCAGCATTAAAGCCTTATATGTTTCCAATCTAAAATAAATGCTTTAGTTTAACGTGAAAGATGAATCTATAAAGTATTATAACGTTAAAGGCATACATCTCTTAAATAAATAAAAGGATCTAATCTCAAAAATGAATGGCAGAGTTAAGACTGAAAATAAAGATTACATGGTTAAGTCCTCAAAGACTAGGAAATGACAAACTCCTTGGTTCTGCCTTAGTGTACCTCAGCACTACAATAGAGTATTAATTACACACCATTTTTTATTGCCTGGGCTGAGTGCACAGCATCCTGTACAACTTCATCATTAAGCTGCCCTCATGTAATTTTCAGTCTTTTAACCTGTAGAGACTTACAGCTTAATCCAAGATAACTTCAGAATTTCTTTCTTTTTTTTTTTTTTTTTTCTGGTACTGGAAATAATTCCATTAAATTAATGGACCTTTCACAGCATTTGTGATATTAAATTTATTACATTGAGACCACATATTCAGATAAACACTTTCCAAGTCATTACTATGTCTTACATATATCTGGATCCATTAATATATCTTTCCTTATTGATGGTAATATGGGTATTTTTATATTCTGGGTATGTTTTCCTGCTGAGTTTGATAAATATACTGTGATTCCTTACCACACTAAAATGAATGTCATATGAGACTAAGTTTAATGTTGTCAAAACAATTTTTGTTCTGACCTACCCGTTAAACATTCTGCGAAAAATGGAAACTGTATCCAGAGGGAAATTTCACTAGATAACATTCATATTGGAAAGAAATATGAAATGATGTTATGTTGTGATCTGTTCTGGGTCCAATACTGATATATTTTAATTAATTATGTGAATGACAGAAAAGAGGAAAGGCTTGTTAATATATGATACTGGGAGATTGCAAGAACATTTTAGGAAAGGACTGGCATTTAAAATCATCTTGAGAAACCTTAGATTTGTCCTGTAAAGTGCTATTCAGCAAGGACAAGTTGGAAAGTACATTTGTGTTGAAATAACTACATATACAAACACCGTATGGGTAACAAACTCCTGGACGTTGCTCTTTCACAAGGAAAGGGAAAGTTATCACAGTTCACAAACTCTCTCTAATATTGGCAGGGTTTCAACTCAAAAATCTTCAAGAAAAACTGTGGACTAGAATGAGCAGATGTCTGAAAACAACATGTGAAGAATGATAGAAGAAATTGGGGTTTCCTGGCTCAGAAGCCTGGGAGCATGACTGGGTGTTGAAGTGAACTGAGTAACCTCTTTCCCTGGCTATAATGGAGGTACAGCATCACTGGCCCTGGAACTCGACTGCATTGCAAAGAAATTGCAAAGAAGATAGAAATTAGATCTTGTGGGAAAAAGTTTCTGAAGCCAAAGGAGAGGAAAACACTGGAGAGACCTGACTGGGGAGTCTGCTTGATCTACTGTTACTGGCATTTAAGAACAAAATAGAGTACGTTCTGTCACATTTTCATACATATTTAGGCTGCTGACATGGACAAATTGACCTACTGAGCCATTGATCAATGTGTATCTATGATTCTAATAACCCAAAGCACAATCTGGGAATACATAATATTTATAAATATGTAACACTTATCACCAGTCATCCCACTGAGATTTGATATATTTAATATAATAATTGGAAGTACCCAACATGTAAAGCATAAACACAACTGAATTTAAATATAAGACCTATCCCTAGAGCTTTCTAAGAGATATGAGCAGTTTTAATGCAAGAAAAAGGAACCTTGTTTATAGAAGTAATTTTAAGGGAATGACTCTCTATAAAATTTTTCTCCTTTCTTATGTTCCCCGCTTCTGCTAGGATAATTCCTATAATATTGCACAGTCTATGCAGTGAACTCTTGAAATAGAGTATGACCTGTAAAAGCTGGAATGCATTTCCCTAGCTTTGGCTGTCTACTTCTGAGCTAGTTGCCTATGGACCAATGGAGCTGGAAAGGTACTTTTTGGGTATGAGTGATCTCAAAAGGTGTGGAAATTTTCTTCAGAATGAGGTGAACAATGCCTTGCGGTCCTTTGGCTTTAGAGCAGCTTGAGATACTAATCCAAATGTACATATCTTCAACTCCATATGCTTAACAAATAAACCCAGAAATATAGATGAATAAATAGAAATCAGATTAAAAATAAATAATTATAAATGTATATATATCTATATATCTATATATCTATATATATAACCTGTGAGCAAACTGCATGTTTTCTGCAGATAGATGTGATATGAAGGTACTTCAACTAGAAATAGTATTAATATGTGGTATTAGAGCAAATATTTGATAAGCTGGAAATTCCCTCATGAATTGAAAAAAAATTTCTTTTTAGTTAAATATATAATGTGGCATTTCCTTTGGAAGAATACTGAAGTCCTACTTGAAAATTAAGAAGACTATTCACTTTGACACATACATATGATTCCAAAACTTCTGAAGCTTTTTGGAAACTTGGCCTTAACCAGCTATGAACTCATGCAGCATGAAAAATTTGAGGACTCCTATACAAGGTTCCTGGGTGTCTGCAATACTGGAAAATTGATTTCCGAATTAATCAACTAAATAGTTGATTTATGGGTGTCTGTGACCTCCAGGAACTGTGACAGTGCTGTAGGAAGTTCCCACCATTCTGCCATCATTTTGCCATGAATGTACCGCTCTGGATTAAAATTCCAAACTTCAAAACTTCCCCATTGGAACACCGTGTTATCTGATAGATACCTTATATCCCACCCCAAGGCTGGAAAGAAGACAAGAGATACTGTGAGCATAATAATATCAAAAACTTCTACAGAGTTATTTTTTGGCACCACTGAGTTGATAAAGTAACCAAAAAAAAGAAAAAATTACAGGCAGCTAACTTTTACCTAATCTGTAGAGAGGAATTGATTTGCAACTGAAACTACAGATGCAGTAAAAGGAAACAACAATGACATTTAATACACCTGATTTTTGTTGGGCTTTCTTTTTTGACAGCATTATCTTGAACACAAATGTTAAATTGCCACAAAGAAAGCGAAGTCATGAATTATCAGTTATTAAAAGTCTCAGATACAGAAAAAAAGCAACACAAATGAAAAGTGCTGGAGTCAGAAACAGCTTGTACTATCATGGAGGATATTTGTTTCACGTATTATTCAGAATATTAAAATATGATCTCACTTGATTTAGGATCTTTAAATTTACATCTGCTTACAAATGAAATGGTCCTTGATACAGGCTAGATTTTGCAAAGGTGAGCTAACCTGTAGTTAATTTAGTCTGTGCTAAGTGAGACAGGTAACCATGTGTGGAAGTTCAGCTTTCTTTGTACAAATCTGAAAGTTATTTTTCTATTTTCAAATTTCAGATGACAATTTCCATAACTGTTAAGTCCTGATTTCCTACTCAGTATTATTCAACTTTTTATCTGCCATCATACCAGTTGTCACCTTTATTCTGAATAAGTCCAGTGTCAACTTCCTTTGCTACCAGCTGTAACTACCAAGCTGTTTTCATGTAATATACCTGTGATTGGTTTAGATCCAGTGGTTCTTGATCCCTGCACAGAGTTCATATGCTTTTGAAATATCAGCTATTTCTCACTTCAAATTAGACATTAATCATCAGACTAACATGCAATACAAGCTGATTAAAGTTTATGATTACTGTTCTGTGTGCAAGGGTCATGTTCTGCAACTCTCTAAATCAGTCATTAGTGGCAGTGTTTGCTCAATAGTCATGAACATTTTCACTGGATCTCTGGATGTAATTCTGTGTAATGGAGTTTCTGATATTACCACTGAATGATGAATTGAACAATCATACCTTGTATTTTCTAGTGAAATTCAGCTATTACTTTCTTAGAGGTGTATTATTCCTCTGATTAATTGTCTTGGGGTGACTTGATGGTGTACTCCCTATCGCTGCACTATGCCCAGAAATTAGTATATATGCCTTTCTATGCCTTTAAACTGAGCCTGAGAGGGGGGAGAGACAAAACCGAGGGAACTTTCTAACCAGTTTATTCTCATGTTTTCAAGGACACAGAGATAGAGACGGCTCTCTGTGTTCAGCTACAGCAGCAGAGCGAGAGTGGGGAAAGCACCCTGCTTGCTTTCGGCCAGTTTTTCAGCTCCTTTTTCTTTCTCTGGAGAAAGATGGAGAGTTGAACTTTCGTTTTCCTGAGACTTTGTTTTTTCTCTTTTCTCTCTGCTGGACAGTTTCAACATCAGAACACATCGGGAGGAATTTCCACCGAGGTCTTGGCCCTGGAGGTGGGCCCACCACCCTGTCCCAGCTCCAAGGAGGGAGAGAGAGATCTATGGAAGGACTCTGAAATTTTCCCAGGTTTTTCTCTCTACAGCGACAGGTTCTATTATCTAGCATCATTATCCTTTTCCTGTGTGTTTGTTAAATAAATAATTTTTATCTCTTTCACTTTCCTTCAAGGACAATTCATTTTTTCCTGAACCTGGTGGGGGGATGGTTGTGACCTGTCTTCTCTCAGAGGATATATTTCCAAATTTGCCCAAACAGGCACATTATTACAGAGCAATGTATATTCATTTGCCTTAAATAAAAACTTAATCATATTTTCTTTCATCAAGAGCATATCTGAAACATTTTCATTCATTGTATCAAGGTTTTTTAAAAAATGGATAGAAAAATAAGAACAGTATGGAATCTGTGAAAAGTTTTTCTTACTGTGTTATTGTTGGTAGACCATAGTTAAAGCTATCTTTATTTATCTGATCTCAGAGTTAGAAATCTATTTTTAATTAATCTATCAAGATAATGAACCTCTTTCCTTAGTTTAGTATGCAGAAAGAGTATAAAACTTATTGAAAATACTTATTAGCAAACTTCCTGATTGTTAATGTGTTCAAATCATCACAATTGGATCACTAAACAGAAAACTATAATTTAATGGGAAATCTATTTAAAATGGGATTTCTGATTTTGCTTCATTTACTTTAGTAACATTTGAGTATAGGAGTATATGCTGGTCTGTAAACTAAAGCTCTGGTAAAATAACTCTGTGATCTGACACTTGGCAAACTTTGCAGTCACAGAGTGTTCTGAGGTGGAAGGGATCCACAAGGATCATTGAGTCCAGCTCTTAAAGGAATGGGCCCAAGGATCGAACCCTTGACCTTGACATTATTAGCACCATGTTTTAAACAACTGAGCTGTCACAACTCAAAGAAGAGGAAGATTACAGATCATATGGATATGTATGTTGCATATGCAATATGTACACTGATAACAAAGAGTAGAAGGACCAGTCACCTCTATATAAAAAACCAAATCAGCACTGGTATAGAAAGTCTCCTGTAGCACATCTAAATTCAGAGCAGAATCTTTACCATTCAACCCTCATTTCAACACAGTTAGCACCATACTGTGTATGGAATATTTCTTCAGAAATCTAGAGTACAACTTACAGATTCCTCTATAATCAGGAAATTGTATATTGAAAAATAAGTAAATTTTAATTCTATTTTAAGTGGTCCAGACCCTGAACTTTCCTAGATAACCACACTGAAATTGCTCTAATGAATATTTAGTTTTATAATCTCTACTGAAATTCCATCTATCTTCTAGTCAGTATGATAATTATGTTACAAACTGACATGTGAGTTATTCCAGCATGTTGGCTCATATTAACTGAACTACCCAAAGAGGAAAAATTGGTCTTGTGACATTGAAATTCAGTGTGAGTTTGCAGCTTAGATGTGTATGTCTTGGTTAGCTTTAATTTAACTAATTTTACTTAGTAATATTAATTGAGAAGATATTCAGCCACTTGCTTGGAGACCCTGGCTAGGCTTTGGGCAATAAGATCCACATTGCTGTGACTATATGGTTATCTAGATTTAACCTAAAAAAATAATAAATAAAGCTCTCATGGTTCTGACTACATAAAATTACATAAAATGCCATCTCAGAGGTTACTGCAATTAAAATGATATTTTAAGGTCATATTTCATTTTCCACTTCCTTTGCTCTGGTGTGTAGTATAATACTACCCTTTTCCTGGTAGAAAGGGCATCTGAAACAGTTTTATATATTTGAGCCAGTATGCTTGGCAAGGAGGAAACAAAAGGCCTCATGTTTTGTCATTTCTCTTTCATTGTCCTTCTTTTTGATAGCCATCCACTGAGGCAGAAGTAGCAGAATTTGAACAGCATAAAGTAGCCTCATTACCCAGTGAACAAAGAGGGAAGAGAAAAAAGAAAGAGGTGAACACTAAGTTAACACGTTGTAGTATGTATGTACATAGATGCAAGAAATATCTTTGCAGAAAATAGTAGGATGTGAAAATTACATGAGAACTGTGTCATGACAATGCTGACATACAACAAGGCATGAATTGCTGTTGAGTAAGAACTCTGATTTTAGGGTTTTCAAGGATGCGACACAACTTCCCAAGTATTTTTGCAATGGATATAGGTTGTGAATAGCCTTATGTGTTTACCATATAAACTTCTGCAAACATTTCCTAGACTTTCCTGGTTGTTTGTCAACTATAGGTATAAAAGGGATGCTATAGATAATGTTGCAGAA
This sequence comes from Corvus kubaryi, assembly GCF_017639235.1. Taxonomy (NCBI): domain Eukaryota; kingdom Metazoa; phylum Chordata; class Aves; order Passeriformes; family Corvidae; genus Corvus; species Corvus kubaryi. The sequence goes on along the minus strand of NW_024582091.1, from coordinate 32,277,805 downwards.
AAGTCTTTGCACAGTTTCACACAGGCCAACTTTTTTTTTTCCCCATTTCTTTACAGGTACGGATTCCAAAATGGTCTCCTCTGGTATATCAAGATCTTAAAATGCATTGCTATTGTCATTGTTATTTTTAAACATTTTTTGATCCCTCTGGAAGATTGTTTCTAGTGTTCTTTTATGGGATTTAAACTAGATCTTTCTGGCTTTAGATGCTGTGTTCATTTAGTTTTACTCGCTAGAAAACCCTCCAAGCTCTTGAGCCATATTTTTCATTAGATAATAATAAATTTGACTTGAACATACACGTGCTAAAAGGCTTAGTTTGCAGAGTTCTGACCTTGCTTACTTTATCATCTAAACCCCTAAGCTTTATTGGTAAAGGCTGTTAACACCACATCAATATTCAGTTCAGAATTTCATTTAATAGTTCTTTCTTCGGGCACAATTCTATGAAACATGTGAAATTAATCTGAGATAGTGTAACTCACAATAGCAGGTGAGAATATTCCCTTATTATTTAACAGTATCCAGAAAACCAGGAGGTGACTAATAAATGGGACAAAATGAATTCTTTTCTTTCTGCCCATCCTTTTGTATTTCACAGAGTGTGTGCAGTCCAGACAGAATGATGCAGTGCGAGAGGACTGAGCAGGCATGGGTTACTATGACTTTATGCTTTCAGCCAGTATGTTTGATCATTCATTTGTGTAGCTTTTTAGTTTTCTTGATGTCATTTGTCTTCTTGAAGCTGTACTGTACTTTGTCCTAATGTTTTTCAGGATTTGCCTTTCAAGAGGGAAGCTTAATAAAGAATTTTAATTCTACTTGCATTAAGACCTTTTCTTTTGAGGTGGGGTTGTTTTTGGGTTTTGGTTTGTTCTTTTTTATTTTTGTTTTTTACAGATGAAAATTGAAAATGCTTATCTTCATGTATCTAAAAACCTTAAAAATATCATAGAATTCAATCAATTGAATTCAGTCAGTTATATCAAATCTAATAACGAAATAAATAAGAAGAAAGGTAGACTTCAGAAACACCTTTTCTCCACTGTATTTGTGCTAGATGAAGACCTGATCACTTCCACAGTGTATTAGACTGACTGATAGTGGTAGCATTGGTTTTGATTAAATGACACATCCAAGAAATTGGTAACTTTGAACAAAGAACAACTAGTTACATTATTTAAACTTATCTGCCTCTCTTAAACAACAAAGAGATGAAGTGCTTCATGAGGATATAATAAATATCGGCAGATGTTTGGATGATGGAACATATTTGGGCAGCTGAGATGTAAGTGGTATAATCATGTCTGAAAAGTATGGTTAAGCAAAGCTGGTCAACATCATTAAGCCTGGCAGTCAAATAAAAAAAGGATGTAGTCTTGACCAGTATGTGTCTTTTGATTTGTACAGGAAATAAGCATGTCTAGAGTGCTGCGACCAGTTACCAGCTCCTATCAACTAGCAGTGTCAGTCAGTTTCCTAGAGGCCTGGCTTCACCACTGAGTTTATTCAGCATGTTCATTTGTTGCGTCTTACTGATCATTGCAAGGTTTTTATGGTGGCTTCCAACAGTCTATTCCTACTCCCAGTTCTTGCTTTTTCCCTGTGCTACCCTCTCAGGACTGCATGCCTTCCCCCTAGATATATCTCAAATCCCAGCTCTTCACAGGTCTGCTGTCCTACCCTGTAACCTGGATGGCAGCCTAGCATTTACAGTTTTAGGCCTGCCCTGCACCTACTTTTGATTATCTCCCTTGGGCAGTGTGTTGAGATTTGCTCCATTGTCTGGAGATCTCCGCCTCGTCACTTCACTGCTGTGCTCACTGGTCCTCTCTACCCAAGCTGGTACCATCTGATGTCTGCACAGTGTGATTATACACTCTAAAAGAGTGAGGGAACTCACCTGTATGTGTTTTCCCCTAGTCTCTAGAGTAACTAGTGAATTGCTCAAAATTGACACTTCATATGACAGTTATTCAGCTTAGATTTCTTATTAAATCAGGTGCTTTTCTGATTAAAAACCACTAACATTCCTTGTTTGTTTTCTGGGATTTATGGGTAATTAGCACATTTGTGCTGACATCTAAATATTCTTTCAATCTTCTCTTAGATTCTGTGGGATGTTTAATTAAATGATCAAGAATACTTTTATTAGAGCATCTCAGAGAAAGTCTTTAGAGTATTTACACAACTTGTGAAAATGAGACTCTTGTCAGCAGATCACACAAGTGTTTTTGTGAAATTACCCCATTTTTTTACAGGCCTGCACCTGGTTATTCCTATGATGGCAACTAAGATAAATCAAAATGCTGTGCTTTAAAAATGACATCAAATTTTTTTTTGTACAATATTTTAATCTCATGTTGGTTATCAACCACATTTGGTGATTATTCACCAAATATTTTTCTTTTCAATATTTTTAAAGATGCCCTATATGAAAATATGGCCTGTAGAGTTCCTTGTTTATTGCTTCCATTCTCCACTGTACTCATAGGAAGAAACATTTTTTCTGTTGATTGTTTTCACATGTTTAATGATGACACAATAATCTGGAAAACCTTCTAAGAAAGAAAACACATTGAGAATTGAATGCCTCCTCCACTTTCCTAATATTTCGTGAGAAGTCAACAGATTGGTGCCTGTATAAAGTGGCTAATTTGAATTTCCTGTGGCCTGATTCTATATGCAAATGATGTAGTATTTGCATTTCTTTATTGACCCTGTAGCTCTCTGATATGTCTATTGTTCGGGGCAGCACAAGAAATAGTGGTGTTTTCACATTTACTGCAGAGAAGAGTATGTGTTTCTGCCACTTCACCTACGTTAGATAGTGCTGTTTATCTGAATAAATCAAGATATTGTACTTATGTTCATGGTCTCCTGCTTCAGTAGAATAATATTATTTTCACATTTTTTCTTTGTGGGGAAGTGAGAACTGTGCTGGATTTCCATGGCATATAAAAGCCTATGTCCATTTTGATGGCTATTTAAATCCTTTGAAAAATCTGTATCTAAGAGACTTTGAATGATTAAGTTTGTGACAAAGAATGGATCTGAATCTCCCAGAATCCAGGTTGCTGATTGAAACATTTGATGGGTTTCACTCCCAAACAGGACTTCCTAATAACCTCAGATTCTACAAATTTATATGTTATGCTTTATTTCTACCTTTAGATTTAAATAGGTCGCCACACCTGTGCAGAAAATCACATTGTTTATTGAGAGAGAATTAGTTTTTTCATTTTAATGGAATAATAACTAAGAAAGTTACTGGGTTTTCTTTCAAAGTGCAGGTCATATCATTGGGTTTGTTTTTTTTTTTTCTTCTGCCAATATAACCATAGCAATGACATGGTCTTTGACAATCTACCTGCCACTTATAGAGTTTCAAAGCACATATTTTTAAAATAAAATCATGTTATGCCCAGAGATGCCAGATACAATTACCAGTGACTTCCACTGAGATCTGAACACATGTAGCTAAAGGGAATATTTGGGTTTAAGAACACACAGAATAAGAATATGTTGTGAATGTGGTACTACCTATATTTTTGATACTAGCTATAGTTGACACTGATGAAATTGCTGGAGGCTTGCGTTTCATTGATACTTTCAGAAAGGAGTTTCTGCTAGGTTGTGTAGAGCTGAAGTTAAGTAACAAAATTAATTTGTAAATAGAAGGGAAAATTATTTTCAAAGTCTTAGATCTGATCGTTTAATAGACTAAAATATTTGGCAGTCATTTAGGTGCATTTTAATGAATTGAAACTTAAATAAATTTTCACTGTTGCTTATTTCTTTATATTCAGATAGGTTCTGATTGTCTTAGTTTTGCTCTCATCATCACACTGCACAGATAATAGCATCCTGTTTAATTGCTAATTATTCTTTGCAATGCTGTTTAGACAGTTTAATTATTTTGTTCATTGATTTAATAACATTTGACTCCTTATGTTTTAAAAGAACTTAGAATTAATGAATAGCATGGCATATATAGTGGGAGTAATAAAATCATGATAGGTGGAGAAAACCAGACAGGAAAGTGACTTGATTTTGACAAATTGGGACCCGAGAGTTGTTCTTTTCCAACTTTGTTTTTTGGGCCATTAGACCAAATCCTATCTTCCTTATTTTGCTTAATGAGGATTCAAGATTAGAATTTGCTTTAGTTAACAGTAGTCTAGAAGTTCCTTTCAGAAGATAAAGATGAGAATAACTTATCCATTTCATATATTAACAATACAAAAAGGAACAGATTCAAAATGTATTTTAGGCAATTAGAAGCCTTTTTTTTGCATGTGTCTGATTGAGTTGGGAATTAAAGTCTTAATGCAATTTCGATCACTTTTTATGGTGCTGTTAAGTGCAATACTTTTAGAAAAGTACGTTTTGTACAGGATGTTTTGACCTATTTTTAAATTCTCACCTCTGAGGATTTCAGTGAATGCATAACTATTTAATATTGAACATTTCTAGGTAATTTTCGCTAATGAGGAGATAGGCATAAAAGTAAATAAATTGTTGTCTCTGCTAATCATAGAGGAATTAGCTTTGTTGCAAAAGGGAAAATACAGTTTGAATTTATTACAATATTTTTGGACAAAATATTTTCTAAAGAAAACTCCTTCTTAAGAAAATCCCACAAAACCTCAAACCCCAGCCTAATGTACTATGTTTTATAGTGAGTTACCCCATTTAGATCCATGTCTGACAACCACAGTACATTTTAAGCAGTCAAATTACTTGAAAAACATATCATTGCAAGTTACATAGCTTTTGTAAACGCTTCTGTACAATATGCAGAAGGATGTTCCTTCAAGAGAACTCAGCTCAGAAGAAGAAAAGTTTGCTAGATCAAGACTATTTTATACTCCATGTTGCTTATAATCAATTTAATATATCACCAATCTGTGGCTATGAATGCCAACTGCCAGCCCACAGGCTTCTAGACCCCAAATTCATCTTCCTCCAAGTAAACCACAACACTGAATACTGCAAAGAGATAGATACTCAGAGCTTATAAAAACTTCCTCCTCTGGTGGTAGCATCACCAGCAGAAGCAACTTCCACCCCTCCTTCCTGGTGGGCAGTTCAGCTCCATCTATAGCACTGAATACCAAATGAATTGTGCTTGTTCCTGGTTCTAACCGGATGTATGAAAACTCTTGCTATGGAGGAAATGAGAATAAACAATGTTTTCCCATTCTGGATCAATTACTAGCTATATTTACAAGGCAAATTTAACAACCCACTCAAGATGTAAACTACTACAGTAACCTCCTTGTGGCACACAGTTTTCTCAATTGCACACCACCACAGCAACCTAAAAATTGTTTAATACCACCAATGCAAACTTCACACGAGGGGTTCAAAAGGAATTCCAACTGTAATTTTGTTTTTTTTTTTTTTTACTCTCTTCTAATATTAGATAATTCCCTATATAGACATGGAATTCTCTTTTTTTTTTTTGATGGAAACACACCTCACAATTCTTTTTTTGGTATGCATAGATATTGCCAGACATCTGCTGCTGAATTTTCATCTGCTAAAAAATCTTCTGCATTTTTCAGAATTATAAGAATTTTAGTGACAAATATAAAAAGATAAAAAATTAAATGAAATGAAGCTTCTGAAAACTTTCATAGTCTTTCCAAGTTACAGAGGTATATTCAGGAAATCTAAGAGAAAAGTTCTAAATTCATAAAGCTGGATGTTTTTGTCTTGATATGTACAGGATGTGTTCTGTGATGTGCCAGAAATCTGGTTTTGTTTATCTGTTCTGTAGATTTTTTTGGTTTGCTATAAAATCCCAGATTTAGGAAAGGATTCATGGAATCATGGTTAGATGTTATCTTCTCTAGAATTTACAGAAAGTGAGGAGCACTTGTGTTGCCTGATCCAGGAAGTTGTTTCCCACCCAGGCACAGTTTGCTTCCTTCCATGGTACTATGAGGTGTGCTGACCCCCTTGCCGGTCTCAGCGCTGTCTGGAACATCCTCGTGGAGTCCAGACTTCTGCTCTATGGCAGTGAGGCACATCATCATTTGTATAATACAAGCAAAACATATGAACTCACTGTTGCAAACTTTAGAAAAAAGCTTTTTTTGAATGTTTCTTTCCATTCTAACTGACCTTCTACCTACCAAAGAAGAACATCTGGCAACCCTGCCTAAGAATAAAAATATGTTTAGATATAGAGTTTTGCACCTCTATATGAAAGGGACTATAAAACATTTTCTATAGGTCTTAGATTCTCTTGAGGATTGATTAGAGATCTTTAAGAACCAGATTTTAAATAAGTGTTTACCAGAGTTGTATGTAGCCCAGGATGTGGATGGGAACAAAGACTTTGCAGCTGATGGGTATATTCATGAAATCTGCTGGAGCTAATGACATTCCCTCCTGTTAAGTAAAAGTACAGCTCTTTAGGCTTCCACAAGTGTCAATATCTATTACAAAACACGGGGCATAAGTGCATTTGTAAGGACACAGTAAGTCTGACATTTTAAGGATTTATAATTGTGTCTTGTTCAGTTAGGAGGTTTTGGTCTGTTGCAGCCACAACCCTTGTGCTGGAGTCACCCTGCAACTGAGAAATTCTCTCTTTCTCAGACCAAAACTAAGATAATAAAAAGGCAGATCATCTTTGTGAGACAAGGGTTTAGCACTAGCAGCAGGCAGAGACCAGATGCAGGTGCTCCAACTTCTGTGATCATTTGGGGAATGTTACTGTGCTACTCCTAAGATTAATGCTGCTTCATTCTGCAAGGTGACAGCATTAGCAAATTACTGACACAAAAGCACACTTGCGTGACAAAACCTGCTGGAACGGTGCTTTCTGCACAAACCTCACAGGCAGAACTAGGATGTGAGGTGCAATAAAATGCTTCATGGCACCTTTGTAGCTGGTCTGATGTAACAATTATGTTTAAGTGACCCAGCGGTCCCTTAGTTCTAATTTTGTAAGTTTTGCTTTTCTCATACTTGTTTTTTTGTCAACACAGTTGCATGCATTCAGATAATAGAGTCAGCCATCACAGTCTATTTTGCAAGGGGTTCAAGATTCCAAACATTCTGAACTAAGGGTCGTCTGTACCCTTACTATGAGGATGAACAGCATGTTGGCATAAGCACACTAAATACAGACAAAAATTATTATGCTCATTAACATACTTTCTGCATTATTCTTTAGAGAGCTGAAATTAATTGCTCTTCTGTCATACCACTCCTTGAAAAAACCCACAACAATTACAGGGTTATATTATTAAAATTTTTTACTGATTATGTCTCTGTAATTTTTTCCATTGCATAACTCATTCGATGCCAATACTTTAATAAGGAACAAAACTCTGCCATTATATCAAGTTTAATTATATGCCTTCTATGGGGATAAAAGCAAAAAAGACTGTAGTAATGAAATAATAAAAAACCCACATATCATCCTTCTGTGAAAAAGGAAGTAGCACTACTACATAGTTTAAGAAGCCTCTCTCCTTACTTAGGAGAGATTTGCAGAGATTTAATAGTAGTGGGGAAATAAGGATGAAGTTAAGACTGTGAGTACTACTGAAAAATTTTAAAAGCTTATGAATTGTTGCTTAAAGCTAGGGAAAATGCATGCACAAGTGAGTTGAGGGGAAAAAAATGCTCCCCAGGATTTGTAACTTGAAAATTTGTCACACAGTATTGATTACTTCCAAGAAAATGCCTAGAATGTAACCTTATTTTACTCTTTAGTCACTGCATTTGAAAAATGACTTATTTTCAAATCTACCTCTTAATTTTTTTTTTGAGTTTACCAAAACTCAAAAAGAATCCAAAAGTTCTTTGCTTTTTTTTATATATCAAAAATGAATAATATTTTTCAGATCCCAGAAACCGGGTATGTTCATGAAGTACATCAATGTATTGATAAGATACGGTAATACAGAACCTTCACCAAAATGTGTGACAGTTATTCAGAGAACTGCCTAAAGACACATTGTACCGCAAGATTATAAACCACTTTTTACAGCTTCAGCTTGTTAGTGTAAATTCAAAATTAATTAGGTCAATCCTTTAGTATACAATCTGCCTCTAAATTAACCTGAATGCAATGTTAACTTTTTCCATTCCAGGATAAAGCGTCCTGAATCTTAAAATTTTCAGTATTAAATTTTTTTCCTTATTAGTACAAGATCTTGCATAGTGAGGTGTTTTCCCATTCACAGGGCTCCTTTTCTCTACCCAAGAACAAATATAAAATGTACCATTTTATCATTTGATATCAGAGTACTTCAAAAGTGATGCTATCAGAATGTCTTTAAAAGTAATGAACTGGACATTGTCTTCTCAGCAATTAATTATAACATTTGCTACATATTTCATATGTATCTGTTCTCTGAGTATAATTCTGTGATATTCTTGACTTTGCCCCACGCAGAAATGAAAAGAATGAACCACATAAATTTCAATGGCACTGTGTGCTTAGCTTAGTGAATAATATGAATTTTTCAGAAAGGTCTTAATACTATCCTACACAGAAGTGGTCTGAAACCCAGTAGGAATATATTCTAGGCACATGGTTTACTATAGTCTTTTTATCACTTTGGAGATGCTCGATTCTGTATGAGTCTAGTAATAGGCACCAATCTGCAAAGTCTAGATATCTGCAAAGGCAACTGTCTCATGGAAATGGTTTACCAAAGACCACTGTAATTTTTTAGAAAAGTAAAGGATTAGAGAATAATAACAAGCAGCAAAGGGAATTCAAAGAATTAACCATTATATGCAAATTCAGACATTCACTGTGAATGAAAATCTATGAAGCATTGTATAGCCAGTAAATAATTTCATACTAGCCCAGGAGACTTGGTGAGACTGTCTTGGTGCTTTGACAGCTTCTTTTTTCTCTCCGTAACACTTTCTATAACATTAGAAAATCTGTGTCTTGCATTTCAGTACAGAGTAAAAAGATGTTTTCATTTTCTAAAATCAGGAGCTTTGCTTTTATGTTTGTGTGCCTGCTAAGTCCTCCATTTATAGATTGATGCTTTCATCCAGCTTCATGAAGTTTTTAAGAATCATGATGTGTTTAACTCAAAACAAAGCAAAGCCATTTGCTACTGATATCAGCTATGGAGCTAAAACACGACTGTGGGTGTTTTTATGACCATTTTGTTCTACCTTGCTCTGTGGTCCAGAACTGCTGTCACAAAATCAGCCTCTCTGCTGTCACTAAGCAATTCCATTTCATTCAATATAGCAGCCTTATACTGATCTCATCATTATAATCTCTGTCTGTTTTCCAATACTGACTAAAACAAAATGACGCATGTCTGTGATATGTTGTTTGTTTCCTTTCCTACTGTTTGGAGGGGGAAAGGGTGGGTGCAAAGTAAGTTTTTGATCTCTATTTGTGTATATAAATCATTTTAATTGCATATTGTATGAAATGCTGTGTGTTTACTGGTTTTAGGATGCCTGACTGAAGCTGTAAAACTGCTTTGACCTTGGGATTTACAACTTGCTATATTGCTTTTTCCAAGAGAAAACAGTCCTGCTTTGACACATTTTGAAATGACCTGCCATTCTTTCCTAGGTTCTGTTCTGTGCAATGGTGACAATCCTGCTCCATTAATTACTCAGCGTAACTCTGCTAAAAACAGCCCTCAAAAAAATGTTATGGACAAACAGGACAAAGCAGAAGGCTTTGCCCAGTTTTATAGTGGATGCAGAAAACTCTAACTCACTGTCAGCAGTTTTGAAATTACAGGCATATACTTTTTAAAGCACACTTGAATTTATACATGTTATTGCTGATATTCTGCTTGTTTCCCTGAGAATAGTGGTTTTACTAAAACGTGGGGAGTTTCTCAATAATTTAGGCTAGTACAGAACACATTCAAAATGCAGTATGCTACTGAGTTTCTAAGAAGAGTTTATTATACTTTAGAAAAATGTTGTTAATATTGCCTCTGCCCCCGCACAATACACTCTTCAAAAAGGACTAGAAACATTGTGGAAAATTACAAGGAGATGGTGTGAACTTGTTTCAATAAGCCAGCTCAAGTCTTTACTTTGAGGACTAAAGTCTCCAGGGGCCTTTTGCTTGTTAAAATATGTGTATTGCAATTAAATAGAAAGAGAAACTTCAGACATGGAGGTGTCAATCTGATTTCAAGTATCGGTCACAAGTCACTACCTATCCTCTTCAATTACTCGCGCAAAGGTGGCCACAAACTCAGTTGAGGTCTCACCATGCTGCCTAGAAAACACAGTATAGGTTGATTTCATGACTCATTTTTGTAAGACAGTGGGAATAGTTGCCATTATGGTAATGTAGAAAAACTCTGTATAGTGAGAAACTTTTTTTGAGTATTCAGTTGATATGAGGAATAGAGTGCCTCATTCTATCTTGGATGTGAAGTTGTCCACAAATCAGAAATCACTAAAACCAGATATGACATTCCATATACTGCTGTGCTTTGTCAAGTCCCCAAAAGCAAGATCTTGGATGTAAAGTGTGAAGGTGAACCCAATTTTCAAGAGAGCTGTTTGCCCTTCTTTTCCACTATCATAATTCAAGTTGTGAAAAAAATGGTTGCATAATTTTAGCTCAGTTTGCACATTCTATGTGATTTCTCATTTTAGTTGTCATGGTGCCCTGAAACAAAGTGTATAACAATGTAGTTTTAGGCTAGAGGGTTTGGGTCTTTTGAAGGTGATTCAGGGGTCAGAAACATTGTTCAGAGAGGCTGAGTCAGGAGGAAAATGATCTTTGGCTTGGGCTTTTTGTTTATGCCTTGGATTTCCTAGAACCTTCTCAGAGGGAACTATAACAAAGCACAGGATCCAGCCATGAAGAAAATTTTGGTCTCTGTTGTCCTAAGACTTTTTAAGTAGTAAAAACATTTTACCAATTTCTTTATGTTGCTAAGCTTGTTAGTACAACTGCATCGTCGGGGAAGAGGGAAGCTCTTTTTGGTGGTGGTTTTTTGTCAGAGGAGAGAAGCCATTGGGTCAGGGGCACTGGAAAAGACTGCTGGGCAACAAAGAACCTCCAGAAGTGAATAACTCCCATTATCTATATGTGAAAAGAAGTTTCAACAGTTCAGTACTCTACTTCTGAAGGAGAACAGCAGGCAATCCCTCCAACACCCCAGCCTGGAACCAGCCCCAGCCGGGATCACATCTGGATGATACCAACTTCTTGTGACACTCAAATGTATATAAAGACTCTTGGCTAATATTTACTTAGCCCTTTGATCCTCAAAAAGCAGAGCATTCTCAGTTAAGACTTAGTAGCTTTTTTCTTGAAAGGATCTTAAAAGGGTTCACTTTTTCTTACACTTCACTGGCTAAGCAGAGAGAAAATTTGCCATGGGATGGTGCAGTCACAGCTTCAGATCACCCAGAACAGAGTTTGTGAAATTTTTCAGGGGTTTTTGGTGAGATATAGAAGCAATGTTTGCTGTCCACCTACAACGTAGTAGTTGACAGAAACTCTTATAAAATTGTGAAGAGTTTTGAAGCTATTGATCTATATTCAATTCCTGGAAAAACTATATTATCATTCAAATGTGAATTCTGCCTCACAACTCATTCTTTCCCCAGGCCACATGGGAAGGATTTGCTGATCCTAAGCCTCTCTGTTTCTGGCATGTGTGCTCTGTTCCTGGGGGAGCCCTAGTGGGCTCAGTGCAGCTGGCACACTGTGAGACCAGAGCAGGAGTAAGGTGCCTGGCTTAAGCACAGGGCATCTGTGGCAAATCCTGGCAGCACTGACTGAACAGGTGCACCAGGAAATTTTAAGACTCTGTTAATTTGGCCAAATCTGACTTTCATATGGGGAAGAGATGTGTATCTCCAACAGTAGTCTTTACTACTATTGCCAAAATGCTGTTCTAAGGTATAAATGGTCTAGAGTGCATCAAATACCTGAGAATTCATTTTGGTAAAACTACTATCTACTCTCATTCTTTGAAGTACTTGAACCTGTGCTGAAATTTAACACCCATCTCCCTAAAAGAAAAAGAAAAATCTGAAGTATGGAGCAAGTATGGACAATTTCAGCATGAAAAGTTGACCTAAGGCAAAGACCTAAGCTACTGAAAACTGGGATGTCTTAGTGGAATGCATTATTAGGGAGTCTCAAATACAGATTTCTAAGACTATCCAGTGCCAGAGAAAGACACTTTCATTTACTTTCAGTAGCTTATTAATGATACAGATTTTTTTATTAGAATTTCCTGCTGAGGTAGAAGAATGTAAAGACACCACTTTAATTACACAACCTGTGCTACAACTGAAAAATACAACTTTTAATCTAATGTTGACAGTTTGATAACAAAATACCATAGCACTATTATTCAGGTGGCAACCAATGGGCAAAAATATTAGCTGCTTCACAGCGTTCCTGACTTAACTATTGTTTATAGAAGTTGCTCTGACCTCAGTGCAGAAACATCAGTTAACTTAGCTTCTGATCGGAAGTGGACGTTGGAGCATCTTTCAGAATTTGTCGGTAAGTAAGGTTATAAAAAGGCTTTTATAAAGTGGGGGTTTAGTCTGAAACTTTTGTTTAGGAGGAAGACTAGGAAGCTTGCAGTTAGATGTTTTGCAGCAGAAAAGGAATGACTGCTTGACAGGTTTAAAAAGTCACGCTTGACAGAATAGTTAAAGCTGCTTGATAGTAAGACTTAAATGTTCAGCTTTATTGGATGACAGGCTGAAGAACAGAAAGACTATCAAAAGAAACCTTTTTTAATATATGCTCATTTTTTTTTCCTACTTAATAATCCAAGGTCAGACATGCATTTTAATCACAAACCCTCTGAACTTTTCTGCTTGGTCAGAGAAAATAGAACAAATGTAATGTTCGTTTCTGAATGCATTTGTCAGTCTACAAACTGAAAGTGCATTCCATAGCTGTGCGAGCAAAGGCAAAGCTTTTTCTTGATTATCTAGGGAAATTGCCTTTGGAAAAAAGCTCTTGAATGGGAATTTTAGACTTTGTAAAATAATCAGAGTTGAGAATTTCAATACTATCTCAAAGCTTTCTCTCACATTTACATTTATTACAACATTTGGGGACAATTAAAAATTATATCAAATTCTGGTTTTTTGTTTGATATTTCTACGTATTCAGTTAACATAATAAAGCACATTTTCACCCACTTTTGTCAACATGTCTGATTTTTTATGAGTTCTTTTTTTATCATATGTTAACGGAGAGCTCAGTTTTGATCAGCTTGACAAATGGATCACGTTGCACAAATTTCTTTCAAAAGGTAGCATTGTTCAGGATGAAGTAATAACATTAAACTCTTTACTGGCAATGACAGAATATTGCTCAGGAAGTTTTCATTCTTTAAAGCTTTTGCTGTAGTAATCCCATACCAATCAATAAATATGGCAGGTTTCTTGAACTGCAGCTGAGGGATTCAAAAGAAGTGGTTTTTTTCAGTTTATTTTAGTACCTTTCATATTGATATTGATATTAATTTTAGTATGAGTATTATAACTATATATCTCAAATCTATTTTTTTGTTTGTCCTTCAGTACCAACCACTAATTCACACTGAGGGGAAAAAAATTGCTATGAGGTTATATTTAGAAGAATAAATTTTCATCTCCTCTTTTTCTCAGCTATATGAGGATGTTTTTGTCAGTGATAATATTTCTGCCTTAGTGTTTATTCCTATATATTGATTACAATGTATAATTTACATATTCAGGACTATTGATTGTACATAAAAAGGTCATTCATCTGATGCTAAAATTTTCTTTAAAATGAAGAGAGAAAAGCGATTATTTTTTGAACTTGTAAAACAATTTAAAAAATACAGTCTTTCACATCCATCTCTCATGTTGCTCCTAAGGTTTGTTATAAAAACCTCTCAGATTTCATTTTTTTTTTCTCCTTTAATTTTCCCAGTCACTTGGCAGGACGGGAGAAATATTCCCCCTCGCAACTCCCATTATTCTTCATTTATGCTGCAACTAGGGCCCTAGTCCAGGAAATAGCTGAACACATCCTTTTTTCCTATTGGGCTCAAAATAGCCTCACGTCCTCTCTTAAATGTAGGTCAAATTTTGTATACATTTATATATTGAAATATATATAGCCCTTAGAATACATTGTATTACAAAACTGTATGATTATTTGATACAATGAAAAAATTAAAACAAAACCTCTACATGAAGAATAACTTGGTCTATATAGAAAAAAATAAATCAGAACAGTGTTAAGGATTTATTTTTATGGTCTATGCACAGTGCCTGAAATCCCAGCAGATTCCACTGAGTTCACCATACTTTCAGAATAAACCAATTCCAGACATAATTATGGATGGAGTCCATAAGTCTTCCCTTCAGCTGGATTTATAATTAGCTTGTTAGTCCTCCTACAGCTTAAGAGAAATGACCTTTCTAGAGTCAAGATATCCTTTCTCATGATAGCATCAGAGTTATGACAGGAAAAAATGACATTACTTTGTTTATTGGACTTGCAGTCAACTTCAGCTTTGCCTTGTAATATGATAAGATTATTTTTAAAATTCAAATTATTAAAGAGTTAGAGAGTGTCTTTGTGAGAATATTATCACCCATGAGAAAAAGTATAGTGCATATCACATCTGCTATCTGCAGAAATTCACTCTGCTACGTTTTTGTTTGTGACTGTGCAAATGTTTCACCTAAAGATCAAAAGGAACTGTGTCACTGGAGAAAACAGGATTAGCTGCATCAGAAAAACAGTACTAATGTGTTAGTGATTTTCCTGACATATCAAACGTTTTAAGGAACTCTCTGGCAACTTTCTCCAGCATCTTTGCAGATGTTCGGTGGTGATTCCACAACAATGAAGAAGAGCAGAACCAAAAATGAGGACCTGGCTTACCTTAAGCTTGAACTGCATTATAAAAACTATTATGTTACAAAAACATCTTCTGTTCAGAGGCTCAGATAAGCAAGGTACTCAGGACTCCAACCTCCACCTGGCCTGTAGCCTAATGCTTTTACATGACAAAAGCTAGGCACAAGCCTAAACATCCCACTGAATAAGTCTCAGAAGAATGACATTCTACACTTTTTTCTTTTTTGAAACACATTGATCTTTTTTTCGCAGTGTGATATTTTTGTTTCTGAAATTGCAGACAAAAGCAAAAGCAACAGCTAGGAGGATGAGGTGGTACAGGATGCAATTTTCCTTGTACTTAGATGTTGTTGAGGTTTTCTCAAAGGTCTTACATATTTCAGAAGTCATCTGAAATTCTGAAATTCTGTCTTTTTTCACTTTTTTTTTTTTTTTTTTGGTAAATTTAAGTGGTCAAACCCTGTTCAATAGAATTCAAAAGAATCAGTTTTTATAAATCCTCCTATGAAGTTGTATCCAAAACACAGAAAAGAAAGGTACAATTACTATACTTTTGTAAGAAAAAAAACAAAAAGAAGAAGTCAAAAGGCATGTAGAACATTGCTCAACACAATGGCAAAGTATTTAATAAGAATTCTATGTACTGGTGCAAAATAAATTATTTCTTTTAGCTTCATAAGTGTGGTTGGATGGTGAACAATACTTTTGTCAAGAAATGAAATGTTTTTCCAATGGTTGCACAAACAGAATAAACCAGAAAAAGAACATTATTTGATATAAATGATCAATCTCTTCGTGGTCCTTAAGGCTCATTTCATAACAGATTTCTGCAAGGCTACACCACTGAGTCTGTGATGCATGTAATAGAATCAGAGAGCTCAAACACAATTCCAGACTGGGAGGATCCCTGTTTATCTCCAAGTTCACATTTCTAACATCAGGTCTAGATTTAATGGCCTTGGTAACTTTCAAAAGACCAATAAGCTGATCTTTGAAAATAGGTTTTACCTGTAGCTCTATCTGGTAGCTAATATAGGTGGCATATTCTTTAAGAAACTGAGGTAAATGACAAAGCTCTATTACATATATAGCTTCTTCATATATAAGCAGATTTGACTATTCCTGCTGCAATATTTTCTCAGAACTTCAAGTACAGGAGAGTTCACGCTCCAAAAGAAAACAGGCTGAATTGCATTCAATTGCCTTGAGGTGTAATAAAGAAGCTCTTTCTGGATACCTCAGTGGAAGCTAAGCAGTGCTCTGCAGCTCTACAAATCAAGGTAGAAAGACATAAAAGGTTTCTTTAAGCTGAGAGTTCAGCTCCACTCCACTGCTTCTTCTTACCCTTTCCCACACAGACACCTTCAGTATTCACAGAAATTTCACAGTACATGTAGATACTCACAACCATAAAAGACAAAATCCTCTATAAAGGGAAAACTTATTTTCTTCTAGGTGCTGCCCAATATACCAAGAGAAATTAATACTTTCTGGAAATTAATAATGCTTCTCTTTGTTCTGAAAATCAACCGTTTTTAACCTTGGAGTGGCAGTATTGCAAATACTGAAACATAGTTGAATTGTGCAACCCATATAATCACATAAAAAATAAAAGAGACTGTTGTTCTGACTTGCCTGCATTCACAGCAGACTTCTAAGTTTGTGGAAAAGAAATCACATGAACAGATTCTTGGTTAAGGACAGAAAAAATTATCAACTACCAATAGCAAGAACATCAACTTGTTTTGCTAATAGCATATGTACTCCTTCATCTGTAATTTTCACCATTGACAATTCTTACCATTTGACTGATATAGAAAAGCCGCAAAACATCAGTATTAATTAAAAACAATCCAAAATAATTTCAAATTTTAAAATATCCACTTTTATACTAGCTACTTAATTAAAAAATGTAATCTTTCTACACCTGCTTGAAAACAAACTTGAGTTTAATAGAAGGAATTATAGAATTGATTTTACAATTTGCTTCATGGTTTCACATCCTTTTTGCCTCTGGACAGAAAGTGAGGAAAAGGAGTGCAATGAAAATAGATTGAAAATCTTAGGGGATTCTATTTCAGATTTGTGTCCAAGGCCAATATTTTTCCTAGTGATCATTTGAGAAAAGTCTATTTAAAATGTAAAACTACCCACGAACCCTGGACATTTACACCAGTTAATTTATTCACCTGCACTTCCAAGGCAAATGATACAAATGGAATTTACTCTTATCAACACACTCTAATTAATGGCAGAGCTCAACTATTGCTACAAATCTTGCCAGGCAATGTAGTCCATACAGTGGGACAGAGCAGGATAAAAGCTCAACTTAATTTTGCTGATAATTGTTCAACAGGGTGTGTGACACATCTGAGGCAAAATTCCAGAGCAATGAAGTAGGGCAGAACTGGTGTCAAGGGCTGATGACAGATTAAAAAAATCTATCTGGCATGCATATATTTATTTTTTCATTGCTGGAGGGATATTATGTACAAAATTGAGCAGAGAAATCACTACTATGCATCTCTATTTTAAGATCAATGCTCAAAGGACAAAAATTTATGGATTTAAAAACTTTGTCTGGGCTCCCTAGAACAATCTGCAATCTGCACAAGGACTTTCCCCCAAACCAGAAGAAGAGGAGCAACTTGTGGGAAAAATTTGTTAAGAGCATCATTTATAACTCTTTTAAGGATAATCCAATTTAAAGACTGTAAAAATGCTCATCTATCAAGACCCTGAACTTGCTGATCTTCAGCAGTAAAATACCAAAATACCCCACAGAAAGATAATGAAAATAGAATAGAATAGAGTAGAATGGAGTACTTTGGATGGAAGGGACATATTTGAAGGAACATACTATTCCTGCTGCCTGACCAGGTCAGGGCTGACCAAAAATTAAAGCATAATGTTAAAGGTCTTGTCCAAATGTCTTAAACACCAACAGGCTCGGAGCATCAACTACCTCTCTAGGAAGACTATTCTAGTGGTCAACCACCCTCTTAGTAAAGAAATGCTTCCTTAATGTCCAAGTCCAACTGTCCCCTGGCACCACTTTGAACCACTCTTGCTTTGAAATACTCTTGCATCTACTTCAGTAAAAGGTACTTGCTGGCATCTGTCATCTTAAGGCACTCTATGACTAAGGACAACTTCGTAATAGATAGGAAGAATTTTATGTGCAGAGGTTAAGATTCATCTTACCTATCTTTGGCTGACTAATCAAACAGTCAAGTTTCTAGACCAAGTTAGCTGTTTGGCCTCCTTTGTCAGGATTAAGGAGTGACTGCCACCTCCAGTGGATGAATCATCCCACCTACCCAGATGAATACCTCAAGGTGATTATCTTCGCTTTAGACAACTCACTGTCAGACAGCTTCAGCTGGCCACTCCTACTCAAAGTAATGCCAGGATTTCATACCTTTAGACTGCAATAGAAGATGAGATTATATGGATTTTAGGCAATAATTACACATTTGGGAAAGCCCAAAGACAGATGTTACAAGGAAACAGATTTCCATCCTTGCCACCTGTAGAAGCAGGCACATTTTGATGTGCCCCAAGTGATGTGACTCAGTCTGGGGATCCTACTGCCAATATTGCGACCAGTTCCCCTGTCCCTGCTGCCTCACCCTCATCCTTCCAGAATGATCAGAAAACTCAAACAGGGAAAAATTTTAGGAGCACTCTTTCCAGACTGTGAACAAAAGACAGTTGGTAAATGTTACAATACCAGCCATCAAATGACCAGCAAGTTTCCTCAGTACTCCGCCGCTGCTTCCTCACCAATTTCAGTATCTAAGTGCCTTGCCTTACTTTCCAGGCTTCTAATGCCTTATTGTGTTGTTTAAACACAATCCAATCATATTAAATTATTAGACCTTACTTGCCCTCAATAAACTTTCATTTTATTGGTAGGAAATTGTTTCCACTTCAGTTTTAAATATAATTAATTCACTATGGTATAGAGGTCTAGAACTCAAACAGTATTTAGTACTCTTACACATTGCACTGTTACATTAAAATATATGTTTTTCGTATTAAGTATCTGAGTCTGCCCTGCAAATTCAGTCAAAAAGAAAAGATTTTTCCTTAAATCTGTACAGAACCTGGAATAAAGGGACATACTGGCTTACTTAACTATAGGCACACCAGATAATCAACAGCAACTCTGAAACTTTTTCAGACATTTTCTGAAAGCAGATCTTTTGATTCCTAAAATTTGAAGCTTCCTTCAGACATTTCCTTCCTTCCCACAGCTTTCAGGCTTTTCATTCTCTGAAGGGGACTGCTGTACAGGTTGTTCTCTGTGAACATGTGCTTTGTATGCTCTGGGTCATAGCTTCTGCAGTCAGCAGCTTTGCCCAGAAGCTTTTACTAAAAGATTGAAAGATGAAATGGAAAAGAAGGCATTATACCAAATGAAAAAGTTGTATTGAATTTTTCCCTTCTTTTTCACTGTTGCATTCTCTGGATGTTTATTATCTTTCAGATTATAGACTGTGTTGGTGAGGGGTTGTGTACTCCTCCCTGATTTTATTGTATACAGCACTGTCTCTGAACAAGACTATACTTATAAAATGCACAATGCTTTTGCGTTCAGTAAGACCCAAATAAACAACACTTGCTTTGTGGCCAGACAGGTATACAGATGCCTGATGATAAAGAAAAAAACCAGGTTTTTTTCCTAAGTTGAGAGCTAGACAAGTCTTTATTTTCCTTTCTTCGCCAGCAGCAGACCTTGATGACTAAATACATTTTTCTATAATAACCAAGAAATGAACCATGCTGCAGGTTTCTTCAAGGAGATGAGCCATCATATCTTACATGAGGATCTGTCTTGGAGGTTGGCATGACCTCAGTTGAAGTTGAATTAATGGTATTGACCTTTCCTTCATTTTCTGAATACTACAGATATCAACACTAATTTTGATAAGATTCAGTGAGGTGTGAGAGATTTACATCCCAAAATGTCTGAAATAAAACCCAGGTTACACAGATTCAGAAGCTGTCATAAGACGAAATTGTGCTCTGGATGAACAATCTTAGACAAGGTTTAGGCTACAGTAAAATCTGAATTGGTAGCAGTGTCTATAACTTGCTTTGTAAATTTGTAACTTTAAGTTAAGCCTGTTCTGCCCTTGAAGTGTTTCCTCCCGGCCCTTATCTCAAGTCATGAATCCTTTGTTAACTTTTTTTCTTTCTCTGCCCAGCTCTGGCAGGGGAGGGTGAGTCAGTGACTCTCGTGGTTGCCTGGCGCTGGGCCAGTGTCAAACCATGCCAGTCATTTAAGTGGAATATCCATTCATACTCTCACACTACTAACATAGTCATTCATTGGCAGCATCATGACTCGCTGTATTAGCACAATAAATCCAGTTCAGTGGGTCATTTCTGGATTTGGGAATCTGAGTCTGAATAGATCTGCCTTGGTATTAGTCAGTGTAGTGATTCATCTCCACTGAGATAATAAGAACATGCTAGTACCTTTCAAATTGAGCATTTACATTCTGCTCCCAGTTAATTTTCTTCTTCTTCAGGAATGAGTCATTGTAGAGTATCTCTTCAGTGTGGTTTACCTTGCTTTCTATTGATATCTGCCCTAAATGACACAAACCCATGGTCAGGATTAAAAAAACCACATAAAAATGCCCCTTTAGTTCTACCACACTTAGAAGCAACTCATAATCTATTAGTACCATTATACTAACATACCTGGCACTATTCATTTTGGCAGATAAACCTGCACTTACAGGGATGTATCTGAATTTGAAACACACAAACAAGCAAAATATACATAGTGGTATAAAAGCACTCTGGAGCAGGCTTTGGGCATGTTAAAATGCACTAGGAGGGATTCTAGTGACAGGTGCACCAAAGCCAGTGAGAATTGCTAATTAGAAATTTTCAGGAGAGATATAAGAATAGGCAAGATATTACATGAAAATCATAAACCAAATGTAAATTTAGAAATAAAATATGTGAAAAAAAAAGACCAAAAGAGTCAAGCTTTTCTTATGCTACATTATGTTAACTACCACTTGCAATTGTTATAAATGTCACTTGCAGGCTTCCAGCTGTTCTGGAATGGGTTTGTTTTTAAAGCACTGACTGAAGAGAATAATTATTTTATAATGTTGAATTGTATGGTGTGTTGGTTTTGCTTCTGCTTTTTAATGTATTTAACTGAATAATCAAATAAACTTCATGCCTCAGATACCTGCAATATGACAGGAAATACTCACTCTGAGTATCTAAAGATTCATATTCACTTCAATGGTTTGTCTAAGCTGTAAATTTCCATTGTGCAGTAGATAACTCCTCTGCCTCTGATCAAGTTAAAGCACTCATGATTCAAGACTTGTGTAGGTTTTAGCTATTGTTCAGCAGTTATTTTTCTATTAAAAAAAATCTTTACGTTTTTGTACAATTTTATGATCTACATTAGAGTGTCCAACTTTGGCAATACACTTTCTTAATTAGTATAGCACTTTCAAGCTGTAAGTTTGATTTTATGACCCACTTTGATGATGTCATCCATAAATTCCCCTTCTCCCTTCTATTGTTGTATAAGCTGGGTGGCCTAAGGCCCTGATTCTTTTCTCATGTTGGTTTTATTCTGTGAAATAAATCTAATGTCTTCAGGCAAGTTACTTGTGATTTAAACCCACAGAAGAGGAAAGCCAAAGCTTCAGGTTACAGCACTACAATCAAACACAATTGAATTGCAGTGACTTAACAAGCTGCCTCCTGTCAGCTGAGCAGCTACAAGTATCCAGGAGCATGTTTTTAGTCCAATTAATTATGAGAGAGTATAACTTAGCTTAAATGAATGAATGAGGGTGAAGACAACAGAAGGCCTCAGGAAAAATAACTTTTCTAGGCTATTTAGTGCTTGACCTTAAGGTGCAGCTTTGGTCTGTAAGCAAAAGCTGTGAGCTGCACTCTGGGAGCCAGGCTTTTACAAGCCTGTTGCTCTCATCCTGGCGCCAGGCTTCTCCATCACCACGTTATAGGCTTCCATTTTACAGCCAGGGAAGGCAAGCATCCACTTTAAAACTGTGATTTATATGTCCTGTATTATTAGATGATTATTTTTTTATGAGATGAATTGCATCCTATAGCATATTAACTCTGTTAAATATAATTCTGCTAACTGTCAAAGGAGAGAAAGCTGACTGATTTAAACACAGAGTTATGCATTGCCACCTGTTGAATCCCACCTGAATCTTGTATAAGAAGGCTTTATTTACTCAATGTAGTAACTGGGACTGAAGTAAGGGGCAGGTTTGCTTTGATCTCTTTTCTGGGCATGCAGGGAGGTATTTGTAGTACCTAGTTTTAAACATCTAAAATGTAATAATGGACTAGCAAAGACAAGCTAAGCAAGGTGTGTAGAATCCCTTTACAATCAAAGGGAAACAGCCTCTTGTAGAAGTAAAAAAATGTTGTTCCTTTATACATGCATCATATATATATATATATATATATGTCTCTTTCCTGTATAATATAGGGTATCATACTCCAGTGGTACCTTTTTCTACATTTACTTAAAGTCATAGTCTGGATAATTGGGTCAGAGGGAAGATGAATGTTTCAGCATGTGGTAACTGAGAAGCAACACACTTCACTTTTGCTTTATTTGTCTTTTATTTGTCTTCTCCTCTCATGCAGATTTTTCTGTCTCCACAGGTTGAGTGGAAGACCATAACATTTTCTCATTCCATGTAAAAATGAGAAAGTACGTGCAGTTAGCAAAGTTTTTTCAGGTCAGGAAAATTCTAATTGTAGTGATCAAACATGGCACTGTGTTAGTGACCAAAGGGTGTCCTCCCCCCACAACCTCTTTCCTTTTCCAGTTTTCTGATGGGTTTGTCCTAAGATAAGAACACCAGGCTGGTATTTCTGAAAGAACTGTCTGGATGTTCACATAAGCAATGCATTCCAGAAATGGGGGAGCTGAGATGTTTGTGATTGATGCACATCAACCTGCAAAAGGGTGCAAAATGCTGCTGGAGACTGGGGATCTGGTCTACCAAGGTTTCAGGCAGCTTCCATGCAGATCCCCTCCCTATGTCCAGCTTGAAGATGGGAAACACTTTTGGATGGGTGAGTATAAAGCACTAAGGTCCAGTCAAATACAGACATAAAATCAGGTGGCTACCTAGGTGCTTTGTTGCTGTGTAATTGTGAATTCTGCAAAGCTAAAGACTGCAAACCTTCTGCTTTGCAGAATTTGTAGCTGAACTGGCTTATATTATAACCCTTTAGACATAGACTGTTGGCTAAATCTGAAAGTCAGTGGACTGAGCCACACCTAGACTTCTCTGAGAAGTTTAGGAAGCAAGCAGGTCTCACTAAAGCTCATGACTCAACAGGAGGGACCATGACTGGATTATACTAAGATCCATTGTAGCAGACGATGAGTTGTATAGATATTGCACTGGCAATATTTAGATACTGTATTAGGAATAAAGCTAATCATAATCATCCACACAATCACTGAGACCTTCTTGTGCCTGGCCAGGAACCTTCTCTTGACTCCTCTGCTACAGGCATACAACTTGACCTGGCACACCCTGCTAAATCTGGTGAGCTTCTTGCACTGGTCAGCAACTCTTTCTCCTACATCCAGCTAGAATTTGCAGGAAAAGTAACAGCAAACTGGTAACAGATAAAGTCAAATGAATAACCGATTGTGCAGAGAAAAAAAGACATTGCAGGCTGCAGAAGTCCAAAATCAGTAGAAAAAAATAGTGCACAGTCCTTCATCCCTTACAAAAGTAGTTTGCAAAGAATTACAAGACAAGGACTTTTAAAATTAATGGCAACTCTTTAAATTTAAGCTCTGTAGACTCATTAAATCAGTAAACAGGAACTGCATGTTGTGAAAAGGGAATTTGAATTGTAACCTTACTTTGTAATTTGCTCCATCACAAATAGCTTTAGGCACAGCAGTAAAAAATCATAATGTCATCTTATCTCCATTTCAGTTGTCTTCATTCAGTAATCCAGAAAACTTATTTTCTAGAGTATGTAGTATGGCATAAAAACACGAATTTCCATTCCCTGGTTTTACTGTGTCCTCACCTTCAGAAGGAAAAAGACTAGAGAAAAAACCTTAGCTAAGATATACTGCGCAGTTTTGTTTATCTACCGGAGCATAAGCATTATATTCTAGGGTTTTGTCCTTTCTAATTTATTACTTGAAAATATTTGAATAGACTCTAAGGAAAAATGTGGGAAGCTCAGAGTGACAAAAACTATAATTAAAAATAAAACATTTTTTAAGTGTTTGCTTTATTTTAAGCAGAGAGATAAAGTAATATATATTTGTGTGTATTTGCATTTTATGTGTGTTTGTAAAGCACATAAGAAAAATGCAGCCTTCATGTTGATAGAGATTGATAGGATATTACTACAACACTCGGGACATGAATAGCAGTAAAGGATTATCACCAAACAACAGTCTAGCAGAAGTAGTCTTGAATTAAATGGCATGCAAATCTCTGAAGTAGACTATGAGTATAGAAGACAATCACTAAAGATGAGAAACTCTTTAATGGAGAGGCTCATAGGAGAAGTTTCCTCATATATCTTCTAACTTTCTGGTTTTAAATGTTCATCTGGGGTAAATAAAGCTTTCTTCTTCATAAAATTTCAGTGTTGTATTGTTCTCTTATCAGTAAGTCTTACGTATAAAAACACAGTGAAAGATACCATAAACACTTGTAAAGAGCTATGGTTCCCACAGCGTACCTGTGCGTGCATGATTCCTCTTAGAAACATCATTCAGAGGTTTACACTTCTTAAGAAATTATAATTTCATTTGAATTTTATATTTTCAATGACTGTTACATTTCAGGATGCTTCTTTCAGGTAACAGCCACTCTGTGCCTTGACTCAGGGACTTCACAGTTGAAACATATCAACCTGTTGCACCTTGAGGTAGTTCAGCTCAGAGAAGCCTTTCTTTCTGCCTTGCTGCACATCACACTGGGTTCTAGGCTCACTTGCCTAGGGTTAGACTAAGTCCAGGAGGTTTTTTGGTACTGCTATAATTGAATGTGTTTCTTAAACAACTCTTTAGAGATGTGGGAATGCCTATTCCAGTAGATACTATGGTGCTCTTTTTCGCCAGGAACATCCCACAGAAGAGATTATACTAATATTCTCATTTTTATCTGCAGAACCTGGCAGCTTACTACTGGCCTACATTTGCAGAACTTTACTGTTTCCACTGTTCCTGTCACCAAGTTAACAGGTGTAGGCAAAGCTCCTGAAATAGGTATTCTCGTTTTCTTTCTGCATAGTGGCTAGACAGAGAGAAAATTCTTCATAGGAAAGACATAAGAAATTAAAAACCTCCATAAAATATCTTAATTGATAAACAGTCTACCTTTGCATTTTCTTTACTAGACTTATTTAAAAGTAGTAAAGGAGAATCTTGTGAGATTTGACTTATTTCTGTTGTTTGGGTTTATTATTACTATTGTTTGGGTTCATTTCTTGTAGGTACAAGTTTTACAAGTATTTGTTGCCATGATCAATTTCCAGTTCTATTGGCAGAGGTATATCTTGCCCAATAGGTATAATGTTTCAAAGTGTTCAATGAAATCTGGAAAGTTATGGCACATTTTTTGTTGTGCTGTGCTCCCTAACCTTTCTACTGAGTGGTGTGCAATGGTGGATCTACCAATTTATTCTTTTCAGCTCTTCTGCCTACTCACATAAATAATACATGTGAGGAGAGGAAAAAGGCTTAACTCTCAAGAACTACAGAGAAGAAGGTGTGCCAGAAAGGGATTTGGGAGTGCAATATTTTAAAAGTGATTACAGAGTCCTCAAAAGAAAAAATAAATAATAAAAAGGACACTGATATTCCTTTTGAAAAAGGGCTCTGAGGCTTAGAAAAACACCTAAACTGATACAGGTAGAGGAAAGAGAAGCTAGCAGTTCTGATTATTTTGCTGCTTTAATCCTGACAGCATCTTTTCCATTTCATCTAATAAATTCCTGGATTTTCTGTAAACTTTGCTACTCTATCTTCAGTAAAACTGCAGAAGTAGAATATTCTAACACATTTCTCTTAGGTTAAGCTTTTCTCACAAAGAAGGGAACATCATGGTGAACAGAAACAAATACACTCAAGAAATAATGAAATTTAAACTCCAATTTTAATTTTCACAAAAAGAAATATTAAAAATTTAAGCAGATAGTAACAGCAGTAAATAGAGGCAATCATTACAAGTTGAGATACCTTACTGTAAGATGCACTCCCTTCCTTGTGGGTTTCAGTTACTTATTTTAAACACACATACCCAACCACACAGATACAGTGCTCATTCATGAAGCTGCAGTAGGCTGAGCCTAAAAACTTCAAGGAAAGTATAAGTCAGGCCCATGAATCCAATTCATATTTGGAAAATAGCTGACAGTGTTTAGAACTGAAATCTCTTTTAATTTTAAAATCTCCCAGATACCATGGAGGTTCAAAATTCAGATTTTTTCCCCTGGTCACAGTAGGTGTTTGAAAGACTTGAACAGAGATTTTTATATTTTACTGAGAAAAACCAATCTGCCTTGCAAAGGTCCGAATTATATAAAGTTTATGATTTCATGTATGCTAATTTCTAATTGTAGCTAATCCCAGGTCTTTAATTTTTTTTTTTTTTTAACTGAGAATTTTCCTTAATTTTTCTTCAGGGTTCCAGAATACTACTACTTTTCTCACTTTCAGATCTCACATGCTTTTTATTTTCTATATTAGAAAAAGACACTCTGCTGGTGAATCTAACTGCTCATCAACTCTATTTCGTGTTTCTTCTCTTAGTTTAAATTGAAACCTTTCCTCACAAATTGTCCAAAAGGTAGTTTTGATTTTCTTCTTGCCTACATTTATTGAACAAACGAGGAAGAGGAAGCCACATCCTTGACATGCAAAACAATATTACAAAGGCTTTGAACTATAACCATTTGTCTAGTCAGAGCTATGTCAAAGTATGTCTGCCACAGATGAAATGTTTCATTTTTACCAGAATCTAAACCACAACTTCTCAAAATTTCTCTTAGGGAGTGTAATTGCATTGCATAAGGCACTACTCAAAATGGTTTGTCTGTCCCATCAAGACCTTCACATTCAACCAACACCTTCCAGCAACTGCACACTAAATATGCTCAATTTTTTTTCATGATGTGAAGGTTTCAAAATTTTGCCTCTTTGCACATGTATAATTTAGACTGTTTAGGCTGGATATAAAAGCCTAGATTTGATTTCATGGGCATGTGTTGCATAAGTAGGTCAGTTGGAGTTTATGAATTTACTTAATTTGACTATGTACCCAATGAGTTTAGGTGTACTTCATTGGACTATTCTCACTTTAAACTATTCAACTTAAAGAATGGCTGACAAATCCCTCAGATCCCAGGATGTCAAACTGCACATATGAAAATTCTGTTACACGAAAAGTAAACCAGAGTTCAAAACCAAATAGGATGTTATTCCACAAATATTAAACAGGTAAACAATAGCAATAGACTGTATTAAGACCGTAGTGAAGTAAAACTTTAGCCTACTACCATTAAGTGATAGGAATAGTGAATGCAATCAGTAATGTTGATCCTCCCCCAAAGTTCACATCTGACCAAGCAGCACCAGTAGCAAGGTAAAAAACTGAGCCTTCACCTTGAACTCCTCTTTTCCTTTTGAAAAACAAGCTCCCTTTTCACAACAAGCATGCTTGCACTCTGCAAAATCCCATAACAGCAACAAGTTGTTGAGTGGAATTGGCCCTAAATTGTGCTGCTTGAATGGCAAGACCAAGCTGGGAACAAAACTATGGACATGAATTGACCATGACAGCTGACTTGGCAGGTGAGAGCCTGGAGTTCTGACCCTGGGTCACCTGTGCAGTGTTCTCACAGCTTTAGTAATCTTGAGCAGAAAAAGGCAAGGTTTTTATATTTTGCAATGGGTTTTTATTATTAGATGTTTCAAATCTACATATAACAGAGTTGCTCATTGTTTTCAGAAGCACGGATTTTAGCTGACATACATCTAATCACTGGCATGTCTGAATAGTCTGAAGAAGTTTCCTAAATGCCCCTTGTGAGATTTTTATTTTGTAAAGACATCCTTCTCCCAGAGTTTTAGGTACTCATACTTCAGCCTAAAATCCAGCAAAAGGAAGTAAAGAATTTCCAATTCTTTCAAAACTTGTTCTCTGTAATGTACTAAATTATTGAGAACAACCCAAAAAATGCTTTGTTTTATCTATGGTCTGATATGCAGTTCTTACAGACAGGCTCAAAAGAGCAAAATAATACAGAAGAAGAAAGGAGAGATAACAAAGGTTACTATGTCAACAGATGTATTTTAATACTATTCTATGTAGGTCTTTATAAGATCAATCATTTTTTGTTAAAGAACAGGATTCAATTTTAGTGCACCAAGAAACATATTTTTCTTTAAGGTGTGGTAGTGCTGAATATCATTACTGAAGAACAAAAATGTAATTTCAGTCCTGACTTTATATAACTTTACTGACATTGGTTTCCTCTATTGCTTTGGCAGTATCCCTTCATATACTGCTGTCATTTTGAGGTTCTCCCATAAGCAGTAGCATTACTGTCATCTAGCTGAATTCTTTAGCAGGTGTCCAAGTGCATGAGAAAACCCCAAACATACCTTAGATGGAGATGCCCTGTTGTGATGACTGTGTAGTTATGTTCTGATGACATTAATCAAAAGAGAGAATTTATTTTTTATTTAAATACTGAAGACAGTGGGAAAACTATGAAGTCTTTTGAATCGGAGATAAATGTCATGTTAAGATGGAATGTTAGCAACATCAAAATGTTTTGACACAAGGTTTTAGGCAGTCCTGGGCTCGCTCTCAGCCCAAATGGGATACAAGCTGGATGCTGATGAAGTACACCACAGACACACACCTTGTTTTATGAGGGGTTTATGAGCCATGTCCCTAGGTCCAGATCTGCAGGTGGTCTGGCCCATGGGGCATCTTGGTTTCCAATGATGGGCAAGAGGTGTCCTTGTGCAAGGAGACACATCCTGTCAAGGGACCTCTGGATGTCATCTGCTGCAAAAGCAGACAGCAGGGAACCTGATATAGCATGGTCTTCTTTCACTGAAGTGGACACACTCTGTCACCTTTCTTCCTTTCAAATTTGAGTGTTTTCTGGATGAAAGATTTCAATTTTCTAAAAGCTAGGGCAGGTTTTGCTCCACTTCTCTTCTTGCATGATTCCGAGGGAAATTTTTGTATGTTTTTCCTTTTAATTGGAATGCAACCATTTTTTTAAACTTATAAATATTTTGTGAAATAAAATCACTAAACTTTGCTCCTAAATGTTTTACCTCAGCTGTAGTGGGTTATTTTATTCTAATGCATGACTAAATAATTTCTTTGAATATTTACATGAGAGGGTAGTTTATAGATATCTATGAAGCTGTTATTCTCTAGGCAACTGAATGGTGGTTTGGGCTTTTTTTTTTCTCTTTGATTTTTTTAGGACTTGTAATATTATTGGACAGTGAGACATTTTCCTTCTCTATCATCTCTGTGACCCATTCAATTACCCTTAGCTTTAAGTAGACTGAGAGGAAAAAAAAAATCTTGATTTTACTCTGCTATGGAGGCCATGGAGGCCCTGGGTGTAAGAAGTGCACCAGTCACACTATATCTCTGGAAAGCAGGTGATTTGCTCAGCTGTTGCAAAGATGCAATTTGGCTCCTACCAAAAATTCTGTTAGCATCCACTGTTTGGACAGGACAGATAATTTTTTTAATTTTATTTTTTAAATATAAAATGCAGATAATTCCACAAAAGATTACACAATTTATAAATATTTCAGAAGTTAACTATGTGGAGGTTGTGATAAACATGCAGAGATTTTAATGCTTTATTAATATAGATGTTGGCTTGCTTATTGGCATTGTGTTGGGGTTTAAGTATTTTTCTGTAGGGATCTTTTAAACAAGAGGATGGAGATAGAACAATAAAGTCACCTGACAGTGAACACTTGCAACTTGTTTGTGCACAGGATACACAGGACAGCGCACAACTAGTAACTCTGGGTCTTTGGACTTATCCCCACTTAAGACCAGAAATGCAATTTGAAGAGAAGGACTAAAGGTCTCTAGAGCTGTTAAGAAACAGCCCTGACAGATTTTCACGGAACTTTTCAGGTGGGTAAGGCAGAAATCAGACACACATGAGTTTCAGACACAAAATTCCTTTGGACCTCTGGGGGCACCTGTCCTCAGGTGAGAGCACTGCAAGCAATACATCTTCCTAAAAAAATAAAATACATATTTCCTGGTATAAATTTGCTGCCCTGGCTGATTCAGGTGGCTGTGATAACTGTTTCCCTGGCTCTCAGTGCCAGAAGGGGAAAAACTCAGGTAGACGGTAAGACCAAACCAGTTACTACAGCAAGTTTTACAGGTTATATAGCCACATTGTGGGACAAGAGGCTGGAGAGAGGCCCTGTGGAAAGAGATCTGGGTGCTTGGGTGGATGGAAAGTTGAATGGTGTGCCCTGTAGTGTGTCCAGTGTGTCTTCCCAGTGTGGCATCCAGGAGGGCCAACCAAATCCTGGTGTGCCTCAGGCACAGCATCACCAGCCGGGCAAGGGAGGGGATTGTCCTGCTCTGCTCTGCGCTGGGGCGGCCTCATCTCAAGTGCTGGGGGCAGTTTTGGGGGCCGCAATGTAAGGAGGCTATAAAATTATTACAGTGTATGCAGGGGAGAGTGAGAAGATGGTGAAAGGACTCAAAGACCAGATTTACAAGGAAAGGCTGAAGTCATTTGGTTTGCTGAGCTTGGAGAAGGCTGAGGGTTTGTCCTCCTTGCTTTCCCAAGGGATGCAGAGGAGGGGGAGGTGCTGATCTCTCTCTGGTAACCAGTGATAGGACATGAGGAAATGAATGGAATTAAGCTGTGTTTGGGTAAGTTCTGATTGGACATTAGGAAAAAGCTTCTTCACTGAGAGGGTAGCTGGTCACTGGAACAGGCTCTGTAAGGAAGTGGTCATGGCATCAAACCTGACTGAGTTCAAGGAATGTCTGGACAATATTTGTAGTCATATGGTTTAGTTTTAGGTAGTCCTGTGGGAAGAAGGGAGTTGGACTTGGTGATTCGTATGGATCCCCTAGAATTTAAGATATTCTATGATTCTAGGTAAGTGTCAGCAGGCTGCAGCCAGCGAACACAGACAGAGATGAAGAAAGAGAGAAAGGGAGGTACACTGGTACACTCCCCTGTGAAAATGCAGCAAAGGTGAAAAAGACAAATTTCAATCTGGGCACATGGATCTTGCTAAAAGTGTGTCAACCTTGAATTGCTAAGTAGTTAAAGCTCTGATGCAATATTAGCTTAGTTTGCTGAGAAAATAAAGTTACAATATTTCACTGAGGTAAAGCTAGGGACTTAGTCTTGAACTTTGGTTTAAGCCCCTGGTTTAAAGTGAAATACCAACATTTCTTTTAACTTAGCTATACCTGAGCTGACTGAAAATGAAATGTGTCCCCTGCAAAGCCAGCAACATAACTCCTTTGTATGATAATGTGTACAGAAATTGATTTGCCTTAAGAGGGCAGACCAATCAGACATCTAACCTCAGGAAAGACCTCTGAGTGTTTTTTACTGTTATTTAATCGTTATCTAAACTTTGGATTCAAAAGGGTATTTTAAAAGATACAGCATTTTGGCTGAAATGTTCTAAGAATGTTTTAAGTGGCCATATTTACTCAGATCATCAGTACAACAACTTTTACTTCCCCTTGTAGAGTGGCTGGCAGTATAATGCCATGTATATAATTCCTCCAAGAATACCACATAAAATTATTTCAAATAAAAATAAAACATAGTTTAAAAAGTAATTTAAATTATTTATTAATATAATTAAGCTGTATTAATGCCCTTTATTATCCATATTAAAAATTCACAAGGATTTTCATCCCTTTCATCTTTATTAGATGTGTCATAACTTGTTACGTATTTTCATGAACTATTGATGAATGTGAAATGCTCAAAAGCAATTTTTCCCTTTTAGTTATAATGACTATGGGGAGTATATTAATATTTGAAGAAGTAGTTATATTTCTAGTTAGTATAATTTCTACTACTTTTCCTTAGCATGCAGTACAAAGGTAACATCCTTAATGCACAAACCCTGCAACTACTTTTGGCTGAAAAAAAATTTTATGTAGTATATAGCATAATTACCTATGCCTCCTTATCTCATAAAAGTAATACTATTATGACGATATAAACTGAGCAGAAGACATTGAAACTTTATGATGAAATAGGCAGCAGTTTCAGTGTTAGAGGCAAGATCATGGGGAAGTTGATTTTTTGTATGAAGAATTTAGGGGTCTTCTCCCCTAAATTAAAATATTTCCCATTCTAAGTTAAACTCATCTTTTGGAGAGTTAATTACTTACCAGCAATAGAAGGATGGCAGCATAAAAATGAAGTAGATACTTAAGAAAGACTTGTAGTAGGAATTTGGAATATAGGCTGACCTGGATAAAGTTTTCAATTTTAATTTTATTTTATGGGGCTTATTTTGTTTGCTTGTTTTTTTTTACTTCCAGTCCTTTATCTCTTCTTATTTTATAACCTGGATATTGAGAAAGTGTTTTTAGACCATAGACATCTTCTGATACACTTGACATCTAGTGTATCAAGAGCTCTAAATCATTTATTCTACCTTATGCTGACCAGTGCATAAAAGTAGTACCACATACCTTCCTAAATTGCTTAATTGCTTTGAGAAAACCCATCCTTTAACAGCCCAAATGAAGAGTATGAATGTAGACTGTTCCTAAGTGCTAGTGTTTTGACCTAGAAACTTTGAAAAAAGAAAGAGAATATTTAGTGTTCAGAAAGTGGAAGTAATTACGCTTCATTAACACCAAGGCAATTTGGTTTTTTAAGCTACAAGGACATTAGACAACTAAAAGAAAAAAATACAATAAAATTGGATTTGGAGCCCTCAGACAACAATATTCTTCATGACCTAACTCAAATTTATTTGCAGATCAGTTGCCTGGTTTAGGGGCAGATTATGAACTGTGTGATTCATTTGCATAAATGAAACATAGGATTAGTCACTGCTCATGTGCAGAGGAACTAAGGAGTTGCCTAACTACCTGCAGTACAAAACATTGCTTTCAAAGGGACATTTTATTTTTTTGCCCCTAGATGTGCTGCAAAATTCAAAAGCAATATCCTCACATTGATGACATTAAAATCTGCCTTCATAATTTCTTCATTAAATGCAGTAATGAAAAGCAGGACTGCGGAAAGTTTTGAAGCTATTTTTTTAAAAGTTCATGCTGATTGGAATTTAAATAAATAATTTTAACAATGAATTAAGTCTCTTTGACCTGAAATAGTCCATATTGGTGTAGGGAAAGCCAGGCAAAAATAAGACATGAATAAATTGGAAAATTGTATCAGCGAGAAGTTGGGAACAAAGCAGTATGGACTAGCTGTTGGATTTAACTATAGAATTACTTAAATAATAAAAAGATAAATTTGATCTCCCACCTTTTAAATTTTTACAATAGTATTCAATTGGTTTTTTTCTTAGAAAGATATCTCAGTGCAAATTTAATTAATGCAAAAAAGAGAACAAGAAAAAAACAATTAGAAAAAAGTTATTCTAGAAGTGGACAGCAATGCCAGTCAGAAACTCAGGCAGTAAAGAGAGGAGTAGAACCTATTCCTCCAGAGCAGCAATAGCTGTCTTAGCTTTTCTCTCTCTTTCAGATTCCTGCCTCACAATTCCAACGTCAGCAAAGGAATTTCCTCAGACAGCAGTCTCTTTCATTCCTTAGATGTGATTTATCTGCAGATCCAGTCCACTGTGCAATGAACAAAGGCAGAGATCTTGAGGAAAAATACTAAATCATAATATAATTAAAGATGGTATCATAAGCCACAGGCAAGAGAGCCAAATGAAGGCTTCACAGAAAACATTAAGACTTAAATATTTTGGAAGAATGAAGAAATTCTTTTCTATGAGGGTGGTGAGGCACTGGCATAGATTGCCCACAGAAGCTGTGGATGCCCCATCCCTGGAAGGGTTCAAGGCCAGGTTGGATGGGGCTCTGAGCAACCTGGAGTAATGGGAGGTGTCCTTGCCCATGACAGAGGGCCTGGAACTAGATGACCTTTAAGGTACCTTCTAAACCAAGCCATTTTATGATTCTATGATTTATTTTACCAACTGAAAGATTTCTCAGGCCACGAAAACCAGTAACTAAATGCACTCTTTAGTCTGCATGCTATTTCACAATACAGTAAGTATTCAAAATAATATTCACTCCTGGGAAAAATATGACACATTATAATGTGCTCTTTGGATTCACAAAGAAAAGATGCTGCTGCAAGTATTGTATCCGAAACATAAAATAGAGTGGGCACAGCTCCCAGAAGACAGCATCTAAAAGAAGGAAATACTGAAAACATCAAAATCAAAAGTACATCAAAAGGCAAACGGCAACCTATTTGTCACAGCAGCCCATCCATAACCTAATTGCATGACAGATTCATCCAGAGGAAACTTGAAAGATGCTCACAGAAGTGTCTGATGGAAATCTTTTGGGAGATGGATGCCACTTTTGGAAAAACAGACTTTATGGTTGGAAATTGGACTTGCTGTGATCATTGTCCAGACATAAGATGGCTGAAAATATGGTTGGGTGTTGTACAAATAGAAACCAATTTCTTCAGGAGTGGCAGCATATTGGGACAATATTTTGACTGGGAGGATATAATGACAATATAAAGCCTCACAGAGTCTTTTTGAGAAAGGATCACAAAAGGACTTTGCTGAATCATTTAATTTTGAAGAGTACCACCTAGAAATTTTTGTCTATTTTTATGAATACACTGAAAACAGTGCATGCAGTCTGTAAAGGGCTTTAGAACCCTCTAGACTAAAGATGTGAATGCATTATTACTAAGAAATTGTACGTGTTCAATAAAATTATCTTGCCTTAGACATTTGGTTATCTTCAAATTTGTTTTGGTTTTGTTTATGTTGCACATACAGTTATTTGAAATACTTTTTAATTAAATGCAGGCAGTTACTTCATGGTCTCATCTTTATCATAAACATTTTTCTCAACAGATGAATTCTCAGAATTCTCAGCTGGATGATGAATCAATGTTTGGAAAGTTCTTAGAATATCTTTTTTAAGCACAGTGAATACCATAAGAAGTTATGTATGATGATGTCTCCCTGGCTGTTCATTAGAGCACTTTGAAGGAGTGGAAAGGTGGTGTTTGAAAACTCGATTTCAAGTGTAGTTTACTAATTACATCTTATGCAAAAAACCCCATAAACCACGAGGTACTGGATAGGCAGGATTTGCCCACCTCTTTTTTATAACACAGTGATTAAGGAAAACCATATGATGGGGTAGATTGACTGGAATGAATTAACGCACAATCTGGCTCCTTATGCAGACTTCAAAGGGCTGAAAAAAAGCATCTTTGAGTGAAATGAGAAAGAAGGATACCCTGGGGTCACTGACTACATTCACATGGAAGAGGGCTAGGGATGGGTGGGCTGGTCTCCAGCTACACACATGTTCCCGGATCAATCCCTAATGTGTACGTGGCAAGACATAGGCAGCTACTGCTAAGTCATAGAGACTGTCTCTCACTGCATAATTTTTTTTTGTGCCTTCTGTGCAGGATCTCCCACCACAACTCTTTCAACTCCTTTGCATAGAGTGTAAAAGTATTGTCCTAAAGATGTGATCAGAAAAAGAGATGCGGAGTCTTCCTAGTCTTGCAAGAAGAACCTAAGCTTGTCACTGAGGATTTATCTGAAATCCAATTCACCCAGCTGATACCCAGTAGCATAAATTGTTTAAGTTGGTTTCCACAGAGCCCACTGTATCCTGCTACAGTGTACTTACTGACAGCAGGTTTAATTTGCTTGGAAACCGAAAGTACAATCCACATCCTTCATGCAATGCAAAACATTGTGCATACTTAATGAGCTAACATTTTATACCCTCACTGTGTAAACTGAACCTTTAAGGTTGATTGAAATATGATTTAAATGTAAATCTGTCTGCCTACATTTTTATCTTCTAAAATAGCATTAAATACTCCTTACAACTATTCGGCCTAGTACATTCCCTTGTAGAGGGGAGATAATTATATATAATTTTTGTGTGAAATTTCATACTAACTACCTCATTTTCTGAGCAGGTACAGCAGCATATATTAAAGCACATCAGAAATGATTCCCTTTGTTGCAACATAAGATAAAACCCTGATGTGAAATTTGATACAAAGACTTCAATGGGGTTGGCTTTCATGTATCCTACTGTAATTTTGGAGTGCAAAACAATTGAAAAACAAACAATCCCAAAGTAATTCTGAGTGCAGAAAGTGAGGCTTTGAAATGTGTTTGCTCAGCAGTGGGTGCAGTTCAGCACAGCTGTTACTCTGCAAGTGCTCCGCATGGGAGGTAGGGTACCATGTTTGTTTTCATCCTCTGAAGGTTGTGTCTGATAGTTCACCTTACCAAAAGTCCTCCTCAGAGAATTGTAAAGGCAACCAATTGCATGT
Source organism: Corvus kubaryi (assembly GCF_017639235.1). Classification (NCBI taxonomy): domain Eukaryota; kingdom Metazoa; phylum Chordata; class Aves; order Passeriformes; family Corvidae; genus Corvus; species Corvus kubaryi. Next base: position 32,241,324 of record NW_024582091.1, on the reverse strand, counting down.
AAATGAAACAAAATTTCTCCCTGCATGTTACTTAGAATATCAGTAACAGTCTATATTTAGGAGCTTAAAGTAGATTGGAATAGACTGGAGAGTGACTTTTGTATACAGGCTGCCTGAAAGAGTGAATTCCATCCATTCTGAAAACAACAAATCAGACCTGTCATGATTGAATCCCTGGAAATCCAGCATCTGGACTTCAGAATCCTTTTTTCCTGTTATGTCTCTACAGATTGGTCTTACTGATGAAGGTGCACAATTTCTTCAGAAGAAGTGAACAATGTCCTCAGTGGGAAATAAGACAGATGTCTTACAGGTAGTCTTGAAAATCCTTTACTACTTCAGATAAGCATGTTTTTTCTTTCAGCATTTCTCTTCTGTTTAGAGTCTTTATATTACTTAAAAATTTTCTTAGAAATAAATGACCATTGAAAAATAATCCTAGGGGGAAAAAATATGAATCTTAACAGTAGTTTCGGTACTTTTTCTGATTTTGTCATCTCTGAAAATTTTCTTTTTGTAAAGTAAGCAGTCAGAAGATATGTCTGGCTATAAAATAGTTTCTCATTACTTTTGGGTGTGGAGAAGCATAAAATATCAGCCACAGACTTCACTAATGATTGCACAGTGTATGTAAGGCTGAGGAATACAGAACCAGATGCATTGATTACTTTGGAACAGGTTGAACTATTTAAGAGAAGGAACATATATCAAAACACACAGCAGTGGCATGGACTTGCAATAAAATAATCAGAACTAGACAACCCTCTTCAAAGAGTACTTTTTAAAGATCTCTCCTGTCAGTCATAAGAGATAAACAATAAAAGCATCATCTTTTTTTTTCCTTCTGCTTGTTCTCTTTCAGCTCAATCCTTTCACTCTTTCCAGAAGATGCTCAGTGTGCCTATAACCCTTTCCAGAATGCTTTGTCCTGAATATTGTACCTATAGGCTTCTTTGTCCTACCTCTACCAGCAGACAGCCAGAGTTTCTGGGTGTTAGCATGTTTCCACTCCCCCAAAAAAGAGTAATTTGCAGCACTGTTGGATTACTTTCTCCAAGTTAACATAGAACAGAGGGCAATAAAATTGTTCTGGTCACACTGAACATAATAAATATTATTTGAAGACATAACACAAGATATTAAATTAGTAAATGTAGCAGAAATAAGATTCAAATATCCCTTGAAACAATGCTGTAAATCTCTGGCTAAGTACATGTAGGAGTATTGAAGAGACCTTATCTAGGTGATTGGAAGTTAAAAGGCAGTTTTTCTCTAGGCAAAAACCCCCTACACAGCAACATATATGTAAATGCCCACCCAAGCAGGTACATCCAGACAGTGAGGAGCTCTGTGGCCTATTGCATTACCTGGGACACTGGGTTCCATGTCAACACCGAGAGCATTAGCCAGTGCTTGGCTCCTCAGTGGATGGACTTGCTGCTCCTGCTTCCTGCTCTGCTGCCCAGCATACACCTGACATCCACCCCTGAGATGCTGAGGAGTGCATCTCTAGACCTCCTGACAGCAGCTGACCATCAAACACAAGCATTTTACAGTTTCAGTGTAAAAGGCAAAATGCCATCCATGCAGGAAACAAGCATGGGACACCAAGACAAAAGTAGTCTGGGTGGGCATGAGTGTCTCCACAATCACCTGAAGATTTGCCATGGGATGCAGTGCTATTGGATGGACTTCTAGGCCCTCTGAGGCTGCATCAGAGAGGCAACTGCAGTGCCTGCAAAGATTTAAGCAGGTCTCAGCTAGCTTGGTTAACAACTGAGCTGCAGCATCATAACGCTGAGAGGGGGTAATTTAGCCAAATGAGGCTGTGGGAGAGTCATACAGGCTCCCAGTACAGCTGTGCTGCTATGGATACATTCATCCTTTTTTTCTGGAACTAAAAATATTGTTTAAATTACAAGAGTCAGAATAAGGTTGATGAAGACCCACACACTCCTTCTAAATTTGAGTTCAGATCCACAACTTGCAAATCACAAACCATTTTTTTTTGGTAGGATATTTGGTCAAAATAATGAATATTCCTTCCCCTGCCACCTCCCACCCACCCCATAAATTTTCTGAAAACATGTTCCTTATCCAGGTCTAGCTGGGTAGGATTCCGACCTAATCTAAAGGAAAACTTCTAGAGGAACTTAATCAAATATTAGCATTTGATCCTATTCTCTACTGACTATTTGGCCAGAGCTCTAGTACACTCATCAGGAATTATCAAAGTCCACACACTAATTTCAGCTGTTGGGTGCTTTAAGAAATGTATCTGGAAATTTTTTAATACCTCTTCTACACAAACTTATTCCTGTTTGATAAAAATAAATTAACTCATTGCAAAAAGATTTTTAAATTTCCAAGTGTTACAGATGATTTGAACAGAAAATAAATGAGACCTCATAGGCCATATTTGCTCTGTCTTTCTGAAAGATAACCAAACATCTTATTTTTCACTCTATTAAAAAATCCCTTGAAAATATCTTGTTGCATTATTCCTTAATGTATATGATAATTACATACAGAACACCATCCTTGTCTTCCTAACTGAGAGCAAGGATTACAGTGCTACATTATTTGATGTCCAGATGCATTTTGAATGTAAAAACATATTTTTCTGTTAGAAAGGCTGGGATTTATGCAGATAGCTATCAATACCATTAATAGAATTACCTGCATAAATCATTTTATTTAAACAAGACTCCACAATTTATAAAGATTTAATGTAATTTTTGGCTCCGTATCTTATTTGCCATATAAAGAACTTTTTTAAAAAAGTCTTCATGCAGCTAAGAGAATTTAGTACATCTTGTTTGCTACATAAATCTATATATCTATTTAAATAACTTTTTTGGTCTCCTCTCCTATTAATACCGTACCATAGCATGTTCAGAAAACATGTTTGAGCAAAAAGCGGTATTTAAAGAGCTTGCTGTTGAGTGACTGGTGACACAGTAAATCCCATCCCAGTGAGAAAGCTTGTGCTTCATCTTGGGTGCTACTCAGCTCCCCACTGCAGGACCAAAATTCTTGGATTTTTTATTAAAGTTGGAAACCCTAAATAGGATTTTACCACAGCAGTTTAAAAAGCTGCCCTATATATCAGGTCTTTTAGGTGTCATAGTGAGAAAGATGCAGTGATGCCTTCTGCCTGAGGCCACTGATTCATGTGCTGGGGAAGCAAGAGGCAGGCAGGTAGGAGGCAGGCAGAGAGGAAGAGGGCATACTGAATCCTGGGATCTGGTTTTTTTACACCTGCTCCAGCTCCATCTTTTAATCCAAGCAACAACAACAAAATTTAAGGCTGCTGTCAATGCAACAGTAAGACATTAGGCACCCATAATCAATAAAATGGATTTTCATCTCAGAATCATAGAATACCAGGTTGGAAGGGAACCTTAAGGATCATCTTGTCCAACATTTCTTGGTGAAAGCACAGTCTAGTCAAAATGGCTCAGCATCCTATACAGCTGAATTTCAAAATTGCTCAGTGTTTGGGAATCCATCACTTCCCTGGGGTGATGATTCCAATTCCCGCAGTTCCCTTTCCACAGAGAAAGGGTAGATGGATCCATCTGGGTAGATAGATCCCAGCCTGTGCTACATTCCTGGACTACATTTTCCCAGGTGCAAGGTCTTGTTGAACTTGATAAGGTTCTTCTTATCCCACTCTTTCAGCCTGTCCAGATTTTCCTGCAGGGTGACTCTCCCTTCCAAAGTCTTCATTTTCCCACTCAGTCTGGTCTCACTGGCAAATGTTATGAGGGTACACTTGATCCTACCTCCCACTTCATTAATGAATGCAGGAAGTAGTGTTGAGCCCAACAGTGATCCCTGGGGATCCCCACTTGTGGCAGTTGCCAGTTTGGAATGGAGTAATTTACCAGCATGTCTGGTGTTCTGGGTGAGCTGGTCAGCTGCTCCCCAGGCACTGCACAGACCTCTTGCCTAGACCATAACACAGCAGTTTCTCCAGGAGGAGGCTGTGGGAAACTGTGTTGAAAGCTTTGGAGAAATCCAGGTAGACAATGACCACCACTCACCCTACATGAACCGAGCATATTACTTGTCATAGAGGGCGATCAGGTTTGTCAAGCCTGGTTTGCCCTTGGTGAATCATACTCATACTTCAATGACAGCTATTTCAAATTGCTGATGGTATCACTGTGTTTTTCCCTGTAGATAGACAAATACATGTGACAGGGGGATTGATTAAATTACCTGTCCTGTGTGCAGTAAGTGCCAAAACCATATACTTTTTTTTTCCCCCCGGGAAATACAGAAATACCAAAAATACTACACAGTTTTTAATTAATTCAAAAAATTAAGCCACAAAAATCTGGTAAGTGCCAGTATTGGCCACAAATGAAACATTTTTGCCTTTTTATATGAAATGCAGACTTGGTCTAAAAGCAGTGAGTAAATTTCTTTTTTTAATTGTTAATTTTATCTATTCCTCCTGCTTTGCTCCTCCCTATAGTCATTTCTCTTCACACAAGGCCTGAACAATATAACAGGTTTTTCATGGATCTCTATTCAAGCCCAAAGACATGTGTGTAGGAGTTTTCATGTGGGCAGTCTGCAAATGCTGTTTTACCTTTACTGTTTTCCCAAGTAAATAATTTTATGATAGTACCTAAAGCCTGGGCTTTGAAGTATATCATGCAATACCATGTTCATTGGACAGGGTTTTAATAGTTGGACAGTACATGACTGAATAAAATTCCAGGGAAATCTACTGAGTTTCCGGAGGGTTCTAATGTAATTGTGCTTCTTGCTTTGGAAGACTTGGGGAGATACAATTTAATAAGGTCATCTATTTCTCTGCACTATTATCAAAATGCAGCTGTTCTCATATCTCATGTGCCAAACATATTTGATCTTTTTTTTGGCACCCCCCCAAAAAAAGTATAAAATTAACGCAAGATACCTCTTTCATCATTCAATATTCAACTTTACAGAAAATGGCTTCTTAGCCTCAGTGAATAAAACATATGCTTGATAAGCTCAAATCCTGTCACTGGCATAGGTGCTCACAAAAGAAGCATAGCATCTGCTCCCACCCTGTTGCACAACACTCAACCCTATAAGGAGCTGCAAAATGCAGAACAGGGAGCAAACAGCCTCAGAAAGCAAGGAACACGTAACTAATTAACATCTCTTTTATGTTTCTGACTGTATCTGGCACAACAATGACACGATTTTTATTTGGTTTTAGTACTGTGGGTTGTTTTCATTTTGTATTTTCTTTTACTGCGGCCATGGCTCTGCTGGTTTTAAATTGCACACACCTGCAGAAACCAAAGAAAAATATATTCCTACCATCTAATCCAGTTCAGACTCTGGTCCTACTAGAAAGGCAAAAAATTGCTTCCTCATTACTGCTTTTCCCCACAGAGCCGGGAAAACCTCTCCACATAGCTGCTATTTTGCATTTTTCTGTATACTGTGAACAGAAGGGACATGAAGAGGCTGGGATGAGAAAGACTTTTATTTTTGCCTGATCTTCCTCATGTCTCTTTGCACCATGCTGCTCTGTAGGAGCAGTCATGCTGCTTTGAGGAGGGCCAAAACTCAGCTCTTTTTTCTCAGAGACTGTGATACAGGAAGAGCATCCAAACTGACAGGGCAAGACTACAAGCTGCAGTAGGACACTCTGTGGGCTCCCAGGGTGAAGGCAAGAGAGGGGCAGCCGGGTGAAGGACCTGGATATCAGCAGAGGACAGGCCCAGGACTTGCCCTGACCAGTGGAGAAGAGAGGGAGCTTTGTCCATCATGACTTCAGGACTGGCAGCAACGCGGGTCTTCTTCGACCCAAGCCCAGTGTGATTTTGCATAAATACAACATGGAACCAACACAGGTGTTGCTGACAGTAACCAAGGAAACTGTGTAGGAGAGGCAGGAGTTTCAAACAAGACTGCCCTAATCCAGGTCTGGAGATTTGCTGTAACCACAAAGGTTGTGTCTTATATCAGCCAATCCAGTCTGAGTGTGTGATCACATCGCCTCCAGGCTCCTTGACCAGGAGTGCAGCAACACTCTGCTGTCCATCAGAAAGGACAGGATACTCAGCCCAGTCCTCTGCTAGACTTCCTCCCTTTGAAAGAGATGCAAAAGAAGCATTTTCCTTCACTTGCCTAAGGACCAACTAAAATAGTTTCAGAAAGACAATATCTTATTTAGTGTACATAAAGCCTGAGTACACTAGTCTACATATCATAGTAAAGCATTATCTGTCCTTCTATCATACAGTGTAAAATCTATATTACACAGTTGTGTAAAAAAAAAGGTAATGGAAACTATACAGAAAAGAAAGAAGAGGGAATTTGTCCCAAGGATTTTAAAAGGAGGGAAGTGCAATTTAAATAAAGGACTATATCTCCTTTTTTTTTTTTTTTTTTTATCGAATGAGTGCAATGTAAAAGCCCTGATACAAAATTTATGTCCATGATTTTTTTTTTAGATTCAGCTGTCAAAACACAAAACATGTACTTCTGTAACTATTCACATATAACTTTTTATCCAGTTTGAAATTTATATTCTTAAGCCAAAGACACCTGTACACATAGTCATGCACGCAGAACAGATACAATTTTTACCTGTTTGAATTTTCCTTTGTTTATTTCTATCACAGATACTGTGATGAATTTATTTCTATTCTACGCATTTAAGTTTTCTACACTTTTGAATTATTTCTGAAAAATAACGTGTCTGAGTCATTCTGGAAAGGAATAAAAAAGAGCAGTAAGCACAGAAGCAGCAGCTGTATTGCTTTGTGAGTCAGACGGAAGCATTGGACTGGCATTTGCTTGCTGCTCCTCCCTCACCCTAAGGAGGTCCAGCAGTGGGAGCCAAACAGATGGTGCAGTGCTGTTCATTAGCGAGACTCCCACAGCCACATTTAGCAGTCGGAGAAGGTCAGGAGGGGTGCGTGGCACCCCCAAGAGTGCAGTGAGAGGCATTTTAGCACAACTTGTCTCAGAGACTACTCTGAGCTGGTCTTGGAGTAAGGATGTACCCGGTGTCGGCAAACTGGAGTGGCACAGAGAAAATAATGCTTTCCTGACATTTCTCAAAGGTCATATGGTGCTTTTTTGGGCAGAAAACAACATTAAAGAAGGGAGTAATGATCAAAAAGAGGAAAGGGGCTGGGAGAAGCCTGCTTTGCACAGTTTGTTCTCATCCCTCACAGAAAAGTGCCGTATTGACTGTCTATCAGGCTACTTTGTAAATACAAGAAGTAGGACTGATCTGGCTGTTTGTTCTAATCACAGTAAAATACAGATAACATAACAAATGACATGGGGTGGTGTAGTGCTTGTTTATAGACTGAGTTCTGCTGCTATAAATAAATATTGCAGAACTGTAGTCCATGTGTTCAGTTGGCAAGATCTGCTTTTTGGGGAAATTTAAAGAAATTTTCACGGGATTCTTGAGGCAGCCATCTCAACAGACAAAAGGTGACTTGGCTTAAACCTTCTGGCAGAGTATTTCATTTATAAAACCAGCTTTATCCAATACACTTTTGGATGTGTCTTTATTTAGTGTTTTGTACAACATCTGACATGTTTCCTCTTAGCATATTCTCACTGTTGATGGTCTCTGTAATACTCAGTCATTAGGCAATGGTATTCACATTGTTTTAAATTTTCTCAAGAGTATATTCTCCTTTACTGGACTGTGAGGAAGAAAGAAGAATTAAGCAAGAAAACATTACATTACTTGGATTTTAGTACATGGTTAACAGGAGCACTGGCACCAAGACCCAAAGGATCTGTGCAGATTTCCAAGATTTGGAAAAAGTACATTAATAATTGGGGAAAAAACCACCAAACCAGTTCTCTTTCTTGCACTTCCTAAACAGGAGATATTTCATATATTCATCTATTTCACAGCAACATAGGAAAGATAAAGTTTGTTTTTAAGGATGCAGTGTTCCAGAGAGAAGGCTGCAGGTAGGTAGGAGGAATAACTTCCTGACCTCTCCTCCTTCAGGGAGTAGTGGGAAATGTATGAATAAACACAGGAACAGAAGATAAATTAATTTTGTGCTGATGTAAAGTACCTGCAAATCTTATTTCTAAAAGAAGGAAAATTTTCTAGAAGGCAGATGCTATCTTCTGGAAGGTCTGGTTGTTGGGATTTTGTTGGTTTTTTTTTTAAGATAAGACTATTAGAGTGAGATGGGAAGGTGGTAATTTGGACATCTAGTCATTGGCATGTGCCATTTCTATTGCTACACCCTAAAATTCAGATTTCCAGGAAAACACATTTGCTTATTTCTCAATTCTTGATCTGTGCACATTTTTTAGACACATACGTTGAAAATCTCAAAGTACTATTTAAGTACAGGACATCATATACATTTCTGCAGTAGAGAACAGCATTTCTCAAAAATCCTTATGTTTTCTATTATGGTGCTTCATTCTTTGCTTACATTTGTTACAGAAAGGAAGATGATTTCTTTCTTGAGTCCCTTATGAATGTTTTTTACCACTACCCACAGACTTATTTTATGGAATCTATCAGAGATAAGAGGAAGGAAGAAATATTTTGTGCTTTAAACATCTGATGCAAGGTCAGAGACTGGATCAGTACGAGGAATGAATTACTTCCCTGGTCTCCAGAATCTGTACCTTCATAAAACACAGAGGAGGAAATTTTTAGACTGGAGAAGAGATACTACCTGCAATATTCTGTAGATTAGAAACATGGAACATTTTCTGAGTGCTGCACTCACTTTAATTCAAAAAGAATGATACAGTAGGCAAACCTAAAAAAAAATTACAATGTGGCATTGATTCCACTGCAAGAGCCAAACATTCAATTATTTTCAAGTAAAATACTGTGCAACAAGGTCTTATCTTTTACATGCAAAAACAAGACCTAATGTAGCATTAAATTTCTGGAGTTAAGGATTCAAAAATCATCAATCAATTGCTAATGTGATTATTACATCAGCCATACTGCATATTTTGCAACATGCATTAGTGCCACAGACTAATACATTAGGATTTAAGGTAATAAAGAGAGAAAAATAGCAAATCCATAGCATTTATGCAATGAAAACCATCCAAAGAAAGAGCAAATCTTTTGTGGTGTTTTGAACATGGTGTCATGAGCTCACTGCTGTCAACCTCTGCAGCACGCTTGCTCTTATTCTGTGTGAATGCTGTCCTCAGGCCCCGATAATACAGCTCCCCTGGCTCACCCTAGGATGGATCACTGGGACCATGCAACAGTGTGGTTTTCTCAGTGCCTCAGGGTCATCTCTGTTACCTCAAAGCGTATCTGCAAATGTCTATGGAAGGCACTAATGAACTTAGTGCTTCACAAACTTTCTCCAGGCGGTGGTACGTGACAATTCTCCAAATGGAGGAAAAACAAAAAAGAGTGTGTAAGATAACTGAACCTTCCTATCAGGGCACTGGGTTCTCAGAAAAAATAAATGCATACTTAGAAATTGGAAGAAAATTTCTCCCATGTTACCAAAAAGTAATTAACATAGCAGGAGCAACAGCCCATAAAGTGTGAGAGCATATATTAAAGTTGTAATGAGGACCATTTGTTGCTGGATGCAGAATAATTTCTCATTTCTCCACAGTTTCCTACTAGAGGTGCAGGAACTGGTGGTTTGCAAAAATCTGGCTAGACATGAGCAAGCTGAAAAGGGGAACTAAAAGCCTAGCGCACCTCTCAAAGCAAAAAGTTTGTCTTATTCACTTAAGAAGACCAAGAGCAACCTGGCTCTTATGAAGCACTCTTCTCCCAGATGTGGAAGGGGTTGGACAAGAGAAGGAAGGCAACATATACAGATGATATAGACAACGATCAGATTTTGAGATATCATGCTTTTTAGTTGGTGGGATGTGTAATATCAAGGGTCAGCTGCACCCACTGTGAGGGAAAGGAAATAAAAGGGTCTCCTGTCAGCACATTGCAGCACTTGTGCTCCATCTGTTCCACTTCCAGGCAGGACTGGTCAGTGCTGTACATGCTGCCAGCACTGCTTCTGTGCTTAACACAGGATGAAGGGCTTGAGCTATGCAGGCTGACAACAGGACAGGCCCCATGCTTCCCCATACCCCTGTTTTGTCCTCAACCCCTTTCTGTACCACACATGTACCATTTGACTTTTAAGGCTGCACTATTGTAAGTTTTGGGATTGATTAGCCCAATATTTTTAACCCTTTTTCTCTTAAGTTTTATGGTCATTTATCAATTAATTCTCTGCCCTGGCATTTCCCTGTAAATATGTTTAGGCAGCTGATACTTTTCAACTCATCATACAGTGAAAATCTGAGACAGACCTGAGCAGCAATAATTTGCATTGATTTGGCATCCAAAATTCACCTTATAGAAATTGAATTTTTTAGACAGTTTTGCATTAAAAATGGCCTCATGAAAATATCAGCATAAGGATTATTTTGTCTTTAAAGTCTTTTTCCTATCATCTCTCTCCTTTGTACCACAGTGGCAGCCTCTGTGCTTTCTCCACTTTCCACAAACTCATCCTTTTTTTTCTGCCTCTATCCTCCTTCTTTCAATTCTCCCAGCTGTTTTCATGTGACTATCTGTGAGTTGGCATTTACCAAACAAGGCAAAGGCATATACATAGGCAGCCAGATGCTTTTGATTATTGCTATTTACAAAGGAGACCAGAGCTGTGCATATCACAGTTTGGAAACCTCTTTCTGTATAGTGAATTCTATGTATTTCTCCACCACAGTCCCTTTCTACTTTGCTTAAGGACAAGCAGGTGTATTTGCAGACCTTGTCATTCCTCAGTCAACCCTAAGTGCAAGGTGTGCTTGGAAGGAGAAAATTCCCACACAGGGAATCTATGGCTACCTCGGTGTATTTTTATTGTTGAGGACACAAAGGCTTGAATCTCTGGTCTGGTGCTTTGTGACAATTTTGCCCTGCACCAACCTCTGTGAGATGTATACTTCTTTTTTCCTTCTTAACACAAAACTATTTCACAGCAGATTGTGAGGCCTTCTAGAGGAAAAAAAGCAAAGCACAACAAAGCAAACCAACAAACTATAGAGAAATAGCAACATAATGCTTTCAACATGGAGATCAGCCATCACTTCTTTATTTCAAAATGCACATGATGTACAAATGAAAATGTCAGATTCACCTGTAGCATAAGCTGCAATAGGAAGCAGCATATTTGCTACACCTGAACACAAAGATCAGCTGGAGAAAGATGAAAACTGATTTTTTTTTCTTAATAAGTTTATAACAGTTTTGTTGAAACAGAAGAGAAAGAAGTTACTTGCTTTTACACAAGAGAAAGAAGTTACTTGCTTTTACACACACAGGCACATAGCTTTTATGTTGGGTTGTGGTAATGTAAAATAGATTCTTAATTTAAAAGAGAGGAATTAGACAAAGAGCACTCCAAAAGAAACCACTTTATCATGATCTCTGATCAATAAATGAAATTTACAGGATTAGAAAAGGTCTCTCTGTGTTTGCAAATGAACAATATGCCATGACATGTGTACAATTTTTTTCTACCCATCATGTGAAATAATGGTTATTTGCAAGCAGGATGGTTCCTAATTTATTTTTCTAATAATCTAGTCACTGAGTAGCTATAATACTTATTGATTGTGATTCTTCCAGATCAATAACATATTGTCAAAACTACCCTTTAGTTGTTCCATATAACAAAAGAAAAAATGATAAAGCAGTATTTGCTGTACAGAAATAGCACCAAATGCTTCTTAATTATGCAATCATTATGTAATGTTACCAACAAAGACTGGAGTGTAATCCACCTAATTTTAGTCATCCAAAGGACAGATTTCAGTCTATCATCTAAACTCCCTTCTTATCCAGATGGCAAGATAAAATGAATAACCTTCTGCAGACCACAAAGTCACAGAATCATCAAGGTTGGAAGAGACCTTCAAGGCCATCAAGTCCAAACATCAACCCAGCACCACTGTAATCACGCTGAGACACATGCCCAAGTGCCAGATCCAGGTGCATCTCGAGCATTTTCAGACAGGTGACTCCATCCCCTCCCTGGGGAACTTATTCCAACGCCTAACCAGTCTTTCAGTGAAAAATTTGTTTTCTAATATTCAATCTAAATCTCCTCTGGTGCAACTTAAGGCCAGTTCCTCCCATCCTTTTACTTGAGACGTGGCAGAAAAGACTGACCCCACCTCACTACAGCCTCCTTTCAGGTTGGTGATAGATACCAATATCTCCTCAATAACTACAGAAGTCAGTGTTTTGATGGTTGTCACCAGCTCATAGTACACCAGATAGCTCAAAAGGACCCTGACAGCTATTAACCTGTGTATGAGTAGGTACTTTGTGGAGAGAGATGGAAAGACTTGTTAGGGACCCCTTCCACTGATGCACTCTAATACAGAATAATTATGAGAGAAGGAGTTCAGTCCAAATTTCTCCCCATATATCTGGTTGGTTTACAACCTCAAACATATAAAAATCTTAAACCTGTCTCTCAGAATCCTGAGATTAAGTTTAAAAACTTGAGCATTTAAAAAGAATTGTTTCCCTTTGTTGGTTTCTGAACATTTCGGGTACTGTTGTGCCAAGACTTCAAATGTTTTTTAATGAATGTAAGGGTTGTAACTAAAACATTTTTACTTAATATTTTTTAGATCCTTCATTAGGATTTTCCTATGATAGAAGGATATTTGCATGATGAATCTTGTCTACAGGAACAGGAATTCAAGCAAAACATAAAATATTACAGAGATAACTGCTAAAAGAAAGTTTTTGCAGTTTTTAGGAATTTGAGCAACTGTACACCAATATTTGAAAGAGACTGAAGCTATTGCTATGAAGCAGCACAGTTTACTTCTTTCAGTGGGTTCTGGGTGCTGAACTCCCTTACCCTATCTCAGTCAATCTTTCCAGTCACTGCCCTTTGGTTTTGGCCAGGACTGTGACAGAAAAACAGTGCACTCAGACTAATGTCTTGAATTTCTCTCACCTTCTTATGCACACTACATAGAAAATAAAAGGAATATATCTTCCTCAACAAGGAATTAACAACAGAAACATATTTTGACCAAAACGAATTAGTGTTTAATTCTGAGACAGAAAAGAGTGTCTGTTTGTGATTCAAGAAATTCTTGTGTGCTGTCACAAAAATATTTCAGGTAAGTAGGTTAGCAATGGGGTGTCTTGCAATATCTATAATTTTCAATTTCTTGAGACTCAGGATAATTGCACACTTCTGTTCCCTGAGGTTTTGTGAGCAATAGTGAACAAAGAAAACTCAAATGTTTTCTATCACCTAGACAGGTGTTACTGTAAGCTAACAAAAGAAATACCAAAAAAACCATCCAGAGAATAAACACAAGCCTTGCTCACTAAATAGTCATTTGACATCACTTTTCGCAGTTTGCCCCTTGAGCAAAGATCTCTGTGATAAGAATAAGCTCACATTGTAAATGCTACTTTATAGCCAGCTATATTGAACTGTGCTAAAGGCAATATTTGTAGTTAACATTACTGTGCAAATTTCTTGCTGTTTTTGAGCTCACTAGAAAGACAATGCTGCTGATGTTTCTATCAGAATAAGACTTGTGTCCACACTTCTGCCTATATCTTTCAAAGCTACTAGAACTGGAAATTTTTAAATTATTTTTCTGCATTTTTTGCTGATTTTGCTTTTCTTGAAGACAAAGCTTTTGCTTTATCTATTAAATTGTCCTTATCCCAGGACTTTTCTCACTTTTAATCTCAACCATCTTCTCCATGACCCTGGGAAGAGGAGGTGAGCAAGTGTCTGTGTGGACCTGAGCTGCCCACCGGGGTTAATCCACAACATAATTGTTTTATGGTCAGCCAAAGTGAGGTATAATGCCTTAAATTCATTCCAGCTTTGGCTATTACTTAAAATATAAAGTTCATGTGATGTGAAGCTCAACACCAGATCCAGCTTGTTCTCTACCTTCTGGTTTTAGAACACAAGAATGTGCATGAAGATAGAATGACCTTAATTTCCGTTGTGATTTACACAAACCAAGGGTATTCTTACAATGGGTCTCACTGAAATTGCCCAATAAAAAAGTGTAAGTCATATGCATATTCAATATTTATGATAACTGCAGATAGGCAAAAATGAAGTTACCCTCACTTTTGTGGCTGGGATAGTCCAACTTGGAAAGACATACATTTTCTTTCTGCAGAGTACTGACGGCTTTTCTGTGGCACGCTACAATAACTGACCTGTAGAGGATCCTGTTTAAGTGATAGTATGTCAAGATTCAATAAAATACTTAATCACTACCCTCCTTCTGTCTTTTAAGATTTTAAAGTTTCTGTGTAGCTGCTCTTGACACATTTTTCTTCTAGAAATGCTATGGCCAAAATTTCAAAGGGGAAATCTAAAGCCTACTACCAAATCTGTGCAGTCCACATTTTCAGAGATGAACACATATTTTTACTCACTTGTGGGCACAAACAGTTTAGGCATCTCATAATCCAATTTTGACTTATGAAGGCACAGCATGCTTTCAGAAATGTGCTTGCATGTGTAATTAATAGATATGGGGTAATGCTTACAGCTCCTGCCAAAGCATTCAGCAGAGAGCACCCTGGAGAATGAGATGAAAGCCACCAGAGCAGGAGCCAGACAAATTGGAATATGGGGCAGCAACAGAAGGAGCCCAGAGCAGATGAAAGGTTAATGCAACATTCCTGGGAACAAGATGGGGACTGTATCCCCGGCAGGGCTTAGAACAGGTCCTGAGATTGGCATGAAACAAACTGGTACGTGTGAATCACCAAGATACAGTTCTATTTTGGGATTTGTGGCAACTCTGTAAACCATGTTTGCTTTTCTATCATGGTTTATGATGTCATTGAAAACCCTCGATGGAAATACAACCTCATAAGCAAGACACCCTCTATTTAATCTCTATCTTGTATATATAAGCAACAAATATTTGTTTACAGCAAGCCTGACTTACATCTAGTCAAATTTGAACTCAAGGACCTCCAGAGTGGAAAAACAAAGCAATAATCTACAGCTTTCCAAGCCCACCAGAATACTCTGTCACAGTGATGGAGGGTGGGAGGGAGTACATTTCTGCTTGTGTGTCAGTGAAAGAAAAGGAAGGTGGACAAGTGCAGAGTTAGGTTAAGCATATGGGAAGAATGAAAATACATTTTGAAAGACTTGCAGTCACACAACTAAAAGTCTGTATGAGATATTTGGCTAAATTCCATGCAACACTAAAATTTGAGGGGAAAGTCTTTAGCCATTAGCCGTGATATAATTTAGTTTGAAAGCTTAATGAGAGAGGGAAAATAGCATTTGGGGGGCAAGGCATTTGCATAGCCCACTTCTTCTGCAGGTGTCTAATTGGTAGTGATACAGGTTTCATTAGAATACGCAGCAGGTTGTGGAGCTATCTAAAATGTCACTGAAGATAAATGCATTCTGTTATCAGCAAATGTAACTGCTTGCACTGGGAACCAAATGCAGAATATACAGTATGACAATTAAACTGCATCCACCCTTTCATCCACCTCTGTAGAAAAACTGGAACACACAAAGAGTTATTAACACTTTGTATGTTGTAGAGAAACTAGTGGATAAGACACAAGTATGGAAATCTAAAGTTGGGGCGAGTAAAATCAATCTACAAGCTTTAGTAGTGCTGTGATTGCTGTAGTCCTTGCTGGGGCAAAAAAGGCAACAAAATCAAAATCTGAAGTTAATGGGCTTCTGTACTTTCAAGGCACAATGTAAGAAGGTAAAGGGGGTTTATACTAAATCCTGTGTGCAGGAAATTAATTCTTAGATATGTTGTTCTCTTGCAGGTGTGCAGTATTTTTGCCTGGGAGATATTAAAGATTATTGTCTGAGAAGAAAATGGTCTTGGGCTGGGAGTGGGTAAGAAATCTAAGTCAGAAACCAGAAGGAAATACTATTTCTGGGCCACTTCTGTCTCTCTACTTGTCTTTAAAATTGAGCATGATAGCAAATACATACCTATAAAGCAAGTGGAATCAAATGCAGTATGGGTCTTAAACCAACAAACATTAGTGAAATAGACAAAAGCAGCCAGCCAAAGTGAAATATGCAATAAGCAGGTAGCACAGAATTGTAAAGTATCCTAAATAAAGTTAATACTACACACCTGTAACATTTATGTTATGTTCCATAGCCTTTGGGGTGTTTTTGTCTTATACTTGAAATTGTGAACACTTTTGCTTGGGACTCTCTTTTTGTCATAAGTTTGTAGAGCACTTGGCAGAGAAAGACTTGGCCAATGGCTGATACTCCTAGGCAATCTGCTTCCACAAGGAAGAGGGGTCATTAATAAGAAAGCATCTGGCTACCTTATTATTCATAAGAGCTGGAGTTCTTGGGTATTTTGGAGGGAACCAAAGAGGAACTTGTTTTGTATTTTTGTTCTTCTAATAGTAAGAAACTTGAAAAGTGTTATCACAGGTGGAAGAAAAATCTCTGAGTTCTCAGCATGCTAAGTGTGAACACTGGGAGGCATTTCCATCAGTCAGAAGGTGATTTCTTTTAAGAGCCATAACAGTTTACTTGCAATTCCAGTAATAGAATATAGTGGGGTGGTTTTTTTGGTTTTTGGCGCTGGCATTTTTTTTTAACTTCAGGAAATTCACAGAAATTTATAATGGAGAGACAGGCAGGCACCTCACTGACTGGTACAAAGGATGCCTTAGCACAGAGGTGGAGAACCTGATAGATTTATTGTGTCCACATTTGCTTTCAGTAGCCAGGGCTGCTCATGTCTCTCCTGGGCTTCTTGGCTGCCAAGCAATGAAAAACCACCAGAGCTAAATGTGCCATTCCCTTTGAGTTCCCGCCAGTCTGAAGATTACATGAGTTTCTTAGGCCACTACTACTAACTTTTCTGCAGGCTTTTCATGCTTTATACTAACCACCTGCCTGCTGTGACCTGCCACAATCCTACACTGCATTATCTGTCTTTGAAAAACTGCTGTTTTAAATTACAGCTAGTGTTTCACAGAAACTGTGAGGGTGTTCTCAACCCCATATTTTGTGTATTAATTAGAGTAAATAAATATTTAATGCTTTGTACTTAACTATGTATTACAGGAACTTTAGATGAGTTTTATAAGGAAAAAAAAAGGCTTGCAGCATTCTACTGCCTGATATATTCTCTTTCTGTATAACTCCTTCTTTCCTTCTCCTATGTAGTTTTTGAGCCTGCTGGCAGATTTTAATCAAATTTAACAGAGACATCTAGATATTAAAATCATACAAATTTCATGAAGAGAGAAAACAGGGAGGAGGAGAAAACAACCTATTACTACATCCACAGAGGGAAGGTTAAAATGTGTCTAAAGCTTTTTCTGTGGTCTGGCTTGGTGGTCCACCAGGCAGCACATGTACCTGGACCAGACAAGCAGCATAAACAGAGCTTGCAACTCAGCACAACCAGCTTTTCTTGCCTAGACAGGTAGGTAACAAACGTGACAAGGTGCTAAGCATTGTGTAAGTGCTTTTCTTTTGGGGTTTTGTTGTTGTTTTATTAGTTTGATTGGTTTTTGTGGGCAAATGAGGTATTATTGCCATTGAGAAGTGAGGGTAGGGATGATTTTGGGAAGACATGAGAGTTATTCCTGGAGGCCACTGAAGGAAAAAATGAGAGTATTGTGGAAAAATAAGTCCTTTGGGCAGAGAGCAGGCACAACAACAACTGTAAAGGAACCAAAATCACAGGAAGCCAAATCTTATTAATTACTCTGCCTATGCAATAACTTCTTTTGCATTATATATAATATATATATTATATATTATATATCATATGATATGTGATATATGATATATTATATATTATATGTTATATATGCATTATATAATGCATATATATAACTCATTTATATTCCATCCTTTTTGGATTCTGCATTTGCACATTGTTTTTCTACATCTAATATTATATTCTAAACAGTCAAACTAACCCATTCCCCTTTTTAGTATAAAACAAAGCTTTCCCAGCTTCATGGAGGACTGAGTGTATGAACATATTTTGCTTGTCGAAGAAATGCAGTAAAATGTGAATATTTATTGTGTTTATAAGCTATGGAGAACAACTTTTCTCAGCAAATACAGTCATTCTGCAAACCATCCCTGAGCAGGCTGTTAATTAAATCTCTGTATTTTTAGTAGCTTATATGCACAATTTTTAACCTCCTGTAGAATTTTTTTATAACTGGTCAGTATGATTATTTTCCATTTACACTGTGCACTTTGATTAATCACCAAAATCAGATGGTATTATTTCTGCTCCAAGAATGATTGACCTATGCATTATAAACAGGAAAATTGCCTTGTTTGTTAATGAATTATACATGAATATCCACTGTTTTTGATGGCTCTTGCGATAAAGGCAAAAAAGAGGTTTTAATAAAGGGCTATGATGCTTTTCACTAACAGTGAATACTCTATAAATCTATTCTTTCTAGTATTCACGATTCATTCCCTTTCTTGGATTATTCACATGAATAAGGTCTTCCTTGTACAAATGTTTGTGAATAAAAACCCTGTGAGTGTGATAGAAATAAATCAGCAGATATAGTCACAGAACACAGGCAAATATCTTGTTACTTGGTGCACCTCCAATTCAAATACAGTGGGAGCTTAATCCTGCTGGCTATTTTAGACAAACTCAAGTTCCTAAAATTAGAGAAGCAGAACCATGGCATAGTCCTTGAACACAGACAGAATCTGAATTTTTCAGAGCTCAAGTTACACAGGAAGCCCAGCCCTGCATTGTTCATAAGCACACAGTGTGAATATCTTACAGTACACATTGCATTTGAAAAATATATGGCATGTATGATACTAATTGTTACAGTACAACAGATTTCTGTTCCTATTGTCTGCATAAAGCAAGAGATAAACAAGAATCTGAGGGGTATTTTTTTTTTTTTTTAATTACCTGTATTAAATTCTGAGAAATACCAGTGGGGGCAGCAGAATGCACACAAAGAATCAGTTTGAAAAAATATTATACTTGTCATGAAATATATGCTCTCTGAGACTCAAGAGGAATACTGCTTGGAAATAGAGCAATAAAATAGAAAAAAAATGCTTTAAGATGCATAATTATCATGCATTAAGCTGAAAAAAACAGGGCATAGAAATATCCATGCTCTTCAAAATGTCAAGTGGAACACCTTGCTGTGAGCCAGACTGCTTGATGTATGTGTGGCTTTCAGTTCTGAACTTCTTATGCACAGAGGACAGCACGACAGGATGTTATAACTTTATAAAGAGGACATGAAAACTGTAACATTTCATTAACATTAAATCAGATATTAACATGTCTGAAGAGTTACATTTTTGAAGTCTGATACTTTGTTCAAATGAACACAAGTTAAAATGTCACATGCCTGAGACCACTGCTGTGCTCAATGTCTTAGTTAAGGACGCAAAGTCAAGAAGGGCCTCTGTGTTCAAGAATATCAAAGAAAGCCTGTTAAATTTTTTTCATATTCAAATAAATAAACAAATCTTGCTAATCTGTCAAGTTTTTTAAATTTGAGTAAATTTTGTTCTTTTTCTTTTTGCTCCTGAATCATAGTAAAATCTGGCAAAAAACCCTTTTATGATCAAAATTTTTGCCTGAAATTCGGGATTTTTTTTGGTCAATATAGTTGTTTTAAAAAGGCAGTTTTATTCACTGTGGGCTATGGGTAATTCTCCTTGCTGACTCTGATGTTGAAAGGCTTAATTGTGACACTATTATTTGTGATGAGTGATGCCTCACTTCATGAAAATAACCCCCAAAGATAGTAAAAGCAATTAGAATCAGACACCACAAGCAAGCATGTAAAACACACTCAAACTTTTTGATCCCTGCTACTAAATATAGCACTTATTGAAGGGATGTGGAAGCCCAGATAAGTCTGTATATGTCTGCTCTCTCTCTCTCTCTCTCTCTCTTTTCTTTTCCTAAGGATAGTTTGATAAAAGTAATCAGTTTAATACAATGACCTTGCTTCCAAGAAGTAGGTTACTGAAGATGATTTTGTTTGCATATGTAAATGTAATTATTTCCTGTCTGAATGCAGAGAGCTGCAGACCAAACCTCAACATGCAGAGTGAACAATGATTCAGGGGTTTAAGTAAGATACCAAAACAGCTGTACATCGTTTGTCATACACGTCCATAGAAAATTCCCCTTATGAATGTACATACAATCAAGGTTTCTCCTTTGGAACTTGGTTACTGTTCTATTCACTAGGCACCAGAATATAAGGGAAATAGGAGATGCTAAATGCCACCAGGATTTCAGGAAGTTGAAGAGTGTTTTGCTCCTTGAAGACAAACCTTAATGTACCAGAAACACCAGAAATGTAGTTTTTAAAGTCAGAGGGGAGTGTTAATGGGATTTTCTGCATAACAGAACAGAGAACTTCACAACCAAGTACAAAGATACTGCCCAGTGACATTCTGTACAGAATTCAAGATAGCATACAACTTTGGTTTAAGCACTTCAAGTGATGAGGGCTCCTCTAGCTCTTTAGGGAAGGTTAATTACCTCTATTTCATTAACAAGCCCTTTGAATTTATCTACCTAAAATTTTCAATTATAATTTTTACTGCAACTTTAGTTTCTCTTAAAAAAATTATCTGCTAGGATTTTTCTGGTCATTATACTGGAGTGAACATACTGAATAAATTGAGTTTCCTATACTTCTTGCTATGTTTTATTAATCACTCTTTTCCCACTGCTCTCTTGTTGTTCGCTACCCTTCTAAAAATGTCAACAGCAAAACTGCATCCAAGAGACCAACAGCCATTTACAGCTGTAGTGTTCTATACCCATAGTTTATCTTTATTCTCAGAGCTATAGTTTCTAACTGAGACTTTCCTTAATCTCTTGTGCCTCCAAATTTTGTCTAACATTAATGTAATCCAAAATATTCTCTCATCTCATAGGAACAACGTATATCTTTTTTTCTTGGATGCATGACCTTGGATTTTGTGTTTGCATTTTTCAGATGAGTCTACTTCACCAAGCAATCCAGATTAATCCATAAAGCTGACTTGACTCTGGGAATTTTATTTGTTTGCTTATAATTTGGTTTCAGTCCTGATCAGATCCCAACTTGTGCCCAAATTATACAAGGAACTGGAAGGTCTTCTCTAGGGCATTGACCCCACAAGTCACCCCTCATGGCTTTTAAATAAAACAGTCATTTTTTCATACCTTTGTTTGAAGGAAAACTGCCAGGGCTGTAATTTTCTTGAATGTACACCTATTTGTTATCGTTAAAATTTTAAAATATTTAAATAGTTGCTTTATTAACTTCAGGGACAGTTTAACAAAATTACATTTTTATGAAATCATATCTAAATCCCAAAGTCAAAATTTATACAGCCTTTCAGCATCTAAAATAGGAAGCAATGTCCAAAACCACAGAGAAGAAAGCTTGCATAAGTACTTGCCCTTGGCTGTCTGTGGAATAGGTAAACTTCCCTGCAAAAAAATTCGTGGGCACTAAACACTGTCCAGACCCCATTGCCAGAACCACACAATGGAGTTAAAAATGAAAGCTGATCTTGAGAATCTTGTGCTAATTCTTTTTAGGAAACTAACTTGGGGCATGAGGTATTTCCAGGCGCTTGCAGCAAGAATCAGGCAGAGACTATGATGTTTAGACTCTGCCTTACAGAGGGCAGAGATGGAAGGGGACACGAACACTCTGGTTTCGCTGCTGCGAAACCAGAGTAGGACAGTGGCTTGCCTGGGGTCTGTCCAGAAAGGCTGTCTCCTCTCAGCTGCTCAAACAGGAAATTAAGTTCCCCAGACCATGAGATTTATGTATATGCACCTGTCTGACAGACAGGCACACATCATGAGGGGGTTTGCTGGCTTCCAGTGATCATGTTTTCCAGTTTCTCTGTGTGAGCTGCCACTCTGTGTGTGCTGAAATGTGCCAGCAATATTATGCAGTAACACGGTCATGCATATAGATTTTTTTTCTGTGTTCTAACTTAGAGATTTGAAATCAGTAATTTCAGATGTTATTGTCAGTTCAAAAATAATGATATGACTGACTGGAATAAATACTGTATATTAACCTTTAATTTACTCCTGGGATAACAGCTTTATCTAAGACATATCAAAGCAATCCAGCTCTGACTGCTACTATGAAGAAAATGCTTTCTCCAATCTTACCAGATAGAATATAAAGAGAAACAAATGGGTGATTTTGGTTTCACCCTGACAAGGACCCAATTTTCCTGTTCTGTTGGAAATGTTTTTTCTTCCCAGAGTTAGAATTAAAGTAAAATCTTTCCAAGCACAGATACTTAAGAATATTATATGTGTATTCTACATGCATTTGTGTGCATATCCTGGTCTGTATCTGGGATGTGGCACTGCACAGTGTTTTAAATGATGTTGTGAATTACATGGTTCCTAAGATTGTGACAAAAATTGTCTGAGGGGGTTTTGTCTCTAAACTTATCTTTTATATTTTTTTCTAACTAGCAGCTGACAAGCTTGTTAATTTAAAAGGAGATGCTGCACCTCACTGAATCCAGCTTTATAAATATTTTAACATCATAAATGTGTTCCCTAGTGCTGCAGCACATGGTGGTTTCAACTTCTAAGCGCATAAGTATAATTCTTCTTTCAGCTGGAAGGGGAGGTAAGAGAAGAGAAAAAAACATTTCTAGTGGTGAAGAGAAGGCAGGTGAGGCTCAGTCAGGTAAGAAATCAAATTATTCTTTAACAAATGACCATCTTGGTGCTTCAGTTAATTTTGTATTCCATTTTTAAGTCCCACTGGGATGCTAAGGTGCATTAATAGAACCTATTCTTATTTTTAGTGACTGCAAGTATACTTCATCTAGAGTAATTAATACAATCGATGGTAATTCCTGTTGAAAAGAGTTTAATCCAGATAGAGAATCTTCCTTTCAAAGTCAGAAATTGCTGCTAGGTGTTCTTAATTTTCAATGAGATGTTAAATACAGCCTTCATGCACAATTCAGAATGTGAAGAAATAAAAATCTTAAGAAGATGTTACAGGTTCTGTGTAAACTGTGATAAGGAAGTATGCTGCTCCAGTTTGCATCAGAAAAATGGTTATTTTGATACAATATTTTTGTAGCCAAATGTAAAGGGTTTGCTATATAGCTTACAGGGCTGCTATAAAACAAGATAGAAATAAGGTTTTGTGTGATAAATGTGAAGCTGTACAGAGGCAAATCCTTGCATCCATTTTTGCATAACACTCAGTTTCCTATTCTCGTTCCAGGAATGACAAGTGTACCACCCAATGCCACAATCCTTCCCTCTTCTTGGAAAGTCTGAGGTTTCCACTGACTCAACAGAAGCTCCACACACCCCCAGGAGGCCTCTTAGGCTGTGTTTTCTGCCTACACAAAAGAATGAGTTTATGAAGTGGAAACCTCTCTGATTTTCACTTTCCTAATCTGTACCAACCATAAAAAACCTAAAAAACCCTGTGCTTTTATACAGTTTTCAAATTATTTAGGTTCATATTTTGTATTGAAGTCTCACAGAGTTGAAAAGCCATTGTTTTAACATTACAAACTGCAGAATACATTGAGGACCCTTACCCCGTATGTCTGATGTTACACTTTACAAATAAGAGCTCAGTCTAGCCAGTTCCAAAACAGTCCCTAAATATTGATAAAACAACTTTTCGTGTACTTTAACCCAGGGAAAGCAAAGCTTTCTGGTGCACTATTGAAACACTGGCCTTTTAATACCATATGACTTGTGATAAATTATTGACTACATTTTTCTAAATAATGTATCCTCATCAGTTCAAGAAATTCAGTAAAGCATGGTAGAACCATCTGCCACTAGCTCGAATCTGAAATGTCTGGTCCTGTACATTTAGAAAACCGAGCACTGCTAGTATTTAACTACACATTTCTGGAGTAATGAATACAGTCCTATTGCAAAACACCTTAAGGTGCAAGAAACTGGATGCACACATGGGAGCGGGGCAGACCACATCTAAACCTTTGGCTTGCAGGATTATGAACTGGATATCCTCGCCCTCAACCCTGACTCTGGCCATGTTCTGCTGTTCACCTGGAGGGACCTTGGACATGACCCATTACCTCTTGTCTGCCAACAAGACCTCTCACTGGTGCCATGTGGATCTTTCTTGGAGCTGTGCCCAGATCCTTGAGGGCACTGCTTGTATTGTGGTCAGCCAGATCCCCTCAGCTCATCCTCCCATGCCAGGGCAGCCCCGCTTTTGCTACTCTCTTTTCCAGCCTGTACCAGATGACAGTTTGGACAGCACAGCCTGCCTAAGGGAAAGGCATGGACTGACAGAAGTTCTGAATGTTTTCTATTTTCATGTTTTGAAAGCTTTCAGCTTCATGTTTCTTGCTTGCATTGTACAAGAATGTACAAGAATAAATAACAAGTTTCATAAAATAAAACCTGTCTACAAGGATACTGCAGTTGCCTGCCATTACAGCTGTTTACACATGTAGTCTGTTTTCAATCCTTTTTCCTACCTTCTGCTTCTCTTCCCTCCTGAAATTGAGTTCTGCTCTGAAACTTCTGAACTAACTTGCTGGTACTAGATATACAACTAAAGAAGAAAGTTAGCAAAATGATTTTCATTCTCTACCTTTTTTCCTTTAATAACCAAGACCATTCTTCAGCTCTGATGACCAAAATAATATTATTTTTCTTATGTTATTGCCACTAAGGAGAGACTGCTCCCAATCTAGGACAGTTTTCCCTATTTTAATGCTTTAATATGTGGTGGTATAACATAATCAGAGGGCTTTGAGGCTCAGCCTGTTGTCTTTCACTCGTTTTAGCTCAAGTGTGACTGAACCAATCAGGATTCTTAGGTCTCAAAACCTCAGCTCCTTTGTTATGAAAGGGTGCCTACCTAGCCTAACATTATCTCAACAGCTTCTTTGCAGTGTTTGTGATTCCTCTAATGGAAATTGCATAATACTGTTTTCCAAGAGAAAATGTTTTGCCCTTTTGGTCATTCCTGACATCCATTGTCAAACTTTTCCCATATTCCTCTTTATGTGTTTATGGGGCACTCACCTCCTTCTTGGAGCACTCTACCTACCCAGCTAAGCTTGTTTGTTCACATACAGAAACCCCTTTCTCCTGAATGGCCTGACAGGTGTGAACAGGATCACCAGACTCACATTGATATCTTCTGCACATTTTGAGAAACTGTTTATGTGCAGTGCAGAACCCCACTTTATGTGAGTCCTTTACTGTTTCCTAGAAGGTTGTAGAAGTTCCAGCATGGCCAGCATTGCCTTTTCTTCACTGATTTGCCATTTTCTTCCCTCTGAGGCGCATTAAAATCAATAAAGCACTGCATATTGTAGTCTCTTGTGCTGCACTGTGGGATCTATTTCATATTTTTCTTACTGTCTCAGTGGTTATTTCCTAGCACTATGCTTTTCTATTTGCAAGCTGTACAAGCCCCATATAACTGTCTCAGTTTGACAATATTTTGGTGCCGCACTGAAATTAAATAAATGGATTTCTCTATCCAGCTCCCCAGCACTTGGTGCCACTGATGTTTGCAAACATCTATAACCCTTGACTTTCTCAGGAATTTCTTATCAAATTACTGCATATTGCCACTGGCCTCATAATATTTTCTTATTCCAATCCACTATGACTTGGTCATGCTCCTTCTGCATGATATTCTGCTTTTCAGTGTGGCAGGGGTTGCAATGCATCTGCCTCCAAAAATCAGCTGGAATGCAATTTTTCACTGATCTAGTAGCATAGCTGCAAAACGCAGCAGTTGAAAGGATGTTATCCTTTGTAACAGATGAGATGTTTTGGAAGAATGCAATAATAAATATTCTATTGACATAAATGCTAGGGCACATGATGAAATATTCAAAAACTATTGCATCAGTGTACTACAAGAGTTATATGTATTTCTGTGCAGGTATGTGTATTACAGCACATGGGTGTTACCTGTTCCTATAGCCATAACTTCCATAGAGATTAGCATAATACATATTGCTTTGGTAGGATAGGGGACATTAAATCAGAACAAAAAAAAATGCAGACTAAAGAAAATAGGCAGTGCAATAGGCAGTGCTAGGAAGGCAATGTGTGACTGTAAGCTGCTTATTGCTCTGTGATCTATTTCCTCTCTTCTTTCATTCTGAAAAAAAATACACTGTGGTCTAAAAGCCTGGCCATCCCTAGCCGACTTTGACACTGGCTGAGAAGGAGGACTGCTGTTGGTACTGGTCTCACACAGCCCTGCTGGGATAATCAGAATACAAGAAGCCTTGAAGGGATGTCTAGGATTATTTCTCACTCTCTTCCCACCACTGGATAGCAAGTGAATGTTTTCCTTCCAGTCACACTGATCTTAATGACATCTGTAGTGGACATTGTAGGACTAAACACTCAGAGTTTCTGTCCTGCTGCTAGAGCTCTTGAAGCTTAGCCAGAAGCTCTTGTTCTCCAACAGGAATCTTCACCTTTTAACTTTCACCCTTGGTAGCTTGGTCACTCTTGTTTGGGAGTCACTTTAGTGTAGCTAAACTGGTTTCTCTGAAATAATGCCTCCTCAAAATTTGTGTTACAAATCTTACATCTGATTTTGACTTTTTGAAATTTTTCTATTCTTCTGAAGTGACTGGTGCAGTGCATCCTTACTAAGAAAAGAATATTAAGCAGCAACATTAGAAAGATAGAATGGCTATAATGAGTCAGACAAAAAATGCATCTGGATTTGGGTCCTGTCTCTGTCAATGGCCAGAATCAGGTGCCTTGGGAGGCAGATAAGAAGGGGCAAGCATATTGTCTTTAATTCCTAAAATACTCTTACAGCACAGTAGATTATATGTGTTCAATAATCTTTACAGAATTTATTCCTCATCATAACAATTTCTTTGCATTTAAGGTAATGAGTATTAGGATAAAATATCTAGAGCTATTCAGGTACTTGAAAAACTAAGAAACAGCTTTGATGAACATGTTAGAAATTCCATAGGTACAGCCTTGTGGCAGCTGTAGGGAAAAATAACTTGCTGAGACCCATTTCTGGCTCAAAAGTAAGCCAAATTTTTTTTTAAATGTTATCACTTCAGCTGATATTGATGAAATCTCTTCAACCCAACCTTTTAGTTTCACTAACACTGAACTAACTGAAGATTTCTATAAGAGATAAATAATCTTTGACTTTTTTTTATTATGGGATGAATTTCTTCTGGAAAGAAGTTTTGTTTCTCTCTAGTCACTGCAGAGGGAGTCTGCAGGGGTTTACCTTTAGACTGGGCACCCAATATTGACAGCAGATCAATTTTCCCTAAAAGACAGCTCACATCCAATTTATTCTCTCCTGTGTGGCAATGCTCCCGTTTTTGCCAGCAATTTGATAGTTAGAAAGTTATCTCTAGCCACACTGTCTCACTGACTTCCTAATCTGTCCTTTAAAAGGGGTAGTAATGAACTTCATCTTCATGTTCTCATTTTTTATCCTCATCCCCCATAATCACTACAAACACAGACTTAATTCTTGTTACCACCACTTTCCTGTTTATGCAAGATGGCTTTATTTTCCTGGAAATAAGGATTACAGGTAGTCGGAGTCTTTCCTGGATGCCTCCTGCTCTGTTCCAATATGTTGCTTTCTTTTCCTATTAATCACCCTCTCTTCCTTGCTGTGAGAGCTTTTACTTTTCTTCATGCATTGTGCACTATGTAATTACATTAGAGGACCTGTTCTTTTTAAGTCTGAATTGTTTCTTTATTTATAAGAGCTATTTACAAAAGTGGTAGAATTAGATAAGAATTCCAGCCCGGTGCACACAGACTGCTGTCCTGCCTCTTTTTCCAAACCTCTTTCTTTTTTGCAGTTAGTGTTTCTCCACACAAATTTCAAGCATACTTCTCATGTACACTTCTGACACTGGCCTAGATGTTGGGAATAACAAGCCGAGGAATCTTACAGCTGAGGAATCCATTTTTGAAATACATTTATTGGAGCTCATAAAACTAGACTGATGTCAAAATGGAATTGATTAAGCCACCACAGCTGGATCACTACTTGCACTAGAATATGAAACCCCGAGGAGGGTGACAGTGCTATTTAGGTACAAACAATTCCATAGGGGCACAGGAACATTTCTGCTTCAATGACTACCCTGTTCGTCATCATTACAAGAACTCCAGTTTGATCCTTGATTTTCAATGGTACAGACAAGTCAATTTATTATTGCATTTGATAAAACAGAGAGTTAAAAAATGATAAAAAAAAAGCAGCAGCAGATATTCCTTGTTTATATGAATTCTAAATCAGCCAACAGGAGACATCCATAACACTATACTGTACCTGAAAAGCTCAAAACAGTTCAGTGGTTCTATTTTCTCTATTTTGAGACATTTGAGATCAGAATAAGAAAAATAAACACTAGTTTTTACTTTTCAGTAAGGGTTCACTGGTATTCACCATAGAACTAGCTATTTCAAACACTTGGAAAGTTGCAATCACATCAGATTGAGAGCTGTAACTTGACAGTAATTATATTTTGTATATATGGTTAAGAAAAGGGATGACCAGAAACCTGATGAAGTTCAACAAGGTGAAAGGCAAAGTCCCGCACCTCTGGAAGAACAAACCAAAGCACCACTGCAAGCTGGACGATGACCACGGGGAAGGAATCTTTGCAGAAGATGATCTGAGGCCCTGCCATGAAAACACTTTCATAGCAAAGAAGGCCAATGGAATCCTGGGCTGCATTAGGCACGGCACTGCCAGCCATTCAAGGAAGGTGATGCTTTCCCAGCCATTCAAGGAAGGTGATCCTTTCCCATCTACTCAGCAATTGTGGAGCCACACCTGGAGTTCTGGGCCCAGTTTTGGGCTCCCTCATGCAAGAGAGGCATGGACATACAGTCACT
Source organism: Corvus kubaryi (assembly GCF_017639235.1). Lineage (NCBI taxonomy): Eukaryota > Metazoa > Chordata > Aves > Passeriformes > Corvidae > Corvus > Corvus kubaryi. Next base: position 32,212,389 of record NW_024582091.1, on the reverse strand, counting down.
ATGATGATGAAGGGATTGGAGCATCTATCATATAAGCAGAGATTGAGAGAGCTGGGATTGGTCAGGCTGGATAAGAACAGGCTTGGGGGAAAAGGGTGCACAAATATCTGCAGGGAATATGCAAATAGGACTGAGACAGGCTTTATTCAGTGGTGCTTAGTTACAAGAGCAGAGGCAATGAGTACAAGCTGAAACGTTGAGGTTCCCTCTGGACATCAAGAAACACTTTTTACTGTGTTGGTTACTGAGTACTGGCACTGACCATCCAGACAGTTTGTAGAACCTCCATCCTTGGAGATATTTAAAACCCATTAGGCATGATTCTGGGAAATGTGCTATAGCTGATTCTACTTTAAGCCAGGGGAATGAACTAGATGACTTCCAAAAGGTCACTTTCAGACGAAGTTATTCTGTGCTTAGGCCATTCAAACCTTCTGTTTATGTAACTTTTGATAAAGCCCAAACACTGCCCATCCAAAGGATAACTGTCTTTGAAATACAGTATGAGTGGAGATAAGTGCGTCGCCAATATTGACGTCATGCGATCCTGCAATGCCAATCTAATGAACAATCACATATTCTCCCTTCCTTAAAAAAACCCCAAAAAACCCAAAATGAAACAAAACTGAACATAGCAGGTTTTTTTTCAAAGTACCTTATATTTCTCGCAGTGATTTATGCACCATATTTTTTTTCTCCATGCGATAATTCTCTAGCAAATAATACATAAAAGAGCCTGGAGACAGGGACTTGAATTGGGTGTTCCCCTCTCAAGGGGAGTAAGCTAACCTTTTGACTAAGGAGTCTGGTGCTTTTGTGTTCCTTTTTTGACTCGTAAATCTTGTATACTTTGCTGCTCTATATCCCAGCCTTGGTTTATCCATTTATTTCCCAGCTGTTCAGTGCCCAATCTACTAGATAAATTTTCCATTAAAGCAGCAGATGAGGATTTTAAACCCTGAAATCTGATTAGAGACCTTTTACTCAGATTCAACTAGGAAAATATTTTCATTATTACACTATTTGTAAAAGATAAGGACTATCATCATTACCCAAATATCCTTTTCCAGCAGCTGACTTTTTAAAATGAATGAAGGTCTGTTGGGCATTTACCTAAATTTCTGTACACTTTAGCTTGAATAAATTTTTTGGGCCTGAATTAGAAACTTACATTCCATCAGACTTCTTTTTTTACTTCCTACCATGATTTTTGGTATAAGTTGGCCTTAGGAAAAAACACATTACTTTGCATTAAAATTTACTTGAAACATTCAGGCTTCCTTGTATTGTTTGTTTAATTTTTCTTTTAGAATTGAAAACATACACTTTAAAATTTAAGACTTGTTTTTAAACTGATACATTTCTGTAAACAAAGTGATATATGAGAAATAGCAGTGCTGTAATTTTGTCTTCTGCTGAAATACAAAATGTCTTGGGATTAAATGTTTCAGTCAACATTTCTTTTCCTTTATTCTTTTTTTTCTTTTTTCTTTTCTTCATTTAAGTATTAAAATGCATGCCACAGTAAGAGTTAAAGAGGAAAAAAATGAAATAAACAAAACATTGGTCTTCCAAGTAGTCTGAAACTGTCATTAAAAGCCAAAAAAACAAAAGAAACCAAAAATACCACGACTTCAGTGGAAAAATAAAGAAATTTAGCAAGGCTACATATTACAATTTTTATCAAAAAACCTTTCAGCTGCTCCCCATAGTTTCTTTCTGATATGTGAGGATTTGCTACTTATGCAGCAATCTTACTTCAGCAATTTTAAACTGAGGAGAAAGTAGTGAAAAGGAGTCAGTTCCTTTCATCTGAAGCATCATCCTCACCTGAGGCTCTCCTAATTCCTGCCCAAATCTCTAACTGAAATATCTCTATTGATCACACATATATGACAATGATGGATTTCATCTCCTGGAGTATCAAAGCACTCAATTTTATGCAGAGGACAGTCTCATGAAAGTGAATGTTTCTGCTTGTGTTTTTTACGTTAGGCACACAACTCCACAGAACAGGTCTGAAGACAGCAGTTCTCTCTCTCCAGTGTTTTTTAGGCCAAATAGAGCATATTAAAGCAGAAAACAGCTGTTGAATGTAAAACCTGCTTTTTTCAATGTCTGACTCCCCAGTTCTAGTCCATGACTTTGAGGTGCAGTTGCATTCAGTCACTGGGCCTGTGTAGAGCTAATGGTCGTACAAAGGTATTTCACTCCAAATATTTCAGAGTGCTTTTGGTCTCCATGTGATACAGCTTCTATCTTGCAGAAAAACTGAGTTATCATTTTTTTGCTTTAGGCAGGTAAGGAGTTCCCTTCCAGTTGACTTGAAGAATCATACAAAAAATGTTTAAAGAGCAACTGCTATTAGATCAGTTCAACCAATAATTCCAGTGACCTTATATGCTTAGCACAGCCAAGTATTTTTTAAACCCCCCAATCTCTACCTTTTTCGCTCAGTTATTGAATTTCAGAAAGAAGTGCAAGACATTAATATATCAGCTGGAACAACCAAGACTGAATATTATTGAGCTTTCTTATTAAAAGTGGAATTTTCATTACAATTCCTTTCTTCTTTCTGAAAAATCATGATGTTGTATTGTCTGTTCTGATATGAGAGTGTAGCAGCAAGTGCCTAGGAGGTAATACAGTTTAGGAAAAAATTACATATGATGGCTGGCCCAAAGGTAATTTATACATTTGTTTCCTTGTTGGCAGGCTGCATTTATAACAAGAAGTTATGCACCTGAAGCATCAGTGCATTGATTTCTTAGTGACATAATAGACAGAAAGGTTGTTTTGCATAATCTGATCTACAAGGACATGTAAGTCTGTCAAGAATGAAAGGAGTTGGATGTTTCTGTTAAATTCAATGGACTGTCATGTGAGAGTAAAAACCACTTCAGCAAAAAAAAACATAGAATAATCAAAGTGAAGTGAGTGACATACTGTAAATTTGGCTTATGGTTTGATCTAGAATCACAGATACTATCTCCCTATAAATCCCTCGTCCATTTGAAAATTATGTGCTCTGTGCAGACACAAGCTGGTTTTCTTTTACTATAGATGCTCACTCTTAGCTTTCCTCCTCTGGAAGAAAAAAAAGTCAAAAAAATTTTTTAATTTCCCGAATCACTCCTGGACACAGTTTCTCTGTTTCGTAAGAAAGCACCTTGCTGTCCCTGGCCCCTCCTGTCAGTGAGTGTTCTGTGAGGGAAACTGGGCAAAGGCTGCCCACTGTGTGAGCTGAGGACGAGTTTCCAATGTCTTAGCTCTGACAGCTTTATGCGAACTATGCAGTTGTGAAGGATGTTTTTAACTGCTTTGTTTTCTTCATAGACTGTGACTGAGATACAGCTGCTTAATGCAGAGGCTTGGACACCTCTGTTGCCAGGGCTTCTCTCCATCCTGCATCCCAACCCCAAATCTGTGATGACCATCACAGTTGTGCAACGGTGTATGATGGCCCACAGTAGCAGCCACAGTGGCTGCTCAAGGAATAGTCTAACAGTATCCTTCCAGGTTTGACACGACACTGAGGATTTGAGACAGTGTGTATGAGGCCAGTTCACACTGTGGACGAGGCTTGCTTGCAGTTATCTGTAGTTAACTACAAAGATTCAGACGCATACTTAAGTTTGAGCTTTTATTTGCACAAGCTGCCCTGCTGGAATCAATGGGATTACTGTTGTCCTGTGAGACATCGATGCTGGCAGGGCCACTGCGTAAGATGGGCCCTGTTCAACCAGGCACTCAAGCCTGTGTCTGCCTTTCCTCATTCAACAAGTCCCCTTAATGGAACTCAAGTGTGTGCCTAAGTGCTTTCTTAAGCCTGAGAAGTGATAGCTCATATAATTGGGGTCAATGAACAGCAACTGTGTTAGCAACCACGTAATGAATGACATTTTCTCCATGTCAAGCACAGATGAAGTGTTTGAAAGCAAGAATGGTATTAGCCATTCCTATTATATATGCAAAGTGCAACAATGATACCTTGAAGTAATTGCACTCTGGAAAAGAAACTTTTATTCTTTTCCAATGAAACCACTCTACTATATTTTATCTATATTTATTCATAAAAATAGAGATGCAGATTTTCTACATGGATACTAGTTTGAAAAATAAGTTGAAAAGCACTTCTCAAATCAGTGGCAAAAACATTTACATCCAGGGATTATGTAAAACTAGTTGAAATTGTACAAAAGTAATTTATCTGATTTTAATCTACAAAGATTGAATTAACAATCAACCTTAGTTATTATTATACTTACTAATGTGATTCAAATCAAAACCATTTGTTTCATATTGAAAGGTTGATTAAAACTTCTAAAAACATACTTCGGAATCTTTTTTTCAAATCAAAAAGTAAAAAAAATTACCTAAAAATATTACTCCAAAAATGATGATTTGATGAAAATAATTTGCTTATTTTGCTCCAGCTTTTAATATGTTTGGACCATGGAATGCAGTTTTTCACAAATTTATATGAATTAATGAAAAGGCACCAAATTAGTCAGCTACAATCTCAGTACTAAAGTTAATTTAGTTCAGTTATCAAAACAATTTGAACATGAAGTTATCTCAGATGTTTCTAGTTTTAAATTTGCTAGAAATCAAAGTCTGGATCATCAGGAATGGAAAACAGAGAAGGCCCTTTCTCTCTAAATCCTGTGCAGTGACCTGCCATGGGTTATGGTTTGCATAATTCATAAAAACAGCAGAGAAAAAAAAAGACAAGTCCACTTTTCAGTTGCAAAATTACTCTTTGGTTAAAAATGCAAAGACCCCAATGGCACTGCAATGAATTCTCCTCATTCTAGCAATACAGATTTTCCATACAAATTAGAAATGATTTCTGAGTATCAGATCATAGAATTATATCAGGGCTTGAGGGCAACCAAAACTTTTGAAAGTCATTCAACCTTTCTTCAAGTGTTAAGGTAGTAATTCAGGTAAAATTTATGCTTCAAAATTTGTTCTGTCCTGGTTTGAAAGTGGTTCAGTGAGCACTTCTGCTAGATCCCTCTGTACCCTTGGATGAATCCCATCCAGCCCCACAGACTTGTGTGTGTGTGTCTAAGTGGTGTAGCAGGTCACTGACCATTTTCCCTTGGATTATGGGATTATTCATTCTGGCCCCCATCCCTGCCTTCTGGCTCAGAGGGCTGGGTTCATTCATGTTGACCTTCAATTCTCCTACATTTCACTTCTCTCTTAAAACACAGATGTGCCTGCTTATGATCTTCCAGCCTTTCTGCCTTTTCCCATCTGTAGCTTTAAATTTTTTCTTTGCCTCTTACAGAGGGATTCTTGTCCCTGTAAAGCAGGTAGATCTTGTCCTTCACTTTCCATGATAAGTGATACAGAAGGAGGAAAAAGGAAGTGGATGAAGTAAAATGAGAACTGTAAAGCTAACAGAAGTGATTTAAGTATAGCAAGATGACCCGAACCCCTCAGCTGTGAGGCACTGTCTGTGTCTGTGCATGAGAAGAGGAAAAATCTATCCCTCAAGCACATGGAGAAATGAGTTACTGCTCTTCTGCAAGAGAGGAATTAATAACAACAGCCAAAGAGAGGAAGAATTATTCATTGCCTGCAAGATTTCCCTGAAAATTGATAATTTCTAAAATTTACTATCTTACTGAGATCCTGTAGAACTCAAAATCCTAAATTTACTCCATAAGCATATTTATTCCAAAACCAAAAATAAATTCATTGTAAATGGAAAACTTGCCATTCTGCAAGTAACATACAGCATGAGGTAATCTGTTTCCCTGCAAAGGGAAGCCAGCTTTTTGAATGTATTCTGAGACACAGACATTGACTTGCTGAAGTTACTTGCCCTTTCAAAATATACTCCCTCTTAAAAGATCAGTTTATGAACGTTTACCTTAATCTGAATAATCCTGATGTGAATGATTTGAACAAGAATACTCTGCTGATGCTTATAAAGCCCTTTGGGAGATTCATCATGGCCAGGTTCTGATTTCAAGAAACAAATACAGTGCAATATTAAGACACCTAATTTTGTCTCTCATGTAGGTGTCTGCTTGTGTGATAACTCTCTACCTTCCCACTATATGGGCCTATAAGGCTCTGCTACAGTCAATGGACACACAGTCAATGGAGCCTAAGGAGTGATTTAGATGACCAGATGATAGATAACTGCTTCTGGAGGAAAAGCCTTGCTCTGATCCCACGGTGGGCTCCACACTGTTAACAACAACAGCATAGTTGCACAACATGGCACACAAGATGCCTCCCTATAGAAGGTGCCTAAATTCTGGTACCATAATATTGAATTAAAGGCCTTGTCCAGAGGGTAGTAGGGTTTCCATGACCCAGCTGGGGCTGTGCTGCCTGTGTGCAGCTGTTGCTGCAGAGGTGGGTGCTCCTCTCACAGCTGGTGTCAGAGCTGCCCGGCCAGCACAGGGTAACCAGATACCACAGGGCATTTCTAGGGCCACATGATTTCATGTAGCTTGCTCAAGATCCAAGAATCCTTTTGGATTTCAACTTGAAATCCTTCAATTTTCCATGTTTTTCACATCACAAGGGTGAGACTAATTTAGTGATTTGTTTTGGAACAGGGCTGTAGGTCACCTCATTTTTGGCCTCAGTTCATACTGCAGAGCAGCCCCAGAAATATTGCAAGGAAGCCCTCTTGGGCAAAAAACCCCAGATGTACTCCAGAAGCATTCCAATGACATCTCACTGCTGCAGGCATTAAAACCATGGGGTCTGACCCTGAACCTTCCATACTGTGCAAGTCAGGTCCTCAGCACCAAAAGCTTTGCTCTGAAAATCTCCTACTGGGCTGCACTTGTGGCTAATGGAGTTGTAGTGCCAAATTAGCACTGAGCTCATTTTGCTGCCCCTGTGTTTACAAAATATGTCCTAGGAAACTTGAATACAGAGCTCTGCATGGGGTATTTTAGGAGTGAGAACAACTAACTCTATGGATCATAGTATGGATTTTTAGATCAGATGTCATGCCTGATTAACCATCTGGCACTACTTTAGTTGTTGAGTTATGTAGTTATAACTCTAATGAACAACATGGCTGACTACAAGCTGGGTATTGGAAAGTTTCAATTTTAAACATGTTGATCACAAATGAAAGTTGGACTTACCGGGTTAAGTAGTAGAACTGTAACCCAAAAATCTCACACAATGAACAAACACAGTTAGGTCATATGTAGGAAAAAAAAAGGCGGTATATAAAAACCACCTTATGTTAATCTTATATTCACTCCTATGTTAAGCACTTCTTTCTCTTTGATATCCACCTCTTTCTGTCAGGTCTTGAATGTAAAAGCGAGAGGGAGTCCAACCTAAAATTTGCATTTCCATAAAAAGCACCAGGTGTTATGCTATTTGCTATTCATGCTAGAGACAAGTTCCTTCTATCTTTCTGAAGTTGTGTCACTGCGAGAAAGGGTATGAATCCACAGGGCTTTGGGACGTTCAGTAATAAGACAATCATCAGGAGACAAGAGATCAGGGTCTGGATATGTTTTCTACAGGATGTTATTTAATATTTTAGTGAGTGGCTTTGAAACACAAAATGCACAAACAGAACAGAATTAGTATATTTTTCTTATAAAAGGAATGCATAATTTGCAAAGCTGTAGCTCATGCTCCCTCCTCTACGTGTTCCTTCTCGAGTTCTTCACTGCAGAATCACTCCTTTAAAATGGTGGAGATTTTCTAGCTTGTTGACTAAGGTACCCTCTAGAGACTTTGGTTTTGAATGCTATTACAGGAAGAAAAGAACTGAATCCAGATGACCTACTTTCTATACAAGTAATCTAGACACCAGGCTGCCAACAGTAAAGTATTCAGTTTATATTAAGTTAGAGATTAGGCTCTTTGGAGAATACAGAATAAATCATAGAGCTTAGGTGGGAAACAGGATCCTCAAATAACAGCAGTTCTGGACATGTGCAGGGTCACTGAGCACTAAAGAGTTTTAAGTCAGCGATGTGTCTGATGATACCTTCGTGCTCAGATGAACCTGAATAATAATTATTTTGTTTAAAGCCATAATTTGTACTTTTGTTGCTCAATACATGTTGTAGATAATCACAGCCTTCACAAGACCTAAGCTTCAGTTCTTCCTTTATTGCTGCCTATGTTTTTTCTGTTTGCCAAATCTGTTAGCAAATGTGTAAATGCAAGCTTTCCAGTCACTATTTTTAATGTTGATTTTGTTCAGTTGAAGGCAATTTCATTGATATAAAAGGAAGTTTTAACTTTTTGATCAAGTTGAAGCTTTTGCCTTCTAGTAGTTTTTATGTCATACAGCACAGATTGATCTCTGCAGTGTTTTGGATGCAGGAAATGAATAAAAACTACTACTGAACACAGCAGATGTTAAAATGTTGCTGAAAGCTCTGAGAAGAAACATTAATTAACATGTGACTGTGTTTCAACAGAGACAATGAAATAAAAGCGACTTGCAGGATCATCAGACTCATCAATTTTCTGCTCATCACTGGACAAAATTTCAGTAAGTGGAACATTAGATCTTGCAGAATTCGAAGAAACCTATTTTCTGGGCTTTTTGAGTTTAACACAAATTCAGTCAGTCTCAAGAGGATCAGTGTTTCTTAGTTCAGTTCTCTTTCAAAACAATCCCTTGATTCTTTCTCCTTCTTTCAAACTCAGTAATGCAGAATTGAATAAATTAACAAATTAATTTTTATGATAATCACATTTACAATATTGATTATTGCTTTTACAGTTAGAACTGTTACATACCTAGATATAAAATCTGAATAATAGTATAGCATACATTATATACAGACAGGTGGTGTGATATAAACTGCTCATTTTTCAGATGGCCTTTCTGAGTTCACAGGATTTATTTCCCCAAAATTTCACATGTCACCCCTCTCTCACCTTTTCATTTTCTTCTCTTATAGTCAGGACAGTTACATTCATTTTCTTAATCAAATCCGAGTTCTGCAATTGCTTTCATAACAATAAAAATGCTACTCATTACTTTCATAGTTTTAATTGGTGAATTTTTTATAGAGATTAAAAACTGATTAAATCTTATATTTACCTTTTCTGGGACTCCCAAAGACTGGAATACTTCTTTCCTACAAGTGTTTTACATTAATCTTGCTCACAATATAAATATTTTTTTCTAAAAGAAGATATTCCTGACTTAAACATAGGTTTAATGCCAGCAATTACACACACACACACACACAAAACCAACCAGAAACAAGCATGTGATTTGAGTTCTACGGAGGAATTTCCAGAGTCTTTAGGATAATCTTTTTGATAGGTAAAATGAGACATTTTGACTGACATTTAAAGCAATAATTTTGCCTCTGAGATTATACTTTAAACTAAAAAATTATATTCACCAGTAAACTTGGAACCCATGCTCACTATTCTGAATATCTATGATTTCAGATATTGACTGTAATCAGGAATCCTGATTAGAGGTTGAAGTCCGTAAGATCTTTTTTCATTTTCTCTTTGACTTGTTATTTTAAATTTATATCATTTTTCTTTTGACAGAAAGAAATAGATACAAATTGTTCTGCTGAAGAGCATCAGACATCAGTTTTGATGCTATTTCTATGATCTCAACAATGTTAAAGTAGCCTGCACAGTGCAAGTGATGGCTGCCATACTCCCAATGACAAAAGCAATTCCACTCTTAGTGGTCATAAAACTGTCAGGGTAAAAATGTCAGCAAAGCCTCCTAATATTATTGCAATGTGGGGGTTTGTGTTTATATATACTTATGATCCCCTAGAAAAAATATTGATAATGGGGGAAGAAGGAAATAGCAGGTAAGGAGGTAAGGTAATTATGCTGCCATGGTTACTCCGAGAAAGCTCACAGCAAATTTTAATGCAATTCAAAAATGATAAAACCAATAGCATTCAACCAAGACATAGAATGTCTATTTAGAATATTTTTACAAAAATGTTGCAAAGTCAGATTATAACCTTGACTCTGTCTGCCTAAATTTGTGGGCAATAGATATGAATAAGAGTAAAGTTGTAGCCTGGTGGGAAATCTCCCTAAAATAAGAAAAAAGGCATATCATTGTCTTCACTGCCTTTGTAGAGGTTAATCCCTGCACAGAAACTCTTTCTAAACCCTGTGTAACGCTGGTGCTGAAATTGGGGCAGCATCTAAGAGACCCCATCACCGAGGTGAGCCACCTACCCCTGGAGCTGTCTGAATGATCCTGGGCATTGCAGTGGTTCAGAGACGAAAGGCATGAGAACATTTTTGAAGCTGCCTATTCTATTTTCAAGCTGTAGAGGTGAAGGGACAGTACCAAAAAACTCACAAAAGCAGTCTAGTCTTCAGGGAAAGGGGTTCAGAACTAAGACTCTTCTTCTTAAAGACAAAACCAAAGAATAACTCTCCTCCTCCAACTTCCTGCTTACATGATGTTAGATTTGCAGAATTACTTTGTTAGAGACAGACTCAGGCAAGAGAGGTAAGGTCCCTTGGCTCTTCCACTGATACTTACAGTTTGAACACTTGTGTGTTTCTGATAATAGATTGATCCCATCAAGTCTTAGGGAAATATCCTCTTTGGAGTTTGATTAAAGTACATTTATATACTCTAACAGCAGTAAAATACATTAAAATGTTTCTGTGAAGAGACAAGTGCACCTGTCCACTCATTGTAAAACAAAATAAAAGCAATTTATGGAAAGTAGCTCCTTAAGCAACACAGCTTTCGGCTCATGCATCATTTCCACAGAAGAGATGCCTACATTACCCTTTGTTAAACTCAAGTAAGTTTCCTAGCAACCCAGTCATTATCTCTGTGGGGTATAAAAAGACACCAGCATTATAAAGAAGCTGAGTCTTTGACAGCATTGTGGTTTTTGACCACAGTTAATTACCAAACCTGCTGGCATCAGTCTGAAGTCCTCTTCTTCAATAAGTATCAACAAAGTACTTTGTTAATGTTAATGCATTTTATTTTCTGCTACAGAATAAAATCAGATTCTGTGTTTCTAATATACTGTGCAAAGTATAGAGCATCCCATACAAAATGTCTTCAAATTAACCTCCTGTTTCGCATCTCCAGTGTCAAGGATGGCCAAACACCACATCACAAAGGTGACTTCTTAAGATTTATTTTATGAGCTAATTAATGGCCTAAATATAAAACCTTTCTAGACAAAGACTCTTCCTCTTTTTTTTTCTTTCTTTTTTTTTTTTAAACTTATGGGATGTTTGTTTTGCTTAACTTGCTGGTTTGTTTTTAAAGCAATTTGTCCATCTCTGTAGTGTCAATAATAGCCAACAATGTCAACCAACTCAGGACTGGCTGCTGGCTCTGGGACTGGATTAGTGAAGAACATAGTTTGCAACTGAAATATTAGGATCGCTAATTTATGTTGCCCTGTGTGTATGGTTACGCTATTAATAGATGAAAGAGATCTCAGAAAAACAAAAAGCAAGACACAAATGGACAAGTGGAAAAAGATTCCCCGTTATTACTTCAAAATCTATGTTGAAATATCTTTATCTTTGGGTAGGAGAGACTCTTGCCTGACAGTTCTCAAGTTTATGGGATATATAAAGGAATAATGGCATTAACTTTTAGAGATCCTTAAATTTTACAGTGGATTATTTTTGTTTGAGCAAGCGTGTTCTTGAATAAACCTAGACTTCCTCCCCATATAAAATTTCACTAGTACTTCAAAATATCAGGATTTTGCAGTAGTTGCTTTTCCTGCACAGCAGAGGTAGGTACAAACCAAACTGAAAGAACACGTCACTGCAGTTTATAGTAAAAAATTGTATTCATTTATTGGCAGTCCACCACTTCAGGAAAAAAGAAAAAGCAAAAAAAAAAAAAAAAAAAGGAAAAATAGGTATATTTTTCAGATATATATAAGGAACAGCATGAAAAAGAAGCAGCTAATTCAAAACACCCTTTCTTCAGAAGCTATGCCACTCCAGAAAGAAAAGGAAAAAGAAACCCCTGTGATTTGTGAGGAACCTATGACAGCAGTTCCTGTATTACCCCTTCCTTAACAAGCAGAAGAAAGGAGTGATGCAGGTTTGCTGACTCCTGACCTTTCTTAAAATCTCCTACCTGTTTGTATTTGAGTATCTGGACTTGGCCATCTTTGAAGCAGCGTTTTTTTTTTTTGTTTTCCAGGTTGTCTCTATCACCTACAGTGAGACAATAAGGATTATTCACGTATAAGGCAGGCAGTCTGTTACAGAGATGTTTATTTTCACCACAATGATTCCTATATTATGCAGGCAACATGACTACAAAACAAAAATTGCAGACACCTCCTATTACCTCACTGAGGTTATGGACTAATGTTATGGTAATCTATAGCTCCATTGCATGTGGTGGTTTAATAGAACTTAAAGAAAAAGAACCAAGGACATATAGCACCTGTCTGTAGCTTAATACAAACTAAGAATACACTTTTTAACTAAATGATCTTATTAAATTTTAGGAGTCTGTTATTTCTTGTCTGGTTATTACTCTGAATATAATACTATGGTTTCTGTGACTCATGCATAGTGCCTTAGGACAGATTTCTTTTTGATGTACACTTCATTAGTCACACTTATCTATGAACACAGATTATATATGGTGCAACTTCTACACCTACTGCTATATTCTAGAAAGAAAATATTAATATATTACTTGGTTCTGTAATTAACACTAGTACATAAACCCATATAAGTCCAAAATAGCTTTCAGGATTCAGGATTGGATGATAAAAAAAAAAAAAATTCTTCTCCTCAAAGTTGTTTCATGGATACTGATAGACATAATTTATTATGGTAATAACAATTCCTCTAGTTCTTGTAACAAGTATAATGTAGAAGAAGAAGAATATGACAGCTAATGGAGTCTTTGCTGCAAGACAAAAAATTAGCAGTCATAAAGAAAGTTAACAGTCTTTGCAGGCTAAGAATTCAAACACCTTTAGTTATCAGCTTTCTCTGAAAAAATTAAAAATCAAATCAAATGAAGTGATTCCTGATTGGCTCACAGATCTTGACTGGGTCTTTTCTAGTCCAAATTGGCAGGATCCATTTGAGTTTGATTTGAATGGGTGTATGTTAGGAGGCCAATTGTGAAAAGATAACTTCCTTGTTAATAGTGCAGGACCTAACCTAAAGTGCAAACTGAGGAGAGGATGTCTGTAAAAAGAAATTATGGGGAAGAAAAAGTATCTGTCCTTTAAAAATTGAGCATAGTTACTCTGACCTCTTCACAGTTAAACAAGGTGTAAGCTCCTGAACCTGGGGAAGAATAACTCCAGGCACCAGTGCATATGCAGGAGGATGACTATCTGGAAGGCTGAGCTGACAAACTTAAAAAATGAAATTGAAAATTAATAAAATTTTATGTGCAAAACAGAAATTTAATGTCTTTGGGAAGGAATGAAACTTTTTATTTCTCTTGGCTCCTTTTACACAACTTAAGAATATCCATGTAATATGACAAGAATGGCCAGTACCAGATGACTTACCAGGTTTTGGAAGTTTCCCTTCCTGCTCTGCTCAGGGGAACTTGACACAAGTCCAACTATAAGTCCACACATAAGCCAACTTCCAAAGGACTGCCAGGGCTGTCATGCTACAGAATCATTCTCAGTGCTTTTCTGCAGTTCATGCAGAAGAATTTTCTAAGAAGCATGATAGCTTAATTAGCTGAAAATGGAATCATGCACCTCAAAAACGTCATAGTCATTACCTCTAAATGTGGATGACTAGGTCTTCCTTTAGGAGATAACGGACACAGTATCAAATATCCATAAATAAAGGAGAGAATGGAACCAGGGACTGAGACTTCCTGATCCCTGTAATTAGACTGAGACGAAGCATTTCTTTCTTCTCAATTTTGTGATTCAAACTAAAGCATTTAAGATTAAAGGTGTGATTTATATCATAATTTGTAAACATCTGTGTCTACATTGATTTTGCTCCTTAACGCTCATCACCTGACCCAAAAGGTGTCCCAAGATATTAAGTACTAGCTGCAGAACACCTTGAAATACATATAAAAAAGCAACTCTTATAACTGATTCAAAGACTGTTTTTCTAAAGCATCCTGATGGTGCACTTGATCCAGTCAAGTGGCAGCGCTGCTTTAAGAACCCCTGGGAGATTTTTTCTTGTTGCATGCAGTTTTACTGGTAGAAAAATATGGCTATAAAAGAAAATGCGCCTAAATCCTTCCTTTACTTCCATTCACTCACTCCTGGTAACTTCTCTTTGAGTCACCATACCTGATTCCTCTCTCATTTGCCCTCTTAAAACACTTACAGATATTTAGCATGCCATTCATGAATCATTATTTAGACAGGCACTCCATATTTAGCTCTTCTCCTTTCCTCATAAATCAGTCCCTTCCCAACCCTCAATCATTTTTATTGCTCTTTCATAACTGCTGATAGTACTCATAAATGACATGTCTGTAATGGCACTAAGCAAGAAAAAGGGAATAAGAGACCAAGGCTGGAGTTAATAAAATAAAAATAAAGCATAGCCTAACTTGGGCATCCTCTTTATTTTGGCAATCAAATAGACATAAATAATAGCACAACATGACAAATGAATTGCCAGAGGCCCAGGCATACCTGCTGACATTTCTATTTTCCTTTGTATTTTTTCCCTTGTAGAGAGAGAGAAAAAAATAGATAATGTGAACATCTATTTCTGTTTCTTCAAATCAATATTCTAACAGTCTGTGGACATGAGGGGTTGCTGGCCATCAAACTTCAAATATATCAAAGCAGGACTCGTGTTAAATCCAACATGTAAGAGCAGTATCTGTTGCCACAGGAAAACTTTCTGAGCACTTTTATCAAACTCTGCTGGAAGATGGGATACTATACAGTAGTTTAGATACAATAACAGAATATACAGAAATTATAATTTTAAAGATTACAGTAGTTTAGATACAATAACAGAATATACAGAAATTATAATTTTATAGGAGTTATAATTTTAATCAAGACCAGTTAAAGGCTTAGCATGGAAATAATCATGCTTTTGACAATCTGATATTTACAACACTGCATCCTAATAGTTTTAGTTTAAAAGGGAACCTCAATTTTGCCTGTGAGGCCAAAGAATGCTGGGATCCTGGAATTTTAAATTTAAAAGGTAAGAAGAAAACTTTAGGCAGCGTTTTAATTTGAATTTCTGAACGATTTGTTATAGAAGAGGCAAAAACGTTTTGGAAGTTCAAATAAACTGCCTTTGGCCAGTGAGCTGCTCTCTCTGTGCTGTGTGTAACAGTATACACATGACAAGTTTCTAAATGTATGGAAAACAGGACATGTGAGGATGAATCCAGTCCCATCCATTTTTAGAAGATTTTACTGTGCATTTGAAAAATAAAGAAGATTAGACAAGCAAAATTTAGAAAAGCAATTACTTTCTACAGGAAACTCAGGAAAAATGTTGAAAATAGTAATTCTCAGTATGTGTTTAGTTATAGCACCTTAGTGCTCAAATAGCTTTACAGCCTTTCTTATGGATCCTTTATCAAGCTTATCTTAAAATCTAATTTTAATTGCCTGTAGCTAGACTGTTTTAGGTTTGTTTTGCTCTTAAACAAAGATCAAGATGCTAACCCTTAAGATTAATCTAAATTAAAAAAAAAAAATTAAAAGTGTTAAAATGTTTTGACACTGCAGGTATGAGAAAGCACAGAACACTTAGGGTTCTAAATATGACAGTGATAATAAAAAAACCCCAAACAGATATAAATACACCAACAAGAAACATCTGATAATCCTCTCTATACAGGCTAGAGCCTATATATCAAACCAGGTCTTGGCTTGTCAGCAGATGAAGATTTAAACATATATATTTTTTCAAGCAGGAGAACACCAAATGCAGAAAAGACAGATTAAAACACTGTAGAAAAGTTATTTCAATAATAACAAAATATCTACTCACCTATTTTTGGAAGATTTAGGAGAACATTAGGGGTCATTTTTATTAGACTGTGAATTTGTAGAGGGGTTGATTATTTTACAGAGAACTCAATTCCTCCTTTATGGACACACTCTTCTCTCTATTTTCCTCAATGATTTAGAGAAAAGGAAAGAAAATGTGTAGAAGTCTCTCAGACTAAAATCCTCTTTTTAAAATTTAGCTGAAAAATGGGCCCAAAATAAGGTATCATGATGCAAAAAGATCATAAACCTGCCCTCAGCACTCCCGCCAGAAATTTTTCAAACTTTTATCTGTCATCTGACCTAACAGAATACTTTCCTAATTTGAAGACTCTAAACTTGTCTAATGAAACATTTATGAATTCAGTGCTTTAACTTAAAATAGTAAAAGAAATAATCTAGAGTAAGTATTAAAAGCCGAAGCTTTAATCATTACCTCTGATGGAGTAACTCCATTCATCAATCATTCTCTTTCAAAGTCCATGAATAAAGAAGGAGTATCTATACACTGCAATGAAATATTGGCATCTGATAAGATATTTAAAATAAATGATAGTCTTGGTACCCAGAAAATATCTTTTGAATGGTTGGGATATTTAAAGGAAGCAAACAAAACACGTTACTTTTGCTGGAGGTCTCAGAACCATGAGACCAATAGAAAAGATTTTCCTTACACAGTTGTAGAAGTAGCAAATACCATATGAAGAAACAAAAAGCGTTTCTGTAGGACATGCAAGGCAATCCTTTTCTCATCCCAGAACTGGGAATGACACAACTGGTGCATTGTAAACAGTTGTTCTAAGCAACAGTTCCCCAAAAAGTCGTGGGCTGGCAGAGATGCCCATGGCAGAGCAGAGATGAAGAGCTGCAATCATGAAAATTTGAGGAGAAAGTTCAAGACTTTCAGCAACATAAAGGCAAACATGAGTGGGGGCATAGCAAAAATTGCTGCTAAGCAATTGGTCTATTGCCTCTATGTAAAAATAGGACAAACCCAGCAAATTAAAGAAGATTTTCCTTTAATATAATAAATACCTTTTAACTGTAAAATTAACCTATGCAGTCATGAATTGGAAAATAAACTTGTTTACATTATTTCCTACGGTATAGTTGCATTTGAAAAGCCCTGTTTTGGGGGCCAAAATGGTGCTTGTCAATTGTCTAGGCAATGATTTGATGGCACAGGACAAAAATATGTCAGGGACCTGGCTAAACAATGACAGGATATGGACTTGAGCTAGTGATTCAGTCCCTGTCTGAGTTCTTTTAGGCCTAGTAATATAGACGTGGGCTGCATACCAGGACCAGAACTAGTTACATCTTTGAATAAGTAATATGTGAAAGAAACTCAGTACTCACTGCTGCAAAGTAAAGCACATAAAGAAAAAAATAAATCTCAACTTATATAAACTCATTGATGACTGAATTAGATGTTACTAGTCAGAAAAGAGACTTTGGAATGATTGCAGACGTAAAAAAGTCAGTAACAATGGAAAGACAGACAGCAAATTTGAATTATTCTCTATTATACAAAGTAGGAAACCAAACAAAAGAGGACAAATTAGAAAAGATAATGATGCCACTGTACAAATACATAATGCATGCAGATCTCAATTACTGTGTGCACTCGTCAGGCCACTTATCTCAGACATGAGGTTATGACACTATTCACAGTACACATAAAGTGACAAGGATGGCTGGTAGTATGGAATAGCTTTCTATAGCTCAGGAAGTTTCTAATACCATAAGTCACAGAGGCATGAAGAGATATCAGGAAAATAACACCCTCCTCTCACCCTCTTTCTTACATTTTTTCTGTATTCAACTGAATAATTTGAATTTTACAGTCATTTCTTGCAAGCTCTCCAAACCTCTGATCATCCCAGAAGAGTCTGTTTACATCTTTTATTTCTGAATATTTGGTCCTTGGATGCAAACATTGGGACTATATTCAGTATTTTGTATGAAAATTCAGGCATGCCTTATAAAACAGCTTTAATACCTCCCTACTTCTAGTCGAAAAACCTTACCTGACATAACCCAGTGCAACATCTGTCTTTTTTATGATCCCATTACATTTTTCTTAATAGTCATTCCATGGTCAAATAATGAAAGCTACTGAATCAAGGAGTGCAGAAGATGCTTTATGACTTTGAAAATCAATCTATTTTCATTTAGGTACATGTTAAAGAGTCTAACAGTCAGCCATCAATTAAAAACAAACAAACAAACAAACAAAACCCACTGAAAACAATGCAGAAAAAAATATGAAATGTGAATAATTGGAAAAAGATTAAAGTAAAAATGGAGAAGAAGCTTTAAGTATGTTTTCTCTTCTGTTTTCTTTATTCTTTGCACAACTAGTGATTTCATCCATTGTATTTGTGTTTTAACATAAACTATCACTAACATACTGATTGCTAGAGTCCACATTCTAATTTTAATTAAAATCAAATATATCTGGTGGTGTACATTTTCCTTCAGAGGAATAATTGCACATTTATGCTGTTTTAAATGAGAAAAGAATTTAGTTCACTACATTTTTACACACTTCACTGGCTTGGTACTGAGAATATCTCACCAGATTGGTTGGACTTTTTCCTCATAAGAAGCAGACGTGATTATTTTTATTTTGCAGTTAAACACCTGGTCACTAAATATTTAAAAATGCTGAAATGAAATGCCTCTCAATAAGCTGTGGAGCAATAATATGCAAATACTTACTTATACTCAATTGGCACATAACAAGGTATGAACAATGTGTGTGGATTGTAATGAAGTGATGCAAATGACCTCAGAAGCTGGAAGACACTGCAAAAAGTTTGAATTGTATCCAAAATAAAAATATCTGTTTTCCCTACAATCTGCTGAATGCAGAACGCATTAGTATCTCAGCATTGCACAGCTGTGTTTTTCTATCAAAGAAGGATAATGCCTGCTTTCAGACTTGGAGGAAAAAAATCCTTCCTAATTGAGTTGGGTACCTTTATCTGCATTCAAGCTGCTGCTTATTTATTTTTAAATAACTGAATTCTGGCAACATTTTATCCTGAATAAAACACACAGTTAAAAAAGAGTTAGACATCCCATGTCAGCCCTCTGCAATGAAAACACAGTAAATACTTAAGATGGATCTTGACTTTTTTTTTAATGTTTTCTCATCACTAATCAACCAAAATTTCTTGGTGATCTGACTTACGGCCTCAGGCCCTTTCATCCCTAATGTCTGATATAGTCTTACAGGGCAATCATAACATACAGCTACAGTCCTGCCTTTACCTGCCTTGGTATAATCTCCAGATCCATGCTTCTTCAAGGGCAGGCTCCTCTTTTAGGAGGGGAGACTCTCGTCTTGCTGAGAAGCTGTCCATCACTTTCTTCAGACTTTTCTCATGTAAACAACTCCAGAAGATCTGGATTGCTTGGCAAGACAATATCAAGGACAGGGCTTCTCTAGTGAAGGTTTCAAGATAAATCTAAGTCATGAATTGTGTCTGAACAACTCCATGGCCCTAGACATGAAGCATTTGTGATTTTTTTGTGAAGCATCTCTTTATTCTTTCCTCACAATGAGGATATCCACTTTGCTGCATTTGGCACATGTGAGAGTGCTGTGGAGCTGCCTAGAATAAATGTGTTTGATGTTTGCTGGGCAAGAGTACAGTGAAGGAAAATATAAAATATATATATATATATATGAAAGAGCCTGATGAAAGTGATCTTCAATGCAATTTCCCTGTAAGTATGATCCATGAATGGTATCTATACCAGTAGAAAACCTTCTTCTTTTGCAGTAGAGCTATACTACTCCAAATGCCTCTTGTCCACAAAGAGGCCTCAGGTTGCTGTAACAAAAATATTTCCAGGTACTCTGTTATTCTGAAGTCAAAAGCAATTTCATTTTTCAGTCATACTGCATTACAACACAGGAGAACCTGTAGTTACATAGTTAAAGATAGTAGTGGTGTAGAGTCCCAGTTGGAAGAAGTCCATAAGTATGTGCTTAAGTCTCTCTTTACTCAGGAGTTTGATAGAAGCGAGGCACATGCTTGGAGAATATTAACAGTTTATTTTTAATGTTTGTCTTAAAAACTTTGTTAGTCTGTATTCAGGTTTGTGTTTGAAAGAAATCACACTTAACTAGGATGTTAGAAGAAGGTAGATCATTAGATAATACAAATAAGTCATTGCACTTCCAACATCTTCATTATAGTGAAGAATCTATCACCTGAACCAAGATATTTTGTACATTTTATTCTTACCTCTCCCTGATGATAGAATCACTTTTCAGAGAGCTGATTAGTTTATTTATGTTTTCTCACAAAATATTTTTCTAGTGTTTACACTTACTATTTTATTCTAGCAAAACCAAATGTTTATTTTATCCCTTTACTTTCTATCTGATATATTTCAGTGAAGTACACATGTGCTCGGATTACCATGTGTAAAATGTTACTTCTTTTGCATTCTTCTACTAAGATGTGTAAACCATATTTAATAATCTTTTATCAGTCTTCTATAGGAAGAATAAAGTTTTGTTCACACAAGATATTTGTGGGTTATTAATTTAAGGTTTTTTCATAAAGTGAATTAGTTAAAGTCCATCGTGTATGCATAACTCAGTTTAAAAGCAGTTTGTTTCAGTTTAGCTTAAACAGATGTCAATTTATGCGACATTGAAAAATGCCTCATTTAAACTGCAATAAAATTAGCTGCACAACTTCATTCAGTGGTTTAGTTAAATTAGTTGGATTTATCGCATTTGATTGAACCAAGATAACAGTGTCATAGAATCAAGGATGAAATTTTAAGCTAACATGCAGCATGTCATCTGACAAACATTTCAGTTTCAGCAGCAGATATCTACCAGTATTGCTAATTATCTTGCTACCTTGGGCAGTAACTAATAAAGCCCAAGACTGAAAATGGTTACTGTGCAAAGCAATTGCACTGTGCACATGAGACCTAACAGCATGTTACAAAGATCTACCAAATTCTTCATACCAAGTTGAAATACTGGATTTGAGCAATCCTCAAATGCTATGAGGTGTTTTAAATAAAGATCTAAGTCTTATGCAGATCCTTTTTATGACAAGGAATTGATTTGGGAGAAACATCTTTGTTTTCTAAATCATTTTTCATTGGTCTCAGTGAGCTCCCATTGAAAAGGGGGAGCATTACTATGAGTCTTCTAAGGATTTTCTAAAGTCATGGGTATGTATAACCCTAGCCCAGGTGATAAAAACTCACTAATGATGTGACTCATTGTTGCTTAAACTGCATTTTTAACCAGTTTGAAAGCTTGCTGAAAGTATGGATGAGAATTCGGCTGAGCAAAACAGTTAGCAAAGAGAGTCAGCTGATTACAAACAGGAGAAATGAGGAGCCTTTGACCTTATCTTCAGCTTTGGGCTCCCTGGAATCTGGGCTCCAGTGGAATCTGCCACCAACTTTCCCTCAGGTTCTTGATGACGAAAATGAATTCAAGTACATGCTGAGGCAGCACCTTGTTGTTACTCTAATGTATTTGCAGAGATATAAACTTTTGCAGAGGTACATCAGATGCCAGAATCAAACTGCATCAAATCTTAGTTTAAACAGGCAGAATAAATAAACATTCACGGAAGTTATAATTATTCAGACTCTGTGAGTGGATACATGGTCTATTGCCACAGTTCTTTGTACTGTTTTTCCCAAGCAATCTTTTGAAATGATCAAATAAATACCTACCATTAGTAGCTACCATTTTTTCAACTACTGAAGCCTGGTAATTCAGACATCATTCAAAAAAAAATTTGTGACTGGACTCAATGCATTTTTTTGGTTTTATTTATATCTGCAGTTTGAAAACACACTGCTTTTCATAAAATGAAACTTTTCCTCACAAAGAAATGACAGAAAGCACAAATTCTCTAATATTTCACTAATATATATTTTCATTCAGCTGAATAGGGCTGCTATGAGTAAACCCTTTCACAAAGCATTTCTTTACCTACTTAAGTTATAAACTGAGCACCATAGTACTTTTTTTCCCACTACATACAGTTAAACAACTACAGAAAGTTTGAACATATGCACTCATTTGCATATATCTGCATACATTCATATGCATAAATACACATAACGCAGAAGGTGAAACTCAAAGAATGTGAGTAAGAAACTGAAATTCTCTTTAAGGGCTGTGGTAGCTTTGAAGGTAACTCACGGAGCTGTGAGGTAAACCAAGTACCACATAAATGTATATACTTTTTTTCTTAAAAAGAAGAAACACTGCCTTGCAAGCAGATTGCAATTAATACACTACCTTGTCAGCTTGCAAGGTCTAAACTAAGCACAGGGTTCTTTTTTGTTCTCCACCTAGTTTGTGATCCTTTTTTCAGAAAGAGGAACTCTGCTATTTGGAAATTCCATTTACAAGCATTTTCATATCAAAATAGATATCTTCACATGAAAGTCAGAAGAACCTTTTTTTGAAATATGTCCTTTTTAAGTTTTTCAAAGAATTCTTTTCAGAAAAAGCAAGCACCTCATCAGCTCCCACACACATAAATCTTCAAATGCTGTTTTTGAAGAATTGCATTTAAAAGTAATGTTCAGTCGTATACCAAGTATGAGAAGCTGGGAAAAAGTCTTTGAATTTGAACTACAGCTCATCCTAATCTGGTTAAAATTATCTTCAACACCACCTGTCATTATTAATGCAGGAAGAGAGGCAGAAAAATAACTTCAGCCCAGCTACATTATTGCAAATAAGGTCCATCTGCTTTTCACTGTTCCATCATATAATAATAGCAGTTATATTTATGATGGATTTAGGATTTTTCCTGTAGTAGATGAATGTGTAACTGCTTTTATTAAATTATTTTTTCCTTTGAAGATGTTCTACCATTTTAGCAGACTTTATACCTAATTTTTAATGTGGAATCCTCAGTCTTTGATCTATTCCATTGCTAGGTAAATTATTTTTTTCAACTAATTAAATTTTTATTTTATATCTATACATCTATACATATATAGATAGATAGAGAGATATACATACATATATACACTCTATTTAGCTTTTTGTGGTAAATGGTACAGCTGTGAAGAATCTGATTTAAGGCATAATGGCTATAAGAGCTATCTTATAATAGTCATGGTAAAATATTCATTATCTGCATCCTTGAAGGAACATATTAAAAACATAAAACCTACAGGGTAAAAATTTCTAAAAGAGAAAGTAAGGATGTTTCATAAAAGCAAATGAAAAGGTAAAACTTAAGACACAAAATGCTTGCTGTTTTCATGGGAAGTGTTCAAATCACAGGAAGGAGATTCAAAGTAAACAATGAGTATGTCTACATTAGCCATTAGGTAACGGTGTGGTGCATCAATCCAGGACCTGTGGTGTGATTTATTCTTGGCTTGCTCTCTGCTGTGCATGAAGTTGAGTGACTTTGTATGGCCCCCTAAGAGTATTATTGAAAGAACACTCATCATTAAGATTTTAAACAGAACCAAAAAAAAAAAAAGTAGAAGTTGTTATCTGCAGCAAAAGATATCATTAAGAACTTGTAATTCATGTCCAGACTAGAAGAACAGAAAGAATATAATAACTGGTATAATAACTGGGAATTTAATTGCAAAAGGATGACAACACAGGCCAAAGAGAGAGTGTATTTTGTAAATGCATTAAACTCTGAAAAAAACCCTTTTGTTCAGATTCATTAGAAGAGCTGAACCAGACAAATACCTTCAGTGCCTATAGATGTCAGTGTGTTGTATAAGCACTAAGAGAAGACAAGATCACAGCAGAAAAACAAGACTAATCTTTTCTTTCTAACGATGATTACTACAAGGATTTTTTTTCTTTCCTTTTTTTCCTTTTTTTTCCCTTTTGGGTATGACTATAAAATGTCAGACTGGAAAGCCAATAGAATAGATTTTAGAATAAAGTGATAAAGTAAATCCGTACATGATATACTAGAAACAACTCACCTGAACTTTATTACATTTGCTGAAGAATGAGCACAAGTAGTATATGTGAATATTTGACACTTCTAAACTTTTCCCAATTTCTACACTAGAAAAAAAAATCAGGACAGTCAGAACTGGAACAGAGACAGGCAACAGAGTTGCAAGACACTGCAATGCTGAATAACTGATCAATGAAATGACAGATTAAATTCAGTGTTGATAAAACCTGACAGTAGCTTTTAAGCTGTGTATTTCTAGTTCTGGTCTAGAAAGAGGACTTGGGGGATAGTTTTTCAAATCTCAGCACTCAGAGGTGCTTAAAAGACAAAATGAAGTGCTAGAATGTATTAGAATAGACAACAACCCAAAATGTCACAATTTCACTTTAAAGCCATAGCCTTAAATATGCACAGCTCTACTTAGCTGATCTTCAAGTATATGAAGCTGAAAGAAGACCTTGAAAAAATGCAGAAAATGGGATAAGGCTAATCAAACAAGTGGAATGGCTTCCATAAGAGAAGAAGCTATAACTGTGGCAGGAAAAGTTGATAGGCTGTGACTCTACAGCCTGGAGAAAATGGGGCTAGAAAGTTGTACACAGTGAGAGATAGGATGAAGAAGAGAATAGCAAATTATTTTTTCCTTATATCTCCTACTAGGATTCCTAAATGAATTTGAAACAAAACAAAACAAAACAAAACAAAAATTAAGTACTTTCTTTTTACTCCATGCATTTAGTCTGTGGAATTCAGTGCTACTAGGTTCTTTGAATGCCAGAATTTTCAATGGACTAGAAAAGCCACCACAGAAACTTACGGAAGAAATGTTTATTATAGGCAACCAAACAAAATAGAATGGAAGCAAATTCTTGTTCAGACTGTTCTTAAAAGAGCGATTAGCTGAATCCATGAGGATACACAGGGAGAAATAAGTCTGCTTGTTCTGCTGTAACAGGCACTGCCTAACCACAGACACAGACAAAATGTGCATTTGCAGAGATTTTTTTCATTCTTATATCTTACATGAGGTAGATAAATATAAAGAAGATGAATACCATCTCCAAATATAGGTGATAAGAAACCCAGATTTGGAAGATTTGCTCTTCCCACTCAACTCTAATCCACTTGATCTATTGGAAGGTATCACCTGCACTGGTACAAGTGGTTGGGGCAGGCTTAATAATAAGAAGCATTTCTCTCAAAGGCCACTAGCAACTGCTTCAGATCAAATCAAATATTGATGTTTCTCTGAATGAAACTTCCATTTTTCCCATGATCTCTGTTGTGACTGACTCGTTCTTTCTTCTTGCTTCGCATGCACTAAGAATTTTCATGCTAAACTTATACCGCAGCACGGATTCTAAATAATTTTAATTTTAATTATTAAAATCCATATTTATAAAACTCCCATTACATGATCTGGGATCTTTAAAGGATTTAACCATCAAGAAAATTACAACAGGCTTTTTTTCTCTATGATAGGGAATACTTTATTGTGAGATCCCTTGCAGCAAGCCCTACCTCCTGGAAGGATCAAAGTATTGAAAAAAAAAAAAAAAAATCAGGAATCTAAATGGTAAGGGATATAAAGTAAAAACTTGACATGGCTCACATCTTACGTAAGGTTCTAAAAGTAGTCACACTTATCCATGGAGGATCAATTCCAGAAACACAAGGTGAGCAGTATGAATAGCACGTGACTTCCACCTCACGAGCCACGGGACAGGTAACTAACCACAGGAAACATGGCAATGCAGAGACTGAAAAGCTGTCTTGCAGGAAATGAGATGATGAACAGTTAGGGCTATGTACAAACATCTTGAACTTCCCCTAAGATTAACCAGTATTTGTTGGAAAAGAAGCAGCACCACTGAAGTATATGACTAACATTCCAGAGTCTGTGAAGGAGAGCAATGCAGTTTTTGTTACCTGCTGCTAACATGGGAATAACTCATTGTGGTAATGAGTTTCTTAAATTACTGAAGTAAGGTCAGCTGATGAGAAAAGAATCAACAGGATTCAAGTTCCTGATCAGGCTTTCTTTTTGGCTATTTTTTATCTTTAAGGTCTTGCAAAAACCTGCTAAATTTTGTGACTAAGGAAACTACTTCGAAGGGGTATTCTTTTATCAGTACTTTGGTTTTAACTAACAATTTGCATTTAATTACATTCAGGTGCAGCAGATATAAACTACAAATGTGCACCAGCCAGTTTGTTTTGGCTTTAGGTCTGATATATGAATTTGCATTAGTAGGACTGATATTTCTCTGCTATTCTTGAAAAACTTTGCGTAAGGATGGATAGAGTTAACTGCAATGACACAAACAATTTTAAGCAGTAAAAGAAACTATCAACAACCTAAAAAATGCTAGAGAGACCTTTCTTAATCATAAGTTAAGAAATTCTAAATAATCATATTTAATTAAATAAATGTATATCAGAGAATGCTGTGTTACTCACAATCTTATTCCATAAAGATTACGTACTGAAATCACATGGTACTGTTAATTGATGCCATTTGAAATAAAATCTCCTTTCATCCAAAGCCCTGAACAGTTACTGACTTTTTTAACATCGTATTGCAAACTCAAAACACAGTTTGTATTCTAATAATTTAATAAATATCTCCTGAAATTTTCATGTCTCCTCTGCAATGATGTCAGAGAAGCTAAAACATATAGAAAATGATGAGTTCTCTACTGCTAAAGGGATGTTATCTCGAAAAATCACCGGGGATTTCTCCCCCAATTTTTGAAAGCTTTTCAGTAGAAACAAGACAGTAACATACCAGAATATAGTGGTTTTGTTGATTTTCTCAGGCTGAGGATACTTTGACAAATGCTACTACTACAAGTCACATTTCAAATCAGTTTCATATAAATTAGAAGGCAGTTTTTGTTCACTTTCATATTTTTTGAGGCATCAGGAATAAAATTTATATTTTGTTTTATTACTGATTGAGAGACAGAAAGGATTCTGAATTAATTTAACTTCATGAATTTGAAATAGTGTCAACTGAATTTAAGAACTGTTGGAAGAAATCATTATTTTACACTTAAGCTTCAGTGAATCTGCTACTATGCATACATGAGTGGCAGAGCAGGGGTTTTCTCTGTTCCTGAGAGTATATCCAAATCA
Organism: Corvus kubaryi; assembly: GCF_017639235.1. Taxonomy (NCBI): domain Eukaryota; kingdom Metazoa; phylum Chordata; class Aves; order Passeriformes; family Corvidae; genus Corvus; species Corvus kubaryi. The sequence goes on along the minus strand of NW_024582091.1, from coordinate 32,185,355 downwards.
TTCTTTGTGGAATTTTGTAAACTACAGGCCTTATTTCATATTAAGGAAGCAGAAAGATTTATTATAGCGTTTTGTTGAATCTCACTTAAATGTGTGTCAGATTCCTGACAAGCCTCCAATTTTGGATAATTCTTTTAGTCTGTTTGAGCATTTTTCACATGCCTGATATTTACAGGTCCTGGCCTGCCATAAATAATATATTTAATAATGTTATTACAACAACATTTTTATGGCAATACTACCTTCATTGTAATGAAGGCAGACCAGGAAAAATCTAACTTTTGAAATAACTTGCCTGAATTATCTATTTGAAATGGAGAAGTTCCTACTCAAGTTGCTGGGAAGACCTACTCACAAGCACCAAGTGACTGTGTCTGTAGGAGGTGTGACTGAAATGTGGGAGACTCAGATTAAGTACTCAGCTCTGAGTCAGGAAAAAAGCTCCATGTAAATGCCTCCCCCCAGCAGTCATCTGCACCTCAGGAGCATCCCAGGGGTGATCAGTTAATCTGTCCACAAGCTGTGAAATGCTATAAAAATGAAGGTTTATTAAAAATTGCTGTCTTCTCACAAAAAAACCACAAAACCAAAAAACAAACCCCAAAGAACTGTAAAAAAACAAATCAAAAAGCCTGAACACCAACAAAAACAAAGAGTTTAAAATCCTGAACAAATTTTTAATTTTTTTTTTTTTTTTTAACATGAAAAAGGACTGTTTTCTGTCACAATTGGGATGAAATATCAGTATCAATTTGGACCGGGAGAGACCAGAGTGTGTTGAAACCTGTGGTATTTTCGAGGTTCAGCTTCATCTTCAAACGAGGCTAAATGTGATGCACTCTTTTGCTCAAACTGGATGAACTCAAGATATATGATATACCAATAAGGCAGAGCTGTATTTGGAAAGTTTAGCCATGTTGTAGATTTTGCCTAATCTGATTGCTAATGTGTTCTATAAACCAAGGCATTTATTGGCAGAAAAGTACATGATATGTATTTCTTCCTATAAGCCATCTAATATAAACCAGTTGAAGCAAAAAAAGAGAAGAGATCAGTTCCTTACTTCAGAGTCCTACTGAATTACAAATGATAAACAACTTTTTATTGTGCTCCTCTCCACCATGGCTTCTGTGAAGGTTTCAATTCACCTGAATAGTAACAGTTTTAACCAATGCGGTGAAGATAGTGGATTCATATCATCACTCCACTAGCTGTTTTTCCTTTCTGATAGGCTTCAGTCACTTCATTTTCTCACATTTCTGGCTCAACAGCTCAGAATGAAATTGGGCTGATGTTGCAGTAGGAATTGTTCAAGGTTTTCTTTATAAATTTCTTTTACTTTGCAGGCTTCATATTTATAAGCATCAATGGTTATTTTTCTCCCTGCTTTTCTGAAGCCATAGGATTAATACACAGGATTTTGCTTTGGAGGCTTCAAGGCAAGCATATTAAAGTGACTGCTAACACAGTAAATATAACATCAATTTCCACTGGATTTTCAGATGTTTACAATTTAAACTAGCAGAAAGGTGCCTCTCAGAAAACTGAAAATTTTATCCTGCAATTCAAATTCCTACTGTTCCCCTTTAATAGGTCATTTTTCAATATCATATCAAAGGCCTGAAGGCCACTTTTTATTTACCATAGCAAGAACATACATAGATACCATAATCATTCCTCATCCTTTTAGGACTCCACTGCAGATGTCAATCAAATTGCAAAACCAGAATATTTACTTGTCAGAAATCAGCATTTGGCCTGGCTATGGAAAGGAAGCATAATATATTTAACAAGGATGTGATGATGATTGCTACTATTAATTGTTTTGTTGTCTTGTATTTTTTTTTATTACAGGTTAGGTCATTATTGTACATTTCAACAGAACGAGCTACCCAAAATGAAGCACTGATATGACAGATCTCTCGATGAGGAGTCAACGTGATCCTGGAAAAGATGCATTTTGTTCTGGCACTGTGCATGTTATCTCCAGTTAAAACTTCCCAGCATATTTTACACAAAACACTTCTAGTTCTGTGTATAGAAATTAATATGCATTTAGCATGTGTGTTTTTAGAAGGAAAATAAGATTAAGTTATACAGATGCATTCTATACATCCTGGTGATATTCAGGTGACAAATGGCAGAGATATGTGATGAATTCCATCTGCCTTCCAGTTTATGTGTTGATCTTTTTTTATAGCACCCACCACACTAAGTGTGAATTACACATACAGCTCTGAACACTCCACCTGCACTCTGCCCACTACTGCATTTCTTCCAAGATTACTTGTAGCATATCACACCTCTACACAGTGTGAAATGTTTGCCATTTTTATTTCTAAAACTCTTCTTCTAAGGAGTTGTTTCTCTCTTCACTGAAAAGTTACAGTTGTTTAAGAGGCAACACAGGCTACACAGAAAGTGAGATCAGGGAGGAGCTTTAGCTTTTACACTTTGCAATGCTGTACACCAAAAGAGAAGCTACATAAATTCCTGTAAGGAGTGTGACCTTGCTTCCAGCGGACAACCACCATTTCACTTTGTGCAGCCTAAGGATACTGCCATTTTTTCTCTCCAATAGCTGTCTCTGCAGTGTCATTTGAAGTGCTACATTAATGGCTACATGGCACTGTCTGGCACATGCTATGTAATAACTCCTAGTAACTAGCATGCTAGCATCAAGGACTTCCATGGAAACTGTACCTACCTTGCAATACAGCTTTTCAGCTATTATCATTCACATTACTCTCATTCATGCAAAACTGTTTATTATTAATCTGAAAACATACTACAACATTTAAAGTACAATGGCCTGAAGAACTCAGGTGCTGCTTCACTGCCTGGGTGTTGCAGGAGTTCTCAGCTGTTTAGATCGACCACCATTGTAAATTTCATATACTGACACCTGCAGAGCTTTGTTTGGCCACCTGCTTGGTGTGCCAAGCATTACAGCTACATACACATCTCACACGCAGATTTAGCACTGAGAAAACACAGCTTTCACTTGGTAGATGGTATTTATCAGGTCTACACATCTGTTTTACTTAGGGACAGGAAGACCTATGATAGAAGTTCACCTGTAAAGTGTAAACATTAATTTCAACACCTTATTTAAGCCCATTTACTTTGTTCAGTAATAAACTTGGGTTTAATACTATTTAAGCTCATTCTTATGCAGAGACGACACACTTAGTTTTGCTGTTTTAGGGATCCAGACTAGACTCTCCAGCACTGTCTAAATATCTCCATTCTGGAGAATGGCATTTGGCAGTTAGTCACTTATTCATGTGTGATCTGATGGGAAAGAATTGATGCCATAAATATGCAGGGATCGCTGCATCTACCTCCTGTCGACATCTTCTCCAAATGGCAAGGACAGTTCGCTTTTATAGCTCCTCGCTGGAAAGAAGAGGCAGTTGGCAGAAATGCAGCTGTTATAAAAGAGAAGCAGTTCACAGGGTCCATCTTTTACTGGTATAGAGATTTAATTCCCCATTAATACTCTAGATATTTGTAATGGCAATTTGGGATCTCGCAGTGGCATCTGTGGCCAAATGTCAGTACTTAAACCATGTGTACTCTGAAGTTCTTCTAACAGTCTGTCATTAAGTATAACCTGACACAATTTAAGTCATGCCAATATGAGATGAAGACTGTGCTACTGCAAAAGCCTTCTACCTTGAAAAAGCCTTTAATAGCATTTGGGCAACTAAATATACATTATGGCTCTGAGGTCTCAGTTTCCAGAGAGTGCAAACAAATTCTTTCCATCCATACCACACTCAACAGTAAGAGCCTCCGGTGTCTCTTTTTATGACATAGAGCAGCTTCAGAAGCTTCAGAAGAGAACATGTGCACACAGGTATCCAGTCATTCTCTGGTGCATTCTTCCAGCTTTCAGCACTTAGTAGGTTACAGACTGATCTGCTCTTGTGCATCAAGAGCCTCTGACACAGCTGTGAACACGGAAACTGCATAAGAATGCAGAGCATTTTTACAGTCCAGGTCAAGCAACAGCTCTCCCATGGGATGGTGTAAGGATTTAAAGCATGCAGTTGCCTGTCTCAAACCACTGTCAAGGTCACAGAAGGAGCTATAAGATAAGCCACCACAGCAGAAACTTGAGATAAGCACAGATGGCAACATCAGGAAGGTTCTAATTCCTGCCCTAATGGAGGTGAAGATTTGGTTAGCGCACCAGACAAAAATAACCAGTGTGCAGACTCAGAGAGGAAACAAGTGCTTACGCCCATGTGAGCCCATGTTGTAGGAACATCTGCAAGCACCCCGTGGATACCCAGAACTTGAACTGTATAAATATAGTACCACTAGAAGAACAACTCTGGGACTCCCACCACTGAGAAGACCAGGGTGAAAGAGGACCAGCAGCATGCCACGGGATCCATGGGAGGTAATTATCTTCTGCCTGATCTCTCCATCTCTCTCTCTCTCTCCCTCCCTCCCGCACCCCTCTGGCCCCCATTTTTTTTCCTATTTCTTTCACTCTACCTCACATTTGCTGTTAAATAAAATCCATACTATTGAATTCAGCATATGATCTTGCCTGCACCTTAATTCGGGTAGAGGCGTCTTTTAATAATCGGATCATAACAGGTGGGGGCAACTGTCAGTGACTTGACAGTCTGTCATCCTTTGCAATCCTTAACTCACTGGGGTCTCCTTACTTAGACACTGATCCCACATCCTATCCTTCCCCACCCCTTCCCACACAAATGCAGTCCCATATCAAAATACCACGAGAGAGTCCCACTGAAGCTATATGCATTTACTTTTCATCTTGTCAGGGGTTTATGGCACAGAAGCTTGAGATATGCTTTTATAAAAAATCCTTCAAATACCACAGAATTACACTACTATGAAAATCAGTATGAGGGAAGAAAAAATGTCCATTTTTATATGTATATCTCAAAGCAATCTCATCTAAAAAGTTACTAACAATTTATAGTTGCAAGATTACTTGGCTTAAATTTTATCTCTTATTCTGACTTTATCTTCCATTTCTCATTTTAAAGTGCACATACTTTTCAATTAAAATGATATAAACCAGATAATTTACATTTAATTCCTACGGATAACTGCAGTGCAGTTAACATTGAGATGAAACAGCTGAAAAAAATTTCAAACTAATTTCAGCAGTAAAAAGATTCTTGCAAACACTTCTTAACAGGAAAAAGCTACATGGCCAATTTTGACAGCCAAACAGCTGCTCTAGAAAGATATGTCAAGGCTTTTAATGAGAGAAAAAAGATACCTTTTAATTACAATTATCTAATTATTTTTTATCAGTATTGTCTCAGACGTGTAAATATAGCAACTATGTGCTTCTGAAAATAAGAACTGGCAGTAAAAAGAGGTCTGTTTTCTATTCAGATTACTTGCTAAAATGCCCATCTGTGTTACGTTTTAATTTACAAAACAGCATATCTACTTATATATTCACATATAGTGTTTTAAATTAAAGATTACTTGTCAAGTCCATCTAATTTTATAAAGGTATAATTTAAATTTTATGGATTCTTGAATGAATATTTTTAAACTTTAGAGGTTGTGGCTATGACAAATTTTAAAAGCAATTAATGAATTAAGAAGCAAACTCATTATTTTTCTTGATAGACAAGAAGCAATATTACTTGGGAGGCAAATTATAAAATGTTTTTCTTAATCTGGGGGACCTCAAATACTAATTTTCAGAGAAACCAATTTTTTTAATGTTACTTTAGCATTATGTAATAGTCAGAATGGAGCCTCTGAATGAGTTTCCAATGCCAAAATTCAACAACTCACATAGAAAATTGATTTCTTTAGGATAAAATACTATTACAGAATTGACCTCATTGTTTATAATTCGGAGCATTTTCATTCTTTTTTTTCTCCCTCTTTCCTCAAGAAGTAGTCCTGGAAAAAAGCTAAATTTGCCTCCACTAACTGGATTTTCACCTGATATCTGATGTGGCTGAAAATCAGTTCATTCAGTTACTTAATCCATGTGGTTTTACTCAAATCAACACCGCAGAACAATATTTATATATGATAACATATATGCTAGAAATCACACGGAGGGTTTTTCATAATTGTGATTTTAAAGATGTCATCAGCAGTATATAGGAAAGCACTGGTGATTTAATTACTTCTTTTTTAATTTCTGTGAATAATATTTCCCTTTCTGTAGCCAGTTACAAAAGTTTCAGTCTAATTAATTTTACTCTGCTACCTGAGTAGGCAATTGAGGACAGCAGATATTTATTGGCAAAGTAAAACTATTTGTAAGGGTCTAAAAGAGGAATGATATATTTTTTTAGAAAATAATATTTAAAGAGACACAGATAAATACATTACTAGTTGTTGGTTTATGGTAAGCTTTTGCCCATTTGGAAAATATAATTTACACAAAGCAAAATCACTGTTATAAAAACGACCAATACACTAAAATTAATGGAATTATTTTTTCTATAAGGAAAACGGAGGAGAGATATTTCTGCCTAGATATCTCTTAATAAAATACTATTTGAACTGAATAGTACTGAAGCCTGGCTGAGTTTTATTTGTCCATCTGAAGCAGCCCAGTAAAGCAATCTCAGATGCTCATGTTATTTCACTCCTAAATTGAATTTCAGATTTGAATCAGCGAAATACCTATTGCATAGTTTGTTATTGAAGCATAGTCTGTTGTCTAGGAGACCTAAACAACATTCATTTTTCCTTTCAGCACATAAGAAATTAGTCAGATCCAGTATGCTTGACATGTTGAAAGATCACAGATAGGCCCCTTGCGACTCTTTCAGGGAAGATGCTGTATAAATGCATTGCATTGTTACTGCACTGAAGAGACTGTTTAAATTCTCCATTGCTCATAGGTCAAAACCAGCACATTTTGAGACACAGATCTTATGTCACCAGTGAAAGAGTAAAATACTGATTCTTCATTATATAACTTTCTTCAGCTACTGCACTATGTTGCATTTATGTGCTTTGAGGGAGATTGTTCCTTTCTCATTCCATAAATTTACAAAACAGTACAATCTGGCATAAACAATGCTTATCAAAATATGTGGCTACATTCAGCACATCTGTGTCTATTTTTACTTTTCTTACGGATTGAATATAAGCTTCTGATGTTTAACAAGTGTTCTTACAGAGGCTGAAAGGGGTGATCCTGGTGTAATGGAAATGGATTGTTGGTGAGAACAGCACCTGCAAGTGAATACTGTGTTTAACCCCAAGAAGAAATGATAACTTCTCAACATATCTAATGTAATACACTTTGAGATATCTTCAAAGTGTCACGTCTCGTAACTGAACTGCATAGAATCCCTGACTTGAAGAATGAAATATGTGACAGATACTGATTCCGAATTTATAATTTTTATTTTTTAACATGAGATCCTCATGCTGTTTATCACTGAGCTGAGGCACATCACCTTTGAGGATGAAGGGAATAAAGTGATTGTCCATCCTGTCTTAGTCCTGATACTCTGCTGAACACAGACTGAGAATTGCCAATTAAGCCTGATTGTGATAAATTATGTTCTCTTTATTAAGGATAATGGGGGACTACTGCCTAACAGGTAATAACCCTAAACCACTCTTCTAATTGTGGTTAAAACCTCAGGTTAGATTTAAATGACCATAGATGTGACATGCCGATGTGACATGCCATTGCTCCATCACCTAGACCATTATTGCAGTATTCTCATTACATACACAATTAATTTTGGCACAGTGTTAGACATTATTTGCCATAAGTATGGCTGACTAGACTTTCTACTGCATTGTGAGTTCTCATTTGAGTTTTCATTTGAACTCTATTTACATTTGAACTCTATCTGAATCTATGCTAAAAAACACGGAGAGGTAGGAAATGCTCTTTCATCTCTGCATTACGTCCTCCTTTTCTTACCTTAAGACAGACCCTGTAGCAAACAGCATTCTGAAATATGGAAGAATTTTGAAAACATCCAAGTATAAACTTTCCTCCATATGAGAGAAGAACCTAGCCAAGAAAGACCAATCATTCCTGGACTGATCAAAGCACAGACAATGGCAAAAAAATGCCCCAAACCCTTCTAATTGGAAAAAATAATTTCCTTTAGGCAAACATATACATTAAATGTACCCATAAAATTATTCTTTGGAAATATTTCCCAATTTTCAACACAAACCAGTGTTTCTAAGAGCCATATTTCCAGTCTTTCACTGTGAAGATGAAAATACCTCTGTGAATTTTAGAAAATAGATTGTCTATGTCAAAATTATCCATTGAGATAAAAATGATACTACAATAACCAGTAGCTCCAAAAACATGTCACCAGCACTCTAATATGTAGGAACAAAACTTCAGAGACCTTTTCTTCAAAATTTTCATCCAAAGTGTTAACTGGTTTTCCCAAAGTCAAGCAGCAGCAAAATGGTAAAAAGAATAGAGAGCTTTGTTCCCTTAGATTGCATATGCATTAATGAAAATAATTTGTCTACATAAAGGAAGATACATTATTGTATTGATAATCTGAGGAAAACTCTAAACGAAAGTGTTCTAATTTTGAACATAACTGGATCATATTTCAATGACTTTGCATATGTAGAGGGAACTTGAAAAATCCCAATAAAACTACTACACAGAACAATTCAGGTTGCATTGAGGTTATGATTTTAACTGGCTTTATCACTGAGGGTTTTGCTGACATATTTTAAAGGCCTTCTCTATTGCTTCACAGCTGGGCTATATCTATTTTTCATGCATCACTACAAACTCCTACACTGTGCTCCTAAATGGCAGCTTTCCAACCCTTAAGCAATTTGAAACATATACACCTGAAGTTCTCAAACACCATAAGGCCATTTAAGAAGTACAGTGATCCCAAATAAATAGCATAAATAAATAAATTTCCTCTAACAATCTGTTCTATAAAAACAACTTTTAATGTCTCTGAACAATTATTTCTTCATTCTGCTATGCATTCCCCATTCCCTTCTTATTTGTTAACAAACCTCCAATGTTTTCTCCAAAGCATTTTGCATCACAAAACCCATGTTCTGTCTCTACCAATATATCTCTCAGCTTATTTTACCACCCAGATGAATATTTTCTGATAAAATGCTTTACCCTAAATATGCATCAGAATATTCAGCATTTGCAGTATTAGACTCAGTGACATAAAATAAATTTATATTTCTATTATTCCCTTAATATTTGTGTGAAAGTCTTATAAGATTATGTATACACTGAGTGTGGAATATGATTGGGATTGAGAGATGAGTTTATCAAAGATTCATATTTTTGCTGTCAGATTTTTTCTTTTTGTTTACTTCAAATTTAAAAGGTATTTTCAGTTAACTAAAATTCAGCTTCAGGTTTCAGCGCTTAAAAGTCTGGAACAGTATATAATAACATTCTGATTTTCCTCTTCTGATATGGATAGCATAATTTAATGATTCAGATCCCTTTTTCTGTGACCTACTTTTAAGAGAAGTTCCAGTCTCTTAAGCTCAGGGCATGTTTTTGAGTTTGTGATTTGAAACTAAATTTAAAGAACAGGAACATAATACTAGTGGTTTAGAACGAGTCAAGTACAAGCAGATGCTATCACAGTTTCTTTAAATCTACTTTCTACTAATGTTTATAATTTCTGAGTTACAGAGCAATGGCACAGTAAGAATATTTATAACCGGCTTATATTTCAGATAAAAGGATTCATGTGTTACCTTTTTCTTTCCAGTTTCTTTCCAAAAGGCACTGTCTTTGTTATGAGACTGGTGCTTCTTAATTACCCACAATGTGCTAACCATTGTCTAAAATCTGATTCATGGTGCCAGATGAGCTTAGGCACTCGTGGAGACCCATCCTCTCCACAGCAGTCCTAAGAAATGAGGGAGGAAAAGACTTCTCATCAACCAAGCAAGGAAAGGAAATTACCTATGGAAAGGAATGAAGATGAGAGAGCCAGAGTCTTCTGTAGGATCAAGTGAAAGATGAAGAGGCAATGGACCTGAATTACAATGTTCAACAACGGGAAGTCACAGATTCTGTACCTGAGATGGGGCAACCCTGGATGTATGGACAGACTGGGGGGTGAGATGCTGGAAAGCAGTGCCACACAAAGGGACCTGGGGGTCCTGGTTGATGTAAAGTTGAATATGAGTCAGCAGTGTCCAGGCAGCCAGGAGGGCCAACTGTGCCCTGGGATGCCTTGGGAACAGCATCATCCTGGACATCCTGCTACAGCTGACCCTGCCTGAATGGGGAGGGTGAGTGTGGAGTGTGGGATGTGTGCACTAGATGACTTCCAGAGTTCCCTCCCAGTTTCACGTCTTCCGAGACACTGTGGTTCTATGAGTTGAAGTCACCCAGTTCTAAAAAACAGGATGATCCACATTCTGATTTCAAGGGCACTGAAGAAAATCTTGGAATTCTGATGCCTTTCCCTGAAGTCAAATCAAAACAGGGAAATAGGTTTCTCAGAACGAGATTCACAGCCCCACACAAGCTTGGGCATTCATGGAGGTCTTAATTTCCAATTGGGAAATCAAAACAATTTTCTCCCTTAAAGAAAAGAACAAAATTAATTATTCCAGCCCATTCGGAAGAAAGTAACATGAATCAAGAAAATAAAAAAGGACGAGCTTTATTTGAGCTTCTTGTGTGGGAAAAAATAACTCTTGGGTCTCCTCTGAGCAGACAAGCATTTTTACACCACTGTTGAAATAGTCTATAAGTACTGGGATGAAAATTCATAACATTTCAGTCAATCACCTGCTATGTGAGTCAGAGAATAGTAAGCTGAGCAAATAGACCACCTACGCTGAGAGCTTAAATCACTCTAAAAGGAAAAAGCCTAAACGCTCAAAATTTAACACAGTCCAATAACATGCACTTCACTGAGGTTTGTTTTTTTCTTATATAAGGGACAGAGCAAGATACAGATCATAAAAAGATAAGTAAAATCCGACATTTCACTGAAGATTTAATACTCAGTTTTTTCCACTGCCAATGTAATCAGAGAAATAAAATTCCAACTACTACAAGCCAAGCATATTAAACAAGCAGAGTTTATCTTCCCAAAAAGCACTGAATTAATTGTCTTGTCAAGTATTAGTAGTCAAGTTTTATCCTTTAATGAGGAAGGTGTCATGAATTAGGAAAAGTGAAACATCTAGAATAATAATCATAAAGTTAAAGAAAATGAATGAATGACTTACCATAAAAGATATGTACAATTCTTTCTAAAAGTATGATGATTCAGGATAGAAAAGCAAAGCTAGAGAAACTAGTAAAGGTAGTAAAGCATAGTAAAGCCACTATGAAAATAAAAATACAAAAGCAAAAGACATCTCACAAAGAAACTACATAAGTTTAGTATAATGACACAAATTATCTGCTGCAAAGTCAGCAAATAAATATCAGTAGAAAGTGCACAGAATTAACTCAGTGTAAGTAAGAGTGTAATTCTACCTTACTCATTTCTTCACAGTGTAGCATAATAAAGTCTAAACAGAATATAAAGAGATCATCAAAAGCTCAGAGAAAGGTGGAGGAACTTCACAAAATGCCATAACACAGCCAGAAATACACAAAGGCAATTAAAAATATACCATGATTTTGGAAACATTTTATGTTATAAATATACTCATTTGCTATGATAAAAATGCTCCATGAGAAGCATTGGCAGACTTAGGAAAGCTTGCTTTAGACAGAAATAAAAATATCTTTATTTTTAGTTGATTTGAAATGCAGCTGATGTTTTCTAGTATAAATCGTGAACACGAAAGGTAAAAGTTGAATTAGGAAACAAAATTTTCAACTGAAAAAAAAGATTCTTAGTGCTCTTATTTTATTTTCAGATAAACAAACTATTAATAAGATAGTATTTATGAAAGAAGTGAAAATCTTTATCCTTCACAGCTCTGGTAATAGACACTATGCACAGCAAGATTTCTAAGAAAGAATAGACATACCTACTAAAGAACACATGACCCCATTGACAAAAACCAAAAGGGTTTTTTTTAAATAGGTGAAAGCTACAAACAAGAGTCTTTCAGGTAAGACCTTCAATAGACTTGATAGTTTATATTAGTATGGCCAAGCATGTGCAGAAGCACTATGGTACTGTTGAAATCAAAGTGATTAAGACAGCCTAAAAATGATTCTCAAAAGAGTAGTTTGGTTAGGGTTAAAGACTTATTTCTAGATACAAGTGGGAAGGAAATCAGTCATGCTAAATACCAACCAGTCAGTGAAGAATTACAAGATGTGGCCAGCACCTGTCACTTTGAGGAACAAGGGGGACCCTCAATCCCTCTTTATTTTTAAACGCCTATTTTGGCCAAACCAAAATAATGGTATATAATGTGCATCAGTGATTTCTGGATATATCTGTATGTTTAGGCAGACAAAGAATTCTTGCATGTCAGTGAATTTTCTAGCTTGTTGGAACTGGGTTGTTACAAATTCTATGTGACAATCAAACTATTAGTTCTTGTTGCCAACAGAAGTGACAAATTTCCATTTACAAAAGAAGTTTGACATGAATTTGGTCTCTTGTCAGATTTTTCTCAACATCTTGCAAAAGGGAGCTGGATGCAAATTCACCAAATGAAATGTTTGCCATTGGCAAACATCAAATTGAAGAAATTAAGATATTTCATACAAAACTGCCAATTTCTACTAAGACTTTTGAATATAGGGAAAGAGACAGTGCTCCTCAGATCCCTGTGGGCATCCACTCTTGGTTCCCACATTCTGAATTATAGGGCCATACCTTCAATCTCCTAAGTCTAAATGATCAAGAATTCTATGGCTTATAACAGGTTATGCTGAAGGATAGAGTATTACTATTTCAAAAGAGAATATTGCTGCCAAATTACTTTCTAGTATAGCTGGAGGTTTAGGGTTGACTTTCCCAAGACAGAAGGAAAACCTGCCATAGCCCCCATGGCAGATGACTGCCATATCACCCTGTAACCCCAGTGCTACTGTGCTGAATGAACAGCCAATGTTCCCGTGGACGGGCTCTCTGCCTGAACTGGTGAGAACTGCCCAGGGTGGCACATGCTTCATATCAGCAGATGACACCAAGGCTGTAGTGACATGTTGCCTTCCCTCCTGTACATCATCAGTATTACAGCAGTTATCCTCTTTGCTTCTCCCCTTGATGGTGTCTGGATCATGCTCTGAGAAGCCTACTGACAGGAGTTGCATAGGACTGCCAGGCATTTCACATCTTTACCCCAAGCAGACTATTGATGTACATTGAGTCAACCTGAATGTTTGAATGAGCAATGTCTTGTGGACAAGAAAGAAGACATGGGGAAGCCATCCAATGGGGACAGTGGGGACAAAGCCCACAGGGTACTGTGGACTATGGGTTTGGAGACAGGAGGGAATGGAGGCAATGCTGTTACATCTGCACCTATTATACCTGCATCTCTGAAACTAGCTAAAACAAACTGGAATAGCTGGAATTGTCCCTTGCCTCCTGCTGATGATCAGCATCCTTTATTTTATCTTCAGAAATATGTTAACCTTAGCAGCAAGTGTATCTGAGAGATATGGACTCCACTTCGGGCCCTGACTCTTATTTATTAGGCTTTGTAGTGTGTATGGCATTGCAATATTCAAGTGAATGACACCTCACAGATAGGTATTTCATAGTGGTTTGCACCATCCAGTTATTGCCAGAATTGTGTCAGAGGAGTGGTGTATATGTATAACTAGATCTCATATAATATAAATTCAATAAATCTAGCTCTGTGTAATTTCCTTACTGTTTGTTTGTCAGGTGATATGGAAAAGACAGGACAAAAGCTATCCTTTCTCTGGAATTTTCTCTGCGATAAGCATGATGGCACCCTTACAGAAATCAACCATGTCAAGACATGCCTTTGCATTAAATGTTTACCTGTTGTTGTGGCCTCATTTTTTTTTTTAATTTTCTTATGTATTAAAAGAAAGTAACTTTCACAGGCTTCTTTTAATTTAAGAGAATAAACACAGTATCATTAGATAGTTAACATTCAAGGCTTCTGCTGGAACCAGGATGGTACACTCTAAGGACTTCCCCAACTTTATTATAAACACTTCAGTCTTTCCTCACTGTTGATTCTATTCTAATTCTTGAACACTATTGAAAAATCTAGACTATTAAGGCTCAAATAAATAAAGCATCAGCATACCTACTGTGGTTCTTTATCTAGCTGGACCATGTATTGGGTCCAATTTTCTTCTTTATATATTATCCATTATGATTTTACTTCAAGAAATGGAGAAGTTGACATGTTATACCTTGAAAAAAAAAGAGCACTCTATTACTAGAAAACAGAGAATACAATAAAGAAATCGGAGCAGTGATTCAACTACTAGAAAGTAAATTATTTGATCCCTGAGCCAGACGCTTGCTCTTTCTCACCCTGTAAAGGACTTCCATGTTAGTCTATGTGAGAAAAGTGGAGTGATGCAATCTGATGAAAGATTCACCTATCACTAGCTGTACAACTGCATAGAGATTGAAAATGGCTCAGCAGCTGAATTCTTACAAGCCAAGTTTTACAGCAGAACTTATATAATTAATCCATGAATAACTGTGACAGCAATTAATACCTTCTAGTAAGTTCTTTTTTTCCACAGGGTCTCTACCTGTAACAGCTCTTAAAGTTTTACTAGAAAATAAAATGGAGATAATGCCATGTAATCATGCACATATTCACCTGAAATACTGTAACTGAGCAAATCACAAGATATTTTCTTCTTCCTGATGATAACTTTAATATGTAATATTTGTACAGAAGGAATGATTAAAGTACCGAAGGAAGGGTATTGCACTGCCTTCAAATCCTTTGGTTCTCCACAGACTTTGGTTAAAATACCACATATTTGGGGTTTTTTGTCCTTGAGAGTATGAAATCAGAGGCAAAGAATAAGACTCTCATACAACAGGATGTTAAAAAAAAATACTGGAACCAGTGCCAGAAATTGTGGGCAGGCACTCAAGCAGGCAATTTGGAAATGCCCATGTGATACTCTTCAGCTATACTTTCATCCTGCTTGATTATCTCAGTTCTGGTTTTCTTCTGCTGTTAGTCTTGGCAGCTCTCATAGCGGTTCTGTGACACAAATATCTTTCAAATGTGAACTGTGGACTAAAACTGAAAATTCATTTCATCTTGCACTGCAGATCCCAAATCTCATTTGAGATCCAGAGTCTCAAAAAGGATACAGTTTATTTGAGAAATATGACAAAAATTAAAAGTGTGCCAGCTACCATCAGAGCTTTTTAAAGAGTATTTCAGACTATTCTTCAAATTCAAATGCTGATTCAGAACATTTCAGAATAATGTATCAGATTTGTCTGATAGAGTTAGGCAAGATGGGAAAATACTTCACTAGCACTCTCAGTGAAGATGGACACTTCTTTACGGAAGTGGAGAACAGGATAAATTTAGACAAAATCTTGGCTCAAATGAGAAATTTATGCCACCTCAAATTTTGGAAATCTTCATAAATCTATGATTTGTAGTTCATGCTTCATAGCTGAGGCTATGAGAAGCACAAATCAATTTGAAATTTGAATGAAATTCAAAGAGAAATCACTCCTGAACAATAACCTCAACTCAAGTTGTAACTAAAGATTCTTCCTGGACTGTCTGCTAGCTGAGAAAACTGACATGTATGGTTTTCTCTTTCCATTTCGTCTTCTCTTTCCACCTTTCCCCTTCCTGTTCTTTCCTCCTGCTTTTTCCATTTTTGCCTTCTTTCCTTATCCCCTTCTCCATTTCCTTGCCTTGCCTTTCAGCCATAATATTCACACACAGAGATCCAGGATGCTCCAGAATGTGGAAAATTATCTGATATTCTGAAAAAATGCAGTTCTTCCAGTTCATGCTCTCTGCTTCAGTCACTGGAGAGAGCAGGGAACAGTTGCAGTGAGATAATACTCATGAAGCCTTGGTATCCTAGTTTGCTATCCCTTTTTATGGTCAGTTATGTGAACATGAAGAAGACAAAACCTGAAATGATGCAGGGATCGCTACGAGTTCCTGCTCCTTGCATAGAGCATTTTAAGGCTCTGCCATAGGATCACTATCTCCTGCGTTCAGCTAAATGAAGAAACAAAAGGAGTGGAAAAACATGTGGCAATATGTTTGTTAGGATTCCTCAAGACTAGATTAATGTGTATTTCACTGTGTTCTCTAGAGTTTAAGAGGACAGATGACTGATATGAAACATGAGGACCCTACGACTTTAATTGTCCTGTACTTTCCTTACTCTGTCTACAGAGAGTTTGATCTGTTTATGACACACTTTGCCTTTCAGCCCTCTCCAGCTCCAGGAGAGAGGAATACAAATCAGAAAATGTTTCTTTGTATTTATTATTCCTAGATGAAAAATGGTCTATGAAATGACAAACCAGTTAATCTGATCTGAATTTGAATTTTTTTTTCTATTTTCAAAAGTGTATTTACTGAGATTCTCAAAGCTTAAGAGAAAAAGATTAAAGATAGAACTGGTACACAGCTTTCAGTCATTTAAGCAAATGAAAGCAGAGTAGTATTTGAAAAAAGAAATGGTACCTATTAGTAATGACAGGAACGGCTCAAGCACATGGGAAAATAACCAAGGCAAAACAAAACAGTGGTTGAAAAATTCAGGTAAGAAACCATGATTTTAATATTAGCAATATTTGTCTTATCTGTACTTTTCCATGAATGTAGAAAGGTTTAGTGCTATTCTAGATCTTCATAGCAAGATAAAAAGAAATCAAATATAGTCTGCCATCATTAACTCTTTTGGCACTAGGTTAGTCATACCTGCAATGCTTGGATAGCCTTGGCCTTCTTAGATTGTAAAATGAAACACCATCTCAGCCAGACCCAATACATAATGAAAGACATATTTGATAATAATTTGAATTGGTCTTTTGTGTGTCTGTGAACTCTTCAACTTTTATTTTCAGTGGGCATATTATGGAAGGAGTTTCTTTAACTGAACAGATATTTAAACAATATTTTGTCTAAGCTATGGACACAAGCAAAGACTTAGAGTTATCTGTAGATAACTAAAACATAGAGATATAGTTCTGTTGACTGATACAGGTGTAGTAGTGATTGATTCAAAACACAGACTTGCACATAGCATCAGATAAACAAGACATCAGTGAGAGTGAGAACATAACCTTGTTTCTAACTATCATATTAAATTCTCCTTTGGGAGTATATCTCTATCTTAAAAAGCAGCCTGGCAATAACATCTGTGAGTTTTGGGCACCACAATACAAGAGAAGAAATTAGAGAGGATCCAAAAGAGAGCCACTAGGACGGGTAAGAGTCTGGAGTGGGAGCCGTATGAGGAGTGGCTGAGGTCACTTGGTCTGTTCAGCCTGAAGAAGAGGTGACTGAGGGGAGACCTCATTGCAGTTACAACTTCCTCGTGAGGGGAAGAGGAGGGACAGGCACTGATCTCTTCTGTCTGGTGTCCAGTGACAGGACCCGAGGGAATGGCCTGGAGTTGTGTCAGAGAAGGTTTAGATTGGATATCAGGAAAAGGTTCTTCATCCTGGGGGTGGCTGGGCACTGGAACAGGATCCCCAGGGGAATTGTCACAGCACCAAGCCTGACAGAGTTCAAGAAATATTTGGACAATGCTCTCAAGCAGATGGTGTGACTCTTGGGGATGGTGCTGTGCAGAGCTAAGAGTTGGATTCAATGATCCTGACTGGTCCCTTCCAATTCAGGCTATTCTATGATTCTATAATTCTATTATCTCACTCTTGTAGCACAACAGTCCAGCATAAGAGAATGTTTAATGCTGACATCTGGGGACCAAATCCATTACTAATAATAATGATTAAAGAAGATCTAATATTTTAGCATGCATCAGTAAAGAAAATCTGGATTTCTGTTAAGAAATCTGGCTGTGCAAACATCCTCATAAAAAATGCAGGTAGCATCTATAGTAGCTTTTTGTACAAACACCAACAATTGCCAGGAAATTTCAGTGCAAGAGATACCCAGGATAATATAGAAGTCATTTATGCTGTTCTATTTTAACATGAGCACATACAGAGCAAATACTTCAGCTCTGACCTGAATCTTTTTCTGCCTGGAACTGGAACATAGATATTTCTAACAATTTGTAATTGTGGCAGATGAAAGTCCTCTTTCCTCTGGGCATGCACAGGTGGCTCTGAGGCTGCGTTTATATTGCAGTCTTGTGAGATGGATAGTGACAAATGCATTGTATACGAAATCCCAGAAGACTGAGGATTTCTTTTGTTTTATTAGGCAAGGGCTATAAATAAGGCATGTGGCACAAAACAGACTGCTGAATGAAACAAATGCACACTCACAAAATAAATCACAAAAACCTTAGTGGCTTACAAATGGACATTTTCAACTGGATCCAAACAGAGAGATGGAGAGCTTTTTTTATACAAATGAAAGAACAGCTTTACTACTTTCTACAGGCACTTATGGGAAGAAGCTACTATCAAATATTCATGGTAGCCTCTTGTCTACACAAGTCTGGTTGATGGAGTAATAGCATCGACTAGCCTGGCACAAAAATTCAGCCATTTTCTCTTTCCCCATCCAGTAAATCTGTGGCTGTCAGTGATAGGAGTTGATGGGAAATGATAGCCTTATTGAGCTGCCTCATGAACTGTAACTCATTTGTTCTGAAGACCCAGACTGACAGCCTCTGAATTTCTCCCTTCCAGCGAAATTAAGTATAAATCACTTTATCATTTTTCCCCATGACAGTTTATCAGAATTCTGGAGCTTTATATGAAGTCATAGGGGCTGGTGGTAGAAATAAGACTTACAATCGATCTTGTTGTTGGAGGGCACTGCATCTTGCAAGGTTTAACATTCCCATGAAAAATTGCAATTTGACTTCCACTAACCAGACTCATGCGTACACATGACATGTGACAGAGAGGAAAAGCTAATCAGGCTCACTTCTGCTGGGCAAATAATCTAAGCTTATGACTGATGTGAACTTAAAATTTACAATCACTTTCAGTTCTTGGTAAGTTAATTCCTCATTTTGACTTGTAAGTCTTCTAATATATTCCCTAACCAACAAAATAATAAAATCCTTCTCTACACAATACTACTTCACTGGAAAAGAAACCTTCTCTTCTTGTTTGCTTTCATTCTTAGTAAGGTACAGAATAGAATAGGATGGGTATACTAAAGGTAAATGTAGATTGCTGCTCTAATCTGGAAACTTTTTTTAGGAATTTGCTATTTAGAAAAAATGAAAGACAAACACCATGGATAAGAATTACATAAAGTCAAAGATATTAGCACAATAAATTCATTTAAGTTAATAATTTCTCTTCTTTCAAAAATCCTCTGTGAGTTTATATTATGAATAAAAATATTATTCATTAATTCTAGCACTAAAGAACTTGCTGTATTTAAGCAAATAGCCATCTCTCTTGAAAAGGTAACAGACACCAAGCTAGGCCTGCAGACCCTCTAAATGAAGCAACAAAGGACAAAGACACTTAGAAACATATATAAGCATATAAAATACAATGACTTATGACTTTGGTCACTGTAACTTCAAGGAAACTTGGGGATTTGATGACCAAAGGAACACAAATCATAATCATAAATCATCTCTAGGAACAAGAGTAATTATTTGGAGTCAGATTTTTTTGTTTGATTACGTTAAACTAAAACTTGTTTCCTTGCAACCCTGGAAGTAGAGCAGATGATGACCTAAGCTGAAATAGCTGAATTTTGGTTTCTTTTGGGCTCTAGGAAGAATTAATTCCTCCAACTGATTATCTTTAGCTTTAGAAGTAATAAATAAAATTTTATTTTCTTGATCCCTGTGGGTAGGTAGTCAAGACAGTAAGCTGTTCTATGGAAGTGACAGGACAGGAGGTAATAACTTCTACAGGTGGGTGATATAATGGAAATGTGTGATCTAACATGTTCCCTGTTCACTGTATTTATTTTGTCAAAATGCAGCTCTTCCTGCTTTCCAGCTACACTTACTGTGGAAAAATTCACAGTAGAATGCATGTTACATCAAATAACAAACTGAAGTCACCACAGTAAAGGACACAGCTCAAAACTGAAATAATTTGTTAATGTTTAGGCCACAGTGTAATGCATTCCTAAGATGAGGTTAAAATTGGTTCAACAAGAGAAAAAACTTTATGCAACACCAATCCATTCCCCTTAGAAGGCATGTTAATATCTGTAAGTTGCAAGGGAAAAGGTACTTGAATTTGATGGACTTGTCAGTGTCAGGTTAATGGTTGGACTCAATGATTTTAGGGGTCTTTTCTGACCCAAATGATTCTATGGTTCTATGAAAATTGTAACACAGCAAGTAATGAGCATGTGTCTTAATTATTATAAATGGTTAAATATTGACATCAGCTGCCTGTTTTCTACTCCCTTAGCACTGACTACTGTCATTCTTAACACTCACTTGTGCAGCAGAAGCCTCCCCCACCTTTCTTTACTAAACTCTACTAAATGTTATTTCATATGCTTTTGTATCAGCTTGCATCTATCATTAGACAATGGACACTTGCTTGCCCCATTAACTCTGCTAATGACATGGAATTTTGCACAGCTGATGGATCAGTAAGGTAGGAAAAATGTGCACACAGTATTCAGCAAAACATCTGAGATTAATCTGAATTAAATGTAAACTGAAAAAAAAAAAATGGAGATCCCTGGGAGATCAAAATTAGGGCCATAAATAGAACATCATGATATGTTTCAAAAGTTTCTTATTTAATCCAATGCCAAAGGCATTGAGAAGGCAATTTAGATCCATGACATGAACCTAAACCAAGAGTGGGTGACATTTGAATACAATTGGATCCTCAATGGTTGTATTTGTAGGAGAAGAAGAAGAGCATCTATAAAAGTGTTGAGTGTTTGGGGGGACGGGGTTGGGGGGGGGGGGGAGTGTTGTTTGCTTGTTTTACATTGAGAAAATCAAAACACAGGGAACCCTGTTGGTCAAATGCTTTAATTTTCTGATCTTATTATTGAAGTGCAAATTGTCAAAATAATCCTGATAGAATTAATAATAATCTTTCTCCTCTTAGATAAATTAATGTATAAAGTTCAGAGCCTCATGCAGACTTCACAGAAACAATTTCAGGAAGCTAACAGAACAAATATTTATAAGAAACAATATTGTGGGTCATAAAAAAGGACTTACAGCCTGAAATGGATTTTCTTCTCTGGTCATAAAAATCCAGGCTATCCACAGAAAATACTGTGCAAATGCAAATTTAGTGCATTTACGCAGGTGTACCTTTTTAAAAAATATTGTAAGGCTCTTATGAAAAGTTACTACAGTTTTGAATTCTGTTTCTGCCTTTAACTTCTGCAAATATGCTGACATTGTACATTACCCTTAGGTTAAAAAAAGTCAAGTAAGTAAATGTTCAGAAAACACACTGCCCTGCAAATGTCATAAGGCTATTGCTGTTTTCATGTGGAGAGTTTTAAAGGCTGTTGAGATGAAAAGGAATTATAGCCAAGTCACTTAAGTGTCATGAATTTTCCACTGTGCTTCAGGCATGCTTTTGGGAGCTTGTGTGTGCCTTGCTAATAGCTTGACCTTCATGGATTATTAAGACAAAATTTTATGCAATGAAAATTCTGATAAATTTGAACTGAACAGCACACTTTGAAATTACTATGTTTAAATATGCTAATTGGAGCAGTTTTGTAAAGCAAAATGTTATCATAATTGCAGAGAGGATTGAGATGCTGGCTATCACACAATGGTATACAAGCAAGTCTGTCTTAGCATTTTATGGGAGTGTTTTCTTCCTTTGGGTAGCTTATACTCCTTTCTGTATTTATTTATGGATTGGGGAATACACAAGAGAAACAAAAAACATCTTTCTTCAGACACTTGTCTGCTCCCACCCTAAAGTGAGTCACAAAGATAACATTTCTTAGCATGTTAATCAGCCTGATTTTCCTTTCATCTACATTCCAGATAGAAATATGTCTATTCTAAGCAAAGCTTCACTGCTGCTGAAATGATAGCCCTGAAACACAACAAAGCTACTGAAAAAAGGAGGCAGGTAAATGGTATTAAGGCAGACTCATTTTTGTTGCTGTAGATGAATTGCAGGTGTTCCATGAGGGCTGTGGGTTGTGATCAGTGAAAATGATTGTAACATTTCTGAGCCAAAGCACTGCAATTCAACTATATGAGAAAGGCATTCTGATATGGAGGGAGACAAGAATCACAAAATGACTTCTGTGAAAGAAAAAATACATCTTTCAAAAAAAAGAAAAAATCAAGAGAGATTTTGGATAGATTAAAAGACTGCAAAGCAACAACTGTCAGAAAAGATGGGAATTTCTGGAGCTCAAAAAACCAGAGGAGGCAGATGGTACAAATCCTTGTCTTTATGTATGTGCAATTTGGACAGTAACATTTCACTTGTAGCATATCTTATTTCTTCAGTTTTGCTAATTCTTTTTTTTTGTTGCATTTTATCTTTGCTGCAGAATCCAAGAATCCGTATTTGCGGGACACCAAATGAGAAGCATGTTTAAACAACTGACTCCAGCATTGCCTAACAAAGTGTTCTCTTATGATATATCACATGCAAAATTGAAGAGATTTTTTTTTTGCCACTTTTTCTGTATTTGATAGTATAATGATTAGAAGATTTAAAATTAATGTGAAATCCCCTTGACCTGTTTTAGACTGTCCCATCACTCAGATAAGTAGAATCTCTCATCAGCTTTAATGTGTGTTGAAACACAAGTGTCTCAGCCTTGATGGCTGAAATTTCAGGTGGATCTAATAGCAGTACTTCCTTGTAAGTTCATAGTCAAAAACTATTCCATTTGGGAGCTATTCGAGTTTGTAAAATGATAAGGTATTCACAGAGTCACAAAGTGGGAATAACTGCTATGACCCTACTATTAGGCTTCCCATGTTACTCTAAGGTGTATCTATTCTTATCTCTCTGCCTTCTGAGTAGAATCCCTCCTATGGGGTTCACTGTTCAGTTGTTTCAGAGGGGAGACTTAAGGGTTTTTTTTCTGATATTGAGACCTGTATCTCTCCCATGACTCTTTCAGGTCTGCAGCCTTTGATTTAATATATTTAATATGCAGACATTTGCATATATATATATATATATGTGCTCTTTCCATATTCTCTGAAAGGTATGGAAATTCTTCCACAAACAAAGTTGTTTTGAGTTTTTATTTTCATTTGGTAGGACTGTGGGTTTTTTTTTTCCTTTAGCTGGTTTGATCTTTTTTTTCCCTATAATCAATGGCCTACCAAATGATGAGTTACAGCGTTCTTATACATCCCTCTGCCGTGTACACAAATTTTAGATATTAGAACTGTCATGTGTCCATAACTGAGATATATTGCCTATGCACTGCAAATACAGTTCCATATCTAGTCCTGGATTTGGGCTCACTTAACCTAATTATATCTATCAAATATTAAGTTTTCTTGGAAGCAGATCTAAACAAAATGTAGTTCATTTGCTTGTGGGTGCTGGTAATGATGGGAATGCCTCACCATCTGTGTCTCTTCAGGTTGTGATCTCGTCAGATCTCATAAGGTAAGCAGATTCTGGCCTGCATAATAATTGGTTGGAAACCAACCAAAGAAAATCCCAGGTGCCAAGGAAAGTAGCACTGATGATTCAATATTTGGCACACTTTCCTCTGTTCAGTAGCAGACCACTGTCTCAGCATAATATTGAGAAGCCATTTGGTAACTCAGTGTGCCAGCTTCCAGGGGAGACACAATCAGTGCAGACAAGACTTGCAATTAGAAAATATCTAGGGTATTTCTTGCAATATGAGCAGAAAAAATAGCATGTTTGGATATAAACCAAAGATTTGCTTGTGCAGGCACAGTAAACTAAACTGGCTAGGAGGATTTGGTACATGCCATTGCAAAATCTGTTTTAGAGCACTGAATGAACAATACTAACACATAAACTTCCATGAAATATCTGGGGACAGTTAATGAAAACTACTCTGGACTATTGTTGGCATTAGTTCCTAGTTACTACTGTTGGCATTCTTCCTAGAAAGATAGGCCAGAGTTTTTAGATGTAGTGTAATTGGATTATTAGGCACCCTTAAAATAAGTAATTTAGATAAAAGGAACAGCTCCCATCAGATCAAGGAGTAGCCAGGGAGCTGAAATGCCTGATTTGTCTTCCTGTTCTGTTAATACTGTGCCTGTGGCAAACCATTTGCAAAGAAAACTGGACTGCCTTATCAGGATGCAGTTTGCATAACTGTTTTTAGCCTACGCATGTGATGTTTCAGTGGGTACCTTTGCATACATTAGTTTCTGAGATACAATGAGCTTTAATTAATAGTTACTATGTTGCTTGCAAATAAAAGTTTATTAGGGAAAAAAAAGGTGTCCTTATTATGGCTAAGCACTATACATTTCTTATCAAATGGCTGACTATTCTGCCCTTTGATAAGAAAAGAAATATTCATATTTCTACATGACAAGAAAATTTTGTGTTTATAAATCCAGGCTTCAAGAGGACATTGTTATTACTTTATGCAGAGACTGGAAAACCACAGAATCAGTTACGTTGGAAAAATCTCCAAGATCATTGAATCTAACCTTTGACTGGCAGCATGTACCCCATGCCAACCAAGCCACAACACCATGCCCAGTCATTTCTTGGGAAACTTCTGGGAATGGTGACTCCAACACCTCCCTTGTTCAGCCCATTCCAATGTCACGTGTGTAATATGCAAATGCATATCAAATGCATATCCAGTGCAAAATGTGTAACAAATAAGTTATGTCACAAACAGAAATAACATGGTTCTGTTTTAGACTGCAAAGTGCACTTAATGTAACAACGGTCCTGATGTAAAAGTTGCAGATAACCATTTAATCATATTCTGTGTAGCACTACCTTCACAAAAGGACAATAAATAATGGCTTCCCTTTCCAAATGCCTGAATAGTAGTCTTCATAACTCAATAACATGAATTGCAATACCGTAGGGTTGGCCTTTTTTTTTTTTTTTCTGGAGATCTACACAAACCTATGTGGAATTGAAAATTTTGAATGAAATTGTAGATTATAATTTATCCTGGATTTGACATTTAGTAGACCATTTACTTGATAGCAGCACAGTGAGCACAACTCTTATGGACAAACTGAAAACATAGAGTACATGTTTTCTATGTGACCCTTAGAAAAGACAGGTATTTAAGACATGAATTATCATTAGCCTCATAAGTCCACCATTTCTTTGGATTTCATTTTCTTGAGAGAAAATCACATGCATGTATTATAGAAATATTTATTCGGGGGGAAGTAAATTAAACATAATTTTAGCCTTTCCATACTTTTTGATTCTTATGTTGAGTATACTCTAAGCCATGCAACTAACAGCTACCCCATGTGTTTCTCTAATCACCTTGACCTAAGGCAGAGAAAAATGAGAGATAAATCTGCAGTGGTGTATCATTTTTTGGCAGTATTATTGCTGTTATACTTGAAAATTATTGTTAAATGTGCATTTCCCCAAAATAGGTGTTGCTCTGTATTTATATTGAGAAAGAACAAAGTGAGAAATATCATTGTAGAAAGAGTTGCTGAGGTTTGTGACTGTTCCTCAAGAAGCCCATTCTAATCCTTCCATTTTTTCTTGTTTGTTAAAAATAGCAGTATTCTTGTCGCTCAGAAAAAGAAATAAAAATTAATGTTTGTCATCTTATTAAAATCAAAGAAAAAAAGGCAGAGAAAAAAATTACACTTTCCTCAGTACCACAACTATTTGGAACTATAACATTTTCAAGTCATTAAGTTGCATATGTATCATGTAATTTCATATTTAAGCAATTATATTTCAAAAGCTGAAAAATGGGAAGACACCCCGTAAAAGAGGAGTCTTGCCCTGACACGACTGTCCCTTCTCCTTGCCCCTGCTTTCCAGTGAACATAAAAAACTAAAGGCAGCTGAAGTCCTCTCAATTCTACACAAGACTGAGTAAAAGTAACAAGTCTCCATCCATCCCTGTAAATTTTCTTCAGAAACTGAATCCCAGATGAGCTCAGGAATAAAGACCTCTCACTGAAAATGAACACTGAGGGCGTTTCTCCTGCTTTCCCTGCACATCCCCTTTTTAACTCCCAAAAGTGAAAATAATTGAATCTATGACAAAAAATATAAGGAACTATGATAAAGCACATTCCAACAGCTAGAAACTGATCCCAAATAATAAAATGTGGGAAAGAATAAAAGGGAAAAATTCCTTAAATTTGTATCAGTGAAAAAACTGCTTGTTCACCTACCATTTTCCCCAACAATTTGCAATCTGCCCTTTTTTTATTTCATAATGTTTTTACTCTCCTCTTCCCTCAAAACTGTCTAATATATTTTCCTATCCTTAGATATGAAATCAAGGGGCATGATTAGTCTTCGCCTTTCCTCTGAAATTGTTAAGCAGATATTACTGAAATCTGAATAAGGAAAAAACCATGTTGTATTAACTAATTAGGTTTCAATTCCTCCACACCTATTATGTCATAGTGCTGTCAAATCTCTGAAATACCTTCTAAACACTGGACTTCTACAGAAAGGAAAATAGGGAGGAAAAGCACTCCTAATTTTTATCAATAAAAAAGCAAACATACAAATCTTTTTTCTCTTCAAAAACTATGACTATAAAAACTGGACTAATTATTTTAAAATATATTAGTATGGTAGTTTATGGAAATCACTCCACTTATAGGCCTTCTTTTTAATCTTTTGTGGGCAATTTTTATACCATTAGTTTTGTTAATGAAGCTTTTTATCAGTTTTTCCAACCACCACTAATGAAAATAAATGAGACTTAAGAAAAACTAGTCTACTTAAGAGAAACTAGTCTTACAGAAAACAATGGAAAATATACAAGAGCCTTCCGTCTCTTCTCTGCATTGACATACAATACTTAACCCATGTTGAATTTTCTGTTGCGCTGGGGGAAGTTGATTGGGAGGGACT
Source organism: Corvus kubaryi (assembly GCF_017639235.1). Classification (NCBI taxonomy): domain Eukaryota; kingdom Metazoa; phylum Chordata; class Aves; order Passeriformes; family Corvidae; genus Corvus; species Corvus kubaryi. The sequence goes on along the minus strand of NW_024582091.1, from coordinate 32,158,335 downwards.
GATTGCTTGGGGCTGGGCTGGGCATCAGTCAGTGGGTGGTGAGAAATTGCTTTGTGCATCACTTGTGTTTTGGGGGGTTTATTGTTCTCTTCCTCTCTCATTTTCATCATCATCATTATCATTATTATTACCATTAGTAGTAGTAGTAGTAATGGTAGTAGCACAGTTTTGTTTCAATTATTAAACTGTCTTTACCCCAGCCAATTAATTTTACCTTTTTTTTTTGATTCTCCTCCTCATTCTGCTGGGGAGAGTGAGTAAGTGGCTGCATGGTACTTAGCTGCCTGCTGGGGTTAAGCCGTGACAGTCCTACCTGCCCTACCCTCTTTTATATCCTGGAAATGACATTCCATGATGTAGAATAACTCTTTGGACAGCCTGGGTCAGCTGCCCTGGTTATTCACTAGGAAACTGAAAAGTCTTCAATTTAGAGTAAGGGCTACACAGCAACAACCACAACACCAGTGTGTTACTAACATTATTCTCATGTTAAATCCAAACTACAGACTGTGCCAGCTGTTAAGAAGAAGATTAGCTCTATCCTAGCCAACATGAGGAAAATAACCCCCAAAGTTTGCAGCACAATCAAATGAAAAAATAGAACAAGAAAGCTGAGTAAAACTAAGGTAAAAAAAAAAGCCTCCCAAAATTCATAAATCACCTCATCACCATATGAACACATGGTTCTTTGATGCTATTTGCAGACAAATCTCTATCATCTTCATAATATTATAATTAAAAGATAATATGTTAATAGTACTGATATAAAAGCAGATTTTTATGGCATGCGGTTTCCATGGAGAAAGGAGAGGTACGGTTTCAGGTGATGAATCCAGGATGAGACTGTGTTTGCCTTTCCAGGTTAAATAGTAGTCTTCAAAACATGAAACTGTCTATTGAAATGCAAAGCACACTTACAGGAAGTCAGACACCACACTGAGGTCTACTACTAAGGATTCACAACAGCCTCTGGCCACAAATAAGCACTATTAAGTACAGACTAATACTAGGTGGAAGTAGGAAAACATAACCTATAAACAGAGTAACTGCAAGTGGGTCTCAGCTAAAGGTGGGAGTTAATTAGAACTTCTCTAAAGACTGACCAGTATAATACACTTATTTTTAAAAAACATTGAAATTCAAGGACTTTTAGGCATTTTATAATTTAGAAACTGAATTTCTCCACCACGTGTGTTATGATGTTTTATAATGAATAGGCTAAAGAAAATTTGTGTCTCAGATTCAGGAAACTGAGCAGGATTCTTTAATCACAAATTTTAATACCTTGGAAGGAGAGTCATTACAGTCTTAATTAATCTTCAAGTTACTTTGGCTCAGATCATAGATAACAGATATGCTTTTCACAGATTCTAATATAATACACAGATAATACCTATGTTCTTTACAGATCACAGATAATCACACATGAATCAATGCTGTTCAACATGAGACAATTATATTCATATAAAAAAATATGACTGGTAAGTAGAAAAAATACTAAATTAATATTTAGTGAAATCACTTTAAAAAAAAGACCTCAACCCTATTTTGAGGAATTTGCAAACCAATTGCAGTACCATTTTTGAAAGCACAATATCTGAGCCTTTCCCAGGTCATGGAATCAAACCCAGATATATTGCCTCCAGAATAAATGGGAGGTTTTTTAATTTCTTTTTTTTTTGCTTCTTGGAAGCAATCTTACATAAACATCAAAAGAAAGTAATCTGCTCGATTCCTAATAGCAATAGGCATCAGAAATTTGCTAAGATAAAACCTCCTTCAGAGAATTCTGGATCAGAAATGTTTCATAGACTCCTTGCAGCGTAATGTGAACTACACAAGAAAATACAAGCTATTCCATGTTATTTCATATAACTGCAAAGAAAAGTTTTAATTGGCAGTGTTTTTGTCTGCAAAAATATCTTGATTAGGCTTTGTACATGTACATGTGCATGAACATTTGTTAGCAGCTGCTCAAGGTGACATCTGCTATGAATCCTCAACTGTGGCATAGTATGCAGATCATATTTTACTTTCTCCAAAATTTATTTATGCTTCTTATACATTTTAATACACTTTTTATAAATATGTATAATCAAATAGATTTTGTTTACATTTTTTTTCTTCCACACAGCAACCAGGGTTATTTTACTGTATTTTCAATCCCTCTAGAATTTTGCTGATGCTTGATGGATTGCAGTGCCACCTCAAAATAAAACGACTTCCAACATACTAGTTTTTGCTGGCACACTTCAAAAACACTCAGTCCTCCAATTATTTTCCAAGATCGAAATGGCAACAAAATGTGTGTCTGATTAGCTAGTAAAATAACACTACAAATCATAGCTACTTCCTTTGTATATGCCAACCTCATTTATTGCACAAGAGAAGACTGGGTTTTTAAAGTGGAAAAATTAAGCTTTTTTCCTAAAAGTGCACCTCTGAAAGGGCAAGAGCAGGCTTGAAAATATTAGATTTTTTTTTCCAAAGTGTTCTTTTTCTGATTGTGCTACTTTTCTGGGTTTTATTCTTTGGTATGACTTCAGACACTTTTGATGCATTAATCTGGAAAAGCTGGAAACAGTCCAAATTCGTACTAAATACTTAAAGACATCAGAAAGGTTTTTTGGTAATGCCATGCCACTCTTGTAACTATTCTACAGAAGTAAAAGCAACATACTGTGTTAATGCCATTGCAGAATAAAGATGTCTACAGCTCAGCGGCTGTAGAAATCACAGTGACATCACAGCATTTAAAAGAGCATTGCCTCTTGACACTGCTTTAGCCTGGTTGAGCATCTGGCCCTGAGATTATAACTACATAAAGATCATGAAATTGAGAACTATAGATCTATAATTGATAAATATTCTATTTTCTAAATACAAATAAATCTGTCTGAACCATCATCATTGAAAGCAACACATGCTGTGTAGTCATTTTGATCCATCTTCATGGTGTCTCTGGGACATGCATTCTGTGATATCCTGGCATAGCAGACAAGGCAGTGATACTGAACTATGACAAAGGCTTTGCAAACATACCACTGAAAGAGACTATCTGAGATATGGAACAACTTAATAGAGCAGAGAAGAGTTTAAGGGGGCTGTAACCTTTCCAGTAGCATCATCAGTATGCACTCTGCCATGAGGAAAGTAAGTGATATTCAGCCTTTGCATATATATTGCAGGTGTCCTGCCCTGCGTTGGACAGGCTGTTCCATGGCCTGCAATCCCAGTCCTTTTTAAGGACATACTACACAAAACTGTACTTTCCATTCTGTATGGAGATCTTAGGCTATATTTGTAAAACATAATGGAAAGGAAAAAGAGCCATAATTGTCTATTGTAGTATATTTTGTAAAGGGTAGATGAGATGACCCAAATAATTATAGTCTGCTTAGATGAACTTCTGTTCTCAAGAAAGTTGCAGAAAAGCTGATGCAACATAAAAGTACTAAAGAAATAAAGGATGGGGGAATAATTAGTGCCAATCAGCATGGCTTTATGGAAAACAGATCTCATCAGAACTTTTGATGAGGCGACAAGTTCAGTTCATAGAGGAAAGTGTGTTGACATAATATGACTTCTATAAGGGCAGTTGTCTGCACAACACTCAGATTAAAAATTAGCACTACACAAAATTCCCTGTAGCACATAATAATCCTTTGAAAAACTTGTTCCCTGGCTAATCTCAGAAAACAGCTGTTACTTGGGAACCATGATGTAAAAAGAAATTTTTAGTGGGGCTTGCACAAAGATCTTGATCTATATAATGTTTATTATTCCAGAATTTGCACATTCATGTTAGCAAAAATTCGCAGTGATAAAAAAAATGGTGGAATGATGAATCCTCAGAAGGAGTAGACATTGTTACACATATACCTGCATTACAGAGTAAAGCTGATTTTCAAAATAATACATTTTAATATCTTAGAATGAGGAAGAAGGAACACACATCACAGATTTTCTGATGGATGCCTGAATTTTGGAACCATAGAATCATAAGACATCGAATGGTTGGAGTTGGAAGGGACCTTAAAGATCACCCAGTTCCAGTAACTCTCCCATGGGCAGTGACACCTTCTTCTAGACTGCTTCCACAGATTGCTCAGATCTCCATCCACTCTGACCTCGAACACTTCCCGGGACGAGGCATCCACAACCTCTCTAGGACCCATGTTTCAGTGTCTCATCACCCTCACAGAAAAGAATTTCTTCCTAAAATTGAATTTAACCTGTGCTCTTTCAGTTTGAAACCATTCCCCGTTTCCCTGTCACTACATGCTCTTGTAAATAGTCTATCCCATCTTTCTTGTAGGCTTCCCTCAGGAACTGGATGGCTGCTATATAGTCATACCAAAGCCATCTCTTTTCCAGGCTGAACAAACACAATTCACTCAGCTTTTCCTCATAGGAGAGGTGCTCCATCCCTCTAATCAACTTGGTGTCCCTACTGTGAACTCGCTCCAACAGGTCCATGTTCTTCCTGTGCTGGGACCCCAGAGCTGGATGCAGCACTGCAGGTGGGGTCTCACCAGAGCAGAAGGGCAGAAACCCCTCCCTCGCCCTGCTGGCCATGCTGCTTTGGATGCAGCCCAGGACAGCACTGGTTTTCTGGGCTGAGAGCACACATAGCCAGCTCATGTCTAGCTTCTCATCCATCAGTATCCCCAAGTACTTCTCAGCAGGGCTGCTCTCCATCTGCTCGTTCCCCAGCCTGTGTTGATACCCAGGGTTGCCTCAACCCAGGTGCAGCACCTTGCACTTGGTCTTGTTAAACAATGAGATTCCCAAGGACCCACTTCTTGAGAGTGTCCAGGTCCCTCTGGATGGCATCCTGTCCTTCAGGTGTGTCAACAACACTGCTCTGCTGGTGTCATCTGGAAATTTGTTGAGGTTGCAGTCAATCCCTTCATCTATGTCCTTGATAAAGATATTAATTAGCACTGGTCCCAATATAGGCCCCTGAGGGACACCACTTGTCAGTGATGTCCATTTGGAATCTGAGCCATTGATCACTACCCTCCGGATGCAACATCCAACCATTTTCTTATCTGTCTAACAGTCCATCCACGGAATCCATCTTTCTCCAATACAGAGAGAAGGAAAATCATTCTCAGGAAAGACCTTGAGGTCAATGAACTAGAATTCCCAGAATCAGATCATGAAGAAGAGAATAGAAATCCCTGAGCATATATGTAGGATGTGTACGTTTGAACTCGAATTTTTATTTACCCTGTTCTTTACATTGCTGAGACCATTATGGGGAAACAGCTCTCAAGTCTCACTTTCAACTGGAAATGGAAAAAACCAAAAAGAGTTCTGTGAAGAGCTTAAAAATTTATTCTGGATCAGGGAAGTCTGAATTACCATGAGAAATTTAAGTATTTTTATCTATATAACTTAGCTTTGTGGTTTAATAGAAGTAATTTTATAGCTGAAACTTGGTAAAGATGATACAGGACAAGTGGTACAAGGAGGAAGACAATATTAATATGAACAGAAAATTTCTGACAAGACACTGAGTTTAGCAGACAAAGGTATAACAAGATGCACAGGATGAAAGTAGAAGATAAATAAATTCAGATGAGATAGGAGCACTGTTTTAACCCCAGAGATACCTACTCAGTAAAACAGAGAACAATGGATTTTCCATCACTTTAAATCTTTTTAGACTACAATGAGTTTCTTTCTATAAGATAAGGGAAGTTCCATCAGAATGTGAAAAATTACTCAGTGAAATTCAAAGCACTGTGTTATTCAAAAGATCAAACTAGAGGATCATAACAGGCTCTCACAGTCTTAAAATGGATTACTTACATCTCTGCTTACAAGTATGTAATTTTAAACAGAAGAGTACATAGCAAGTGTAAAAGCAAAATTTCCCCAACATTTCAAGAAATACGTTTGACCCTTTTACTATTTCTCCACAAAATATGGGTCTATTTTCTTTCTCAGTAGGAGTTACCATTCCAATGACTTTTTCTGACAGACAATATTTCTGATGATGCAAAGCAGGGCCAAATGAAAAGATTTGCCCATTAAAAAAGCACCACAAATCCATAAATATAATATTTTTGTTAAGACAAGTCACATTATTTTTAAACTGGGTTACTTAAATATATTATCTTCACAGTAACAATAAAAATCTATTTCCCTCCCATTTAAAATAATTTTATAGCTCTTATTATGCAGCATCCAAGATATCTTGTAATACTTTTCAACTCTCTTTTTTCCTTAACTTCCTTTCTTTTCACATATTAAAATTTTCAAAAGCAGGTGACTGCTTGCAGTATTGTTACACTTATTACATTATAATTACTGAGAATATTCTCAATTCAAATTTAAGCCTGCAACCTTTGAAAAGTATAAGAAGAAAAAAGTGGTTTTTAATGAACTTTCTTAATAATCACAACTTTGTCCTCATCAGTAAAACCTTTACCTCATATTCTTACACAAGCTTCACTGTTTTCTATGGTCCTCAAGGTAAAAAGAGAACACTAAAGTATTTCAACAAAAAGATGTGCTACAACAGATCTGTACATATCTATGACAACTCTCAAGATGCAATCCTAGAACTACAAAAGACTGAATACATGGCTCCAATTTCAATTTTTCCAATTTTTTTCTATATAAAAGAATAAAGGAGCACAAAATTCAGTACAGAATCTGAAGAGAAATAGTGCCTTCTTTTATCATGCCACTACCCAGGCAAAGATTTGTTGAGGTAATTTATGTTCTTTACAGGTCCCAATTGCCAGTAAATGTGTCTCCAGACTGGTGTCTAATAATGTTCCCAGAATTTTAAAAGTATAATTCACTAAATAATGCCAATGATTAGACAAAGAAAATACTTAAACCCCCTCTACCTGTTCCTCTATTTGTACCAACAGTGTAATGAGGCAACAACAAAAGAACATACCCCAATTTTGTCAATAAAACAGGAATACCCCAAAGTATCAGACCTGTTAAAGAAAAATATTATTTTTATTTTTGTTTTTCTGCACAGAATATTTTATACACCAGTTTTTATTATCTTCAGCCTGCCCCCTACATTCTTCCTGTGCTAGTATGTGAACTGCACAAGTCACCCCATGCACAACCCTCATCATTCTCACACAAACAACCAACCCATATCCAGAATCCTATATCAATTATTTGAACTACTTAGAAATGTGTCTTAAGCACAGACATAAAATGTGTAAACTTCTTTATTACATGACTTGTTTAAGAAGACTTTGACTAATTCCACCAGACATTTCCGCCACTCTTGAGGTTGATGATTAAGTTCTACTTTTGGCTGTGAGATATCATCCTACATTTAAAAAATTTATTGCAATTTTAGAAGCAGAAATCTGAAAGTAAGAATTCACATAATATTTCATCTACATGAAAATATATTCAATGGACTTTCCAATACTGAGCATTTTTATTGCCACAAGTATTATTTATGTCTAAAGTGCTAAGACCTTACATTCCATGAAAAAGAAAAATTTTGGTGTTAACCACCAAATCAGTTCTCTGACAATATTTAGATATTTTTAGTGTTGCACCATTAGTGTACAATAATTTTATTCTTCTATTTTGCATATGTCAAAAAGATTTTTAGCAGTCCAACAAATTACTAACAATTACCACTAAGAAGCAGACAGTTTTTGCAGTTACTGCAGCATTTAAATGTTATAGCCTAAATCAGCAGAGGAGGCATGGTTTTATCTTCTGCCAACATAATGTATTGCATATTGGAAAGTCTAAACAAAGCCATGAAATGACCTATTATAAACCAAGCACTGTAAATGCAGTTTTCGATGGCTTTTTATACATGATGGCTTAAAAAAAATTACAATATTTTACCATAAAATTCAAGAACTAATTAGTCAACACTGGTATTTTTTTTCAAATAGTAAAAATGACATGTTCTTCAGAAAATACAATACTGTGACTTATTAATATTTTCTTCTCTTAGCTTAGTACTTATTTTAAACACATTGCATATCATTTAAGCTGTGCAATTAATGTCAAGGTACTGAAGACAGAAAAGACTCAAGTCAATGTTTTCAGAATTCTACCTTCACTAGTTTTGGGGTTTTTTTTAACATTTCCATGAAATCATAAAAATAAATTGAGATTCCTCCTAAACCAGCCTACAGTGTATATATAGTCTCAGTGCTTTGTACACTGTAAGTCATTAGAGACAAAACCTGCAAAAGGAACTGGTGAAGGGAAGGTATCTCAATATTGAAGGGAAAATATATCAAGACTCCCAGCAATCATTTCACATCCAAACTGATGCTCTCTATCACTCTGGCCTATCATTCCTTCATCTTCTCTCCTCCATCACATATCAGCAAGGTGGCTCCATTTTCTTAGCCTGCAATCCTATGTCGTTGAAGGCAGAGCTGCATAAACCACATTTTAAAAGGAAGGGAAATAAAATACAATTGTGCAAATCCCCCCTCCCCCCAACACTTTCAATACTGAGATCGTGAATGGCAATAACCTGTATAACAACTACCAAGACAAACAATCTTCAAGTGAGACAAGCATGGCTCAATCTGTTGACATCAACTCACTGGACACTATCTTACAATGGTTCTCTAAAGTAAATATAATTGTGCTCAAAGCACAAAGCTCTTTTAAAGGTAATGCATTCAGTCTCTAGTAGGGAAATGGACTGGAAGCAGTATTTCCAGCTTGGGGAGCTAATCTGTCACAGGTGGAGCACTCAGCTCTAGCATAAAGCTCACAATTTAAAATCGTCCACGTGATACCATCTGGTAGTAGAAATATGTAGCATTAGATGGGTTAATGTGTTCTTTTTTTTTTCCTGGTGTTCCACTGCAGCCTTCTGATTGCGCATTGAGACATAACTATGGATAGTACATGACAGAACAGGAAAAACAAAGTAAAATATAGAAGTCCATAAATTAACATTGTTCATAAGAATTTTGATTACATTCTGTGCTTAAAAATCAAGAAATCAGAAAACAATTTCACTTTACTCTTTTAATATCATACTTTAAATCTCATATTGTTTGGATTCAATGTTAGGATAGGTTATTTGCCTTTTTATTCTATGTAGACTGAAGAAATTCCAAGCAACAGAATTTTTTAAGCATAAATTTGACATATCTGGAAGAAGGGCGTTTAAACATCTTATAATCATCAAATCAGTTTCTCATTTTAAGCATGCAGTTCTTATTACGTTATTTTAATTAAGGTAAGAAAAAATCTGAATGCTCTCAACAGTATTTTTGAATGTGCATAGATTTGGGTACGAAATGCAGAATGCTTTTACAGTTGCCTTTCTTGAAAATAAAAGATGTTCTTTCAATGACAAGTTTTAATGAAACTGTAATGTTTAAAGAAATGATAGGAATGCACAAAAAATAGATATGTTTCACTTGGAATATTATACCCTTTGCATGTATTAGGATATGCATTTATTAACATTTTATGGTGGCTGTAATGCTGATCATTACAAATGCTTCATCTGGCTTAAAACATTAAGTTGCCTAAAATTGCCTTCCTTTCCTGAGAAAATGCAATGCTTGTTAATAAATCTGTTAAGATTTAACTGAAAAGATCAGTGTGAACTAGTGAAAGAAAAATCCCCACAATAATTAAACAAGTTCACAACAGAGTAGCTGCACCATAATAAAAAAATTTAAAAAAAAGAAAAGAATTAACTTCATGTGATTGTTGCTCCTGTATTAGCTGTTCCTACAGAAAAAGTGTTATTACTGTTCATTCAACAATTGTTTTGCGTGCATGCTAACTCCTTTAGTGAAATGCTCACTCCTTTAGTGAAGCTCCACTGTGCTAATCCCCTTGGAATGAAGCATTTATCACCTACCGAACAAGTGTAAAATATTTCAGTCCAGAAGAATTATCACCACTGTCTTTCTCTCTGCTTTACTGGAGCAGAAGAGGAGAGGGAGGGTAGGCAGTCAGTGTGATTCATCAGCTACAAACAAAAATCCAATTACTAGAAAATTCCTAAATAATTTGGTCCAGTTGTCTTTATCCCTACATTTTTTTATGATGGATTTTTTTATTGCTATTTTAAGAGGACAATATTTACAATCAACAAATCAAAACACATCCTATTTCCTGAAAATCAAAACAAATGGGAACCATAGCCGAAGCTGAAACTATAGCCCTGACATTGTAAGCGTAAAAAAGATACTCCAGGAAAATATTCCTTACTCCAAGAAGTTGTGACAGTTATTCATCCATCATTAAACCAATCTAGCATCCCCATTCCTTCTTAATTTCATACATTATTTCTGTTACAAATGAACAGAACTCACAGCATTAGGTAATACTGCAGTTTGCTGTGGTTTAAGTCAGCAGTATGGCATTACTTGCCTGGTGGTCTGTTCCTTTCCTAGCAAGTTTTAACATTGTTTTTTCAGTGTTGAATTGATGATTTCAAAGAACTAGTCACATGATAGATCTACTTCATAAGTAGTAACAGGTAATTTAGAGGTATTTATCATCAGGGCCAACTTGTCCTATCAGCAACTTTGCAAAATATAAGGACTGTGAGATTGTTCTGCAATTCTACCTAGACTCTTAACTTTGGCAGGCCTGAAGTTCTTTATATACTCAAGTATTTCTGTCACCTTATTTTAGTCATCATTTTTGCTTAACCAGTGCTGAATATTCTGCTGGAGAAAAGGTTAGCACAAATCTTGCTAGGATACATTGGCCAGTTCTTCCCTTGTGGAAATTCTCTCTGTTTCCTATTTTTTGTATCCTATCTGCTTATTGATTATCAAATAACACTTGAATTTAAGAAATAAGTAAAAAAGGAAATAAGGAAAATTTTACTTGGAGAACATTACAGCAAAATCTCCGGCTTTCTGTCTATATCACTTGCACCACTGAAATGACATTACTCCCTATGTGTTTTTTCCCATGAAAAACCCCCAGGTCTCCTAGAGGAGTAGCTGTGGGTGGAGGCCACACTGGGCTGAAAAATAATCAATTTTCGGATAGATTTCCCTCTACTGATAGTTCTGATGAATTGTCTAACGCTTAAGTGTTTGTGATTGCTAAAGGTCCCATCATGTTTTTGTAGAGAGGCATTGGCCTCTGTATTAAGGTAGATGCCCAGGAGGATTTAAACATTTCTGCATATCTAAATTATTTTTCTGATGATACCTCACTTCTTCTTTAATCTAAAAACGATTGTTCATACCTCTGCCTTCAGTTACTGCTATGGTTCAGCTACGGATGATGCAATTTCTATATCGGTTTTTTACAAATTTATTTCCAATACTTCAAAATACAAAGTTATGCCTAAATATAACTCAGAATTTTTTCCCCCTGAGATTCTTATAAAAAAAAAATCAGCTGTACTTCACTTCCCACCATAGAAATGACTGCTAAACTTTCTTTACTCAAAATGATTTTCCATAGTATTTATCAGGGAAAATCACCTTTTCCACAGGAAAATATGACACCTTAAAAAATAACAAACAGAAACTTTCAGTGAATCAGTATTCATTTGAATTGATTGCTGTTGATCTTCATGATTTAAGACAGAATATTTATTTTAGGAACTTAGAATATTGTAAAAATGTTTAGCTTGCATAATCCCTAAAGTAAATATAATTTAATGCCTTTATGCAATTGTCAATGAAATTCTAAAAGACTCTTGTTCAGTTTATCATCCTCTTTTTTTCCCATTTTCTTTGTGCCACAGATAAAGAAATGAAACATAGATATAAAGATTCATTTAACCCAGAAGACTGCATTGTGAACCAGTTTTTATCTTTACTTAAGTGGATAAGCATACTGTTTCCAAAAAAATATTGTTCATATCACTTCTATAACATCAAACACAAGTGTAACAAGAAAAAATGGTACTGTTACACCTGCGTGTACTTAATACAAAACACACTGATATGTTGGTCTGTTCTCTGAGTCTGTTTTCCAGATCTGATCACCCAAAAGTTTTGCCCAGGCAAAAATTTCCCAGGCAAAAGATTAAAAACCATTACAAGGACCCTGCCACATATTTACTGCCAATATTGTTTCGTGACTGTCATGCTTGTAAACCCAATATGCCAAATAGACTCACCTAATCCAGTTATAATAATCAAATCAGTAAAAAAAAAAAGAAATTGGACCATACTGTCAGTCATTTGGTGAACAGTTTCTAAAAAAAGATTTTTTCCCATAAAGTTCAATAAATAATTTGAATATGCAAGTATGATAATCAAAGTTATCTTTTCATTATGACAAGAAATACTAACTATATTGTTGGCTTGTTGTTTCATGAGCAGTAGGCTGAAGATGTACTGAGGAAGGGGAAAATTCATACAGGAGAAAACTTAATGGGACATGTTTCTATGACCCAGGCTTCAAGTAATTCCACAATGCGAACAGGACTAGATGTGGTGAACCAGCAGAGTGGGATGTCTCCACTAATACTGTGAAGCACTTGAGGAATACTAATTTAACCTCTCTCTGGTGATGTCCTTCTCGTGCAGGTAGCTGCAAGCATCTTTGTTTTACAGTAGCAAGAACTGACAGCAAAATCTGGGGTAAAAGCTGTGATTTGCAAGAAATCTGAGTCAGAGCTGAAAACTGGACTTAAATCTCCCAAGGTTCAGTAAAGTGATTTGAACTACAAGTCATGTTCCTGTTCCACAGTTAAATAACTGGCTTATTTGGTGAGCAGATGATATTTAATAGATTAATAAATGTTTACTTCTTCATGTACATATTCAGATCCCCTAAGATTTGCACATCTTTTATATTCCAATTGCATTGAAATATGAAAGCAAAAAACCAAAACAGAACTCACACTATTACTCATATGTCTATCTGTGTTTTGTGATGATAAGTACATCTTTTTCACTAAATCTAAATTAGCAACATTTTGGTGAGGGTGGAAATTATCTATGCATGCCTTACATGGTGTCAGTTTAGACACTGAATGCTTTCATGATGCATGCTCCATAACATGATTTCCATATCAATGAAAATAAACTCGTCTATTACGAAATTGTTTTTGATGTGCAGAATTCTCAAGACATCTGCATGCTTTTTAGGGATGAAACTTGACACTTTGAGAAGCCCTTGAAGGTCTATGTCAGTTCCTGGCCTCATTGTAGTAAAGAGAATAAAAAAATCCCCATGTATTGACTTCAATAGGGACATGATCTCACCTGAAGTTTCTGACTAAATTAAAAAAAAAAAAAAAAGAAAAAAAAAGCAGAACTAATTAAAAAAAAGAAAAAGCTAATTGAGCAACTGCAGAGTATCAGAAAGACAGTCATTGTTTTTACTGTTTTAGAATAGTGAATTGGTAATTGATCCTGAGGTTCTGTAACAAAATTGTTAATCCATCAATCCCTGTGCATCTATGAAATAGTAAAACTAAATACGAAAATATTTATTTTACTATTAAAAAAATAAAAATATATATGCATTTTTGAGTGCAATTCATACTAAAATCATGTTCTTCTGTGACAAGTTGGCTGTGGTGGCTTTGGATAGGCAGAACAGTAGACAGGACATAATTCCAGTTTATGACATTGATGTGTGATGTCCCTTATATACCAAGAAAGTGCATAGTGCATGTAAATCACCAGAACAACTTCCATAGCTGGTTTAAAAACTGTTCACAACAAAAGTATTCACCAGTGTTTGGGTGTCAAACTGATAAAAGGTTTGAAGGGGAAGGTGGGTGTCTACTCCATATTCAACTCAATTACTATTTTCATTAATGATTTGGGTGATAGAATTTAACACTATACTGTGCAGAAAAAGAATAGCAAGCACTGCAGAGGGCAGATTTGCAATCCAAATAATCTCGGCAAACTGAAGAACAACAAGGTGAATTAAATAAAGGAAAGAGCAAAGTGCTTCCTGTAGGCAGGAGGAATCAGACAGAATGAGAGTAAGTAACATTTTGAAAGGTAGTAAAATATGGCAAAGAGAACTGCAGGAGATTGTAATAGTGACTCAGAAATGAAAACCAGCACTGTAGCATTGGGCAAAACCCAGAAAAATCTCATTCAGTAAGGCTTAATGGCAGTTTTATAATAAAATCCTAAAGGTCCTATAGGTCAGCTTTACTTGGTGCTGGTGAAGTAGTAACTGAAATAGTCTTTTTTTTTTTTTTTTTTTAATACTTCATACTAAAAAGACTGCAGAGTATATGGGAAGAATCCAGAGGACTACAGTAAGAATAAAAGACGTAGAAAATATGAGCAATAAGAAAATGTGAAAGAAAAATATCGACCTTGTCAAGAGAAGAGAAGAAAAATGAAGAATCGGCATGATAAATATCTTTTAACATATAGATGGTGAAATAAAGGGAATGTTTGTTCTGCTTATTCTGGAAAGTCCAAGATAGTCAGTAAAATCATTTTGGTTGGATACTAGGAAGGACTACATGCATGCAAAACCAGGTTACTTAGTAAAGATACACAGTTAATTTTATTAGTTTATAAGAAAACACTTAGTTAACAAAATGTTAAAGAAAGGTTAAATATCATTATACATTTCCACATTCAAGAAATATTACAGATATTATAAGCAGATGTCTTCCATCTTCATGTTTCTATAATTCTATTTTGGGCACTTTAATATCACCTTAATGGAGGAGAAAAAGAGACAGGACACTGTGGGCTCATAGGTGTTTTTTCTAAACATATCAACAACACATGAATATGCCATTTAGTTATCTGTTTGTTGGTTTTTTTTTTTCATTCTAATGGTAAACTAAATAATCCCAAAGGAGTTTATACTTAACATAGTTCCATGTGACTTTCCCTGTATAAAAATACAGGAGTTCCACATTCCTGCAGTTTGATATTTAATTCTAAAAAAGTAAAATATTTATCTACTCAAGGACTTACATATTCAGAAGTTTGCCTCTTTCTCCATGTTACCTGATGTAACATGTACCATGTAGCCCACCACAAAGGAAATACTATAGAAAAGAAATAGCCATTAATAAAAATTTAGCCTTAAATTTTTCAGTAGGCTGAATATATATCCCTTCCTCAGTATTGGAAATCTTCATATCAGATCTTTTGCTTTGAATTTTTCATGCAGTCTTTCCATTTTTCTTGTTATAAGTGTCTTCTATAGTACCAATCAATACAGAGCTGCAAAATCTAGACATTGCTCTTTGCTTTGAAGCATGCAGTTTACTTCATTTGCCTTTTTAAGGATTTCAGTTTTTGAAATTCAGCTATTCCATGTTCTGAACTGAAAGCTTATTGTTCATTTGCATGTCAGTATGATGTTTTCTATTAGGTTTTCAAAGCTGATTCCCATTGTTTCATAGACACCGTAGGCAGGTCTTTAATTTATTTCACATGCAGCATCACTGCCTTACTCTGAAACAAAATTATAATCAATGAAGGAGGAGAATAAAATAAACTATGTAACTTAAATTGAAAACAAGAAGCAGTTTTTCAGTAGGTCTATAAATGAAAACTCATTGTTGCCATTCTTTCTCCTTTTCTTGAAGACAAATCAATTAATGCAGGATTTTCAAGAAAGGATGAGGATGTTTTGTTAGAACTCAAACCTCATTTTCAGAAATTACTTACAGAGTAAACACTCAAATTCCTATTTAAATGCAATTTAGGCTCCATGCCACCAGATTTTTAAATATATTAGGAGCTCAGAGTTAAAGGAAGGTGTCCCGTTAGTGCCTAAGTACCATGAATTCAGTGGGTGATAAGCACTTAGGGTTGGATTCAGCTCATTTAACTTCAGATGACTGGAAGACAGGTATCTCCTCTGAGCTATGCTGGCAGTCTAGGCAGGGATCTCCAAAGAATGTTTCAGCCCAGCACCACCTGCATCAGGCAGGTGTCCAGGAAAACAGGAGAAGTGCAAAAAGGAGTAAGAGAGACTGAAGAATTACACGTGGGAAAGGGGCATGTCGTATGGGCATGGGAGGACAGCAGCACACCAGGACATGTCCTGCTGAGAAGGAAGATTATTTGACTATTTGAAAATAATTCTTAGGATTAGGATTACCAAAGACCTAAGTTATATGTGACAAAACACTCTATTTATTAGAAGTTTGCCACCTACTCTTCTAGTATTTTGCACTGCCTCTATGAGATGTTACTTGACACTTACCAACTTTGAAACTGTGATTCTTTATGAAAGGAAACAAAGGAGAACTGTCTTATACAGCACACAGTGACATCAGTGTAAAAAAAAAGATATTATTTTTTATAAATTCTTTTTAACAAAGACATTACTGTGCTTGTGAAAAAATGAAAATATTGCCTAAAGCTAAACAGAATGTGAACAGGAATCAAAGAAATTTTCCATGTAAGCTATTTCAATAAACTTTAGTCTTCAGTGACTTTTCATATAGACGAACTCTTCTCTGCAGAATCTATCATTAATGCTACATGCTGTGACACAGAAAAACATCCTTTAGTGGCAAGTTACAGAACGAGTGCTACACTCATCTTTAGTTTGAGACCAGAATGAGAATAAATGCTATTGTTTACTAGAGAAGTTTTGCCAGAAATTTAACATCAAAATTAAATCTCCACAGACTGCTAAAACCTCTTGCTTTCACTATGCAGACAGAGACATTTCTTGAAGGAATCCCTATTACTTTAGATTTGTACTTCACACTATTTCCAAGTGTGAAAACCCAAGAGTCTGGCAATTATCATTATATTCTCATTCCTGTAGCAGGTTGTATATGCTAATGAAGAGAAAAAACCATAATTATATAGTATCATAGTCTGTTGTTACTAAGCTCTCCTGTAGCCTCTTCTTCCAAACAGCTGTGTGAGCTTCTGACTTTTTCCTTTATTAAAAATTAAAACCATAGAATTCAGGAAGGCAACAAAACAGCCAGCAGTTGTAGTTTTAGGATACATCTCATGCTTTTTACCCCATCATTGTTTGTCAACCATGAGAAATGCACAATTAGAAGGACCAAAGATTTCTGATTCTATGCACATTACGCTATGTTGTATATCCTTGTGCTGAGTTGGAACTAGTTTTGTGATTGAAATACTTTAACAGCAGTGGAAATATGTATGTATGTATGTATACATGTACAGGTCTGTTTTTCAATAAAGCGAGTGGTTAGTTCCCTAGGCTTAAGGAAAAGCTTTTCCAGTGGAGGAATCTCTTTCAGTATTGCCCTTGGCAGTGTTTCTTACATGGCCCTTTGAACACCTAGGATTAAGTGCAACCGGGTAGATGATGATACTCACAGATAATATTTACACAACCCTCAGTATCAATTTTTACATCATTCTTTTGTGAATACTTGTGCAAGAAGTTTTTATGCTGTATTTTACTTAGCTTATACAGCAATATATTTAACAATGTTTTGCTACAATTTATATTATGATATCATACACAGTGTATGAAAGAACAAATATGCCTATATAGACTTCATATTGGCATTCCAATGAGGAAAAAAGATGTCTTTAAGTCAAACTTTAAGATAAGTATGTTCCAACTGCTTAACTTCTCCACCTAATGCAAATCAATCTCCATCACTGCAGCTGCAGGACAAATGTCTTGTGATTTAAGAGCATTAGTGGGACACAGTGAGTCAAGTGCATTTGGTTACAATGGGCTGTCAAGAACAACAACAATTAGTGTACTTTGTAAATGACGATTAAAGAGAAATACCTAAATGAACATGCATGCAAACACAGTGTTTCCCTGTGCTCCCAAATAAAAACACCCCTGGCTGGTTTAGCCAAATCAAGCTAGAATACCTTTGGATGTGCTAAGCACCAAAGCAATGTGCCAGAGATGAGCAAAGCCAAGATTAAAAAAAGTGTTCAGCTTTAATAAGCTGAGGGAGGAAAAGAGAGGAGTGACAAGTATAAAATTGCCAAGAAAAGAGAGAGAGGAATTGCTTTGTGCATCTGATTGGAAGTCACAGAAGGGCCCCTTCTATGAGGCTCCCCTATGAAAGGAGAGCCCTTCACTTTTAAGATATGGTCAAAAGGTTGACAAATCTAACCCCTTTTATTTTTCCATTTGAGTAGCAAGGTATATCTCAAATTATCCGTAGAGGAGATTCGAGCACTCTGATCTTATTCTCCCTCTGCACTGCAAACAACAGTTTTTCTATAAAAGGATTCATTGGCAGCTTAAAGATACCAGTGAGATACTTAGACACAGCACATTACTGATCACCTCATTATTGCTGAATTACCCAACTGTTGTAGGGTGGAAGAAAAATAGCCTGAGTTACACTGTGGCCTGCTGAAGAACAGGCTTTTAGCGTGAAACCCACAATAAAACACACTTTAGTTCAATTCATAAGGTTACTCAATCAATCAAATCCTACCCCCAAAGCACGGAATCCAATTTCTAACAAACAGGTATTTGTGGTAGTCTGGTAAGTGGGATGTGGAACCATACTACATACTGAATAGATAGGATGCCCTTTAAAATTACTATCATTGAAGTAGCAGCAGCAAGTTTTGAAAACAACACTAGAGTAAACTTATCCTCTGGGGATAAATTCACTGAGGTAATCATTGAGTTTAATGGGTTATTAGAAAAGGACATCAAGTATTTTTCATAGCTAGTGCTTCATTCTGAGCATACAGAATCAACAAAATAAAACCAGCTGTGAGTGTGCTGTCAAATGCAATGTGACAACACTGAAGTCAATGAGAGAGAATATTTTTTCTGTTTATTATGGACAATTAATGAAAAATCATCATCTAGTCCTACACTGTTATTGAAGCTGACATTAGTTAATTCGTTTATCCATATACCACAGATCCTGCCTTTCAGTACCAGTTTTGGAAACATTCTTTCCATTGGAATGACAAAGGAAGAAAATTACATGAAAAAAATTACTAATATTTAAAATAATTCTACAGTTTTGAGTTAGCAGTTTTACAGGAGGAAAAATTAATTTCTGTTTTGTCTTGAATAGTTACATTGCAACATGCTTCTTGAAATACCTGTTTAAATGTTTAAGGAAATTTATCTAGTGAGTGCAAATTCTCCTGCAGTGCAGAAAGCATAGCATGACTCTCTGACTAGGGCAGACATTCACTTTGAAATATTTGTGACAGTTTAAACACATTACTGTCTCCTTAGCTTTCTATTAGTGCTACTCACCTGCTTCACTGCAAAGCTGTGTCTGTGTAAGAACATATTTTATGTGGCTGCTCAAAGTGCCTTAAGACACACCTGTGTATTTTAGCCCAGAGATAGATCATGAGTGTTCATGTGGCAGACCATGGGAGTGGGAGCTTCCAGCAGAAAGGAAACTGCAAATATGGAGTGCTATAAGATGATGAACCACTGTAAGAGGTGATCAGTCATCACAGCCATTTTCAGTGCACGGCCTGTGAGCCCATTGCTACCATTGCAGTGGTGAGACAGGCGTATGGGGTTTCAATATTAAACAGGATCAAAAAAGGAGAGTACTTCACAGCTCACATTGCTTTCCCAGGTTCAATAAATGCTTATTCATACATAAAAAGATGCTGAAGGCAATACAGAATTTCTATTACCTACTGGATTACCACTGGCATAATTTTAAGTGACATAAGGATCAGAATGGCTTCCTTCAGAAATTCCAAGTAATACAAAGCTCCTCAGAAAATGTATGGGTTTAGTGCCACCTTGACATTTCTCTTAGACCCCTGTTTCATAAGATGGAGTTTATCTGATAGATTCTAATTAGAAGATCAATTATATACTTATATTTAGAGGAAAAGTAGAACATGGGGAAAGTATATTCTAGCCACTGCATCCATATTTAGGACAAAAAATTGCTAGGGACAATGTTAAAGTATTGCATCTGTACCCTAAAAGAATAAATAATAAAACACAAGGCTGACACCACGAGACAGTGAAAATTAAAAAGCAGAGCATATTTTTGTATGCTTTTATAATTCCACAAAAGATGGGTGGTTGCTCTGGCAGACTACCCTACTTTCAACTATGGTAAATCCCCTTCAGCCCTTGTCCATAGCTGTTTCATACAGCCATGGCAAAGGTACTGTATATGAGAGGCATAGACAACCCCCAGACGAGCTGTCATAGCAAACGTGCATTCTGTAGCTCTGATCTTCTGAGCATCTGCCTGACTAGAAATAAATTTAGCTTCTGATCTTTCATCTTAAGCAAAATCTACAGTTTTTCTCCCAGTGCCTTAAACAACTGGTGAATGCTACCAATGGTGCACTGCAGCATACAGAAGTGTTTTCCTTACCAAAACGGACCACGAAATGCTGCAAAAGTAGGGCTTTGTGTCACTTGACTATCAATCCTCACAGAAATGAGTAACATGGGGAAAATAGGACAAGAAAGTTGTGAAAATCCAGACTTCATGAAGAATTCCAAAGACATAACACTGTTTTGGATTTTCACAGCAGTTTACTATTTTTTGGTTTCCACCTCTAATTCTCACAGAATCACATGCTGAGCACCATTTAGGTGCTATGCTATGCACCATTTAGGATAAGGTTTACTTGCATTATGTGTGTGTCTAGGGCTCATAGTGTAATGGCACCCTGATATCAAAATGGGGCCACTAGATGGTACTGCAATATAATTAATAAATTTTAAAGAGTAATCTCATAAATATATATTTGGATATTTTTCTGCAATGTCTTGGCTGTAACATTTGAAACACTTGCAGAAATATCCATGACACTGCCTTTAGATATATAGGAAAGCCTCCATGAAACTATAATAAAAGCAGCTTTAAGGTACATGCTAAAATGTGTGCTTACCAATCTTAACAGTATAATTGAGGCACTCAATATATATGTAAAAACATATATGATATTTATACAATACTCACACACATATGTGAATCGTCATATGGAATTTTCATCTAACCTGTCACTACACTTATTTATTTTCATGTGCTCCTGTATTCCGTGCAAAGCTATTAAATTATGGTAAAAGTGAGCATATATAAATCAACAATATAAATCATGAAAATGTATGTTTACTCATAAACTCAACATAAAATATGTCCCAGGATTTAAAAAGATAAAATTGTTACAATTGGCAAAATATATACAGTCATATTTCATATTTTTCTATACTTTGAATGATTTCCTATCACAATTTATTTCACCATTAAAAAGATGAAAAATTCCACTTTTATCTAAATGTATTCCACCATATGCTATGTCTACAGTATTAAACAGATTAAATTTTATAATCAGTTATCTTCCAGCTGGTAAAGATCTTGAGGTTTAAAAATTGCTGCAGAACTAAATTTTCTAAAACCATAAGCATGCTTAATAGTATCTACCCATGAAACTACCCCCTGAATAACCGAACACTGCTGGTTGCCAGCACTATTTTCAATTTTCATCTGTTAGATATATGTTCAAGCATGTCAAATGTGCCCTAAGTAATAGAAGTGAAAAAATAAAGTCATTTACTTAAAATATTCTGATAGCTATTTATCTGAAAACCCTGGTCAGATTTACTGCTCAAAGGCATTTACCTACAAAGTTAACCAGATGCTCTGAGTTGAAAACTAATTTAATTTCTCTGTTATCTTAACAGGACATCTGTTAAAACAACATCCAAGGAAGGTAATATGTTCAAAATTAACCATCCTGCAGGTTGTTTTATTAGAGTATGTATGACATTGACATTTAACTGCTAATGACCACTGCCTTACAAAAATAATTAGTAAATGTGGAATCAAAGCAGTATAACAATTATACTAATGGACAAAAAGTAATGTAGAATGAATACATAACTGGTGTAAGTTCAATCTTGTCGCCAAGTTCATTGCTTTGTTACAACTGAGTTATGCTGAAGATGAATTACTCATTTCTTTTGTTTCCTTCTTTCCTCAGCTTCACCTATGTATCAAGCCCTCCCTTTAAAATCAGAACGTGTTAGCGGCATAAAGTGTTCAGCACCCAGAGCCATCATGTTTTTTAAGCAGCATGAGTGACAAGCTATGCAAATCATATCCTGAAGTAATTTGCATTATTGCAGTTAAATTGCATACGGATATAAACTGGATTTCAGAACAACTAGATATCAATCCAAGCAGCGGTATATGAAAGTCAGACACATAGGTGGATGTGTGCTTGCCAAGGTTGGGATATTCAAGTGGAAAAATACTACTTACGACAAGGTGCCTGTTTCTCGTTGGTCCTTATAATTTTGTGGAATAAGATAGTAGGGACAAGTGGGAACAGTGGGAGGAAAAATAGGCTCTGCATTTCCTCCCACCCCTTCCATTTTCTTCCACCAGCAATGCAGGACTAGTGCTAATTTGTTGCCAAGAGGTGCTATGACCATTGCTGCCTCTTCCTCCTCTCATTAGAGTCACCCAATGAAAAAGGAAAAGAGAAAGGGTGGGCTGCCCTACAGCCAACAAATGTCACCCATATCTGGCTAATCCTGGACTAACATCTCGGATCAACAAGGGAAAGGAGAATTTCTCGGTGATGAAAAGTTGCTAATACGTGAGCATCATTTGTAGGTGGATTTCTAAACTGCTCATTTCCTCCTTGAGATCATTTGCATGAGATGCTCTCACATAGTACTGGTTTGTGGCTGGGCCTGGCTGGAGGAAGGAGAATTGACGGCTGTATCCTGAAGTCCCTTCTGGCTTTACTTTACTATGAACCATGACCATAAGTATGTAAACACTGACTTTAAACAGAATGCACATTGGCAGTTGGAAATGATTTCTTACATTTGTCTTTATTCCTCTGATTTAATGATGTGGAAAACAGACTAACTTGCAGCTCATCTACAGAGTGGGCAATACTTGCAGATAACAAAACAGCAGCAAACTCTCTCCTGAAATCTTCATTTTTCCAGCTTTGCAGAGCTGACTCTCTCCCCAGCGGTATTCCCCAACAATGTCATTATATTGTCTTCCTACTGCTCCCTAGCAGTTACTTGGGAGCCTTCACCAAGTTTTGGTTAACTGTCCTGATTCACTTACCTCATCAGGAAGAATTACACATTTGCAGCATTTGACTGGACTGCAAGGTTTATATGCAAGATTTTCAGCAGTTGGTTAAATACAATATCAGGAAACTTAAATATTAGCATAAATAGAATTGTCTTTGAACCAAAGGATTCTAATTCTTTCTGAATGTGTTACTACTTCCAAACATGGACAGCCGATAGATTTCCACATTTTCCATAAGATACTACATAGCTTTACATATATGTGAAGACCCTTCATTTTTCTCCCATAGCAAAGCAAAAGTCTGAAAAGTGAACTGATTATTTATTACAAGATATTTAGCTTTCTTCTTGTGAGGTGCAACAAACTATCTGTGGTTGGAAACAGGAATTCAACTACAGAAAAAACAAATAGAAAGCTGAAGAACTCAATTTCACTTAAATGTATAAAGAGAATGTTAGAAAAGGTGGAGCATGACTCTTCTCAGAGGCACGCAGTGAAAGAACAAGAGGCAATGTCACAGGTTGCAGCACAGGAAATTTCAGCAGCATATCAGGAGAAAATTTTTCACTATGAGAATGGTTAAGAAACAGAGAAGTTGTGAAACTTCCATCCTTGAATACTTCTAAAACTTGACTGGCTAAAACTCTGGGCAACATGATAGAACTTCTAAATTGGTGCTGCTCTGGGCAGGAGACTGGATTAAGTGACCTTGAGAGGGCTCTTCCAGCATGAATAAGTCTGTGATTTTGTAAGTCTAAGTTATCTTCTATTTCCAGTTATTTGCAGTGGGTAGGAGAGAAAGTGTTCAGAAACATTTGATTTCCCTTAAAACTTCTGGCAGAAAACAACCTGATGACATATTTTCCTTTAGTTGACATTTTAACTACAGCACATTCAGTTCTTTGTATCATATTTAACAATTTCCATTTCAATAGGTGCATTTTTTAATCTTTCTTATTCTTTCATGTTCCCCCTGTTGCAGTACAGGGCAATATAGGAAAGGAAGTAACATGATTTGAATGCAAATAGAAACTCCTTTTTATTTTTATTAAGAACAGTTGCTCAGACCTGTAGAATGAATAATGAGGAACCACAGTTTGACTACACCTAGTGATCTATTTACACAATATCACCTCTGTGCTTAGACATCTTAGGTGCCAGAGTTCTGTACCTTACTTTTCACACTCTTATTCTATATGTTTTCAGATCAGAACTGAAGTACAGGATTTACATTTGTATTTGTTATTAAGCTTTTTCTGACTGCTGTAGTATATGGAGTAAGATCCAGTATGGCATCCTCCATCAACTACCAAAACTTTGTCTCTGAAGTAGCCTATGTGGTATTAGCCTATGGTACAGAGTTTAAAGAAAAATATACAGTTGCGATTTCATAATTAAAAGCTATGTTAAAATGAATGTACAAGAGAGCTAAATAATGCTTAGTCAAGCAATTTTAATTCTGGCATTTCTTGACACTGGAGTGTTCGACACAAATTAGACGTTTGAAAGTAAAAAAAAATAAAAGTACAACCTCATGATTTAAATTAAAAGTTTAATGTAACTTTTGCATCTTATTAGGTTTAAATAAGGAAGATGTCAAGAATGTCACACAAATAGAAACTAAGTAAATTTTGACAGTTAAAATGAGCTTTTCAGAAGTGTACTCTTGGTCATATTCACATAGTACTCTGGGGACTACAGTGAAGCGATTATGGAGCTCAGCCAGGCAACAGTGAGAGGAGAGCTCTAGGATCTGGTCACACAAATAGGATTGCACACAAAGAGAACCAGAAGGACTGACTAAAGGATGGGACCCTGTGCAGCAAGGGCTGCTTTGGACCCTGAGCCCCAGCTGGTCCCCCTTGTTCAGCACCCCATACCCAGCCTCTGCCTTGAGTTCCAGTAACTGACAGCGTCTCCACTCCCATGCTTGTGATGGGACCAGTGCAACCTCAGGAAAGGGTTTCCTTCAGTGAAAAAATGTTTACTCATTTCAAAACTAAAAATGGGAGTATGAAGGTTCTTATTCTGCTTATTTTCTGCTTATTTTCTGCTTGTGGAATCATTAGACATCATTCGGGGAAGCTCTCAAATGCCTTGAATCAAGAGTGCTGTTCTTAATCACATGACCATTTTTTTGCTCTTCTGAGATAGCTGAATCTATCTCCTTGTGTCCTTTCCTGGGTTTAAAAAATCACAGAAATATTACACTTTCTCAGAAATGCTTTCTATTATGTTTTCTTTTTTTTGTTTCACTAGTGTACTTCAGATGTGCCTCATTCAAGATCAGAGGTTATGCTTTTCATTTGCTATATTTGCTTAGCCACAGGCCAAAACAAATATTACCAGTCCTGAAACCTTGAAGTCCTACTTATAGTGAGTATGGCACCCACTAGCAAGCAAAACAACACCCAGACTAATGAAATATTTTTGAAGAAGAGTACTGAAAAGTAAGCCTGAGAAGTGGATTTTCTAAGCATTCATTCAGGGATCCACATAAAAATCAAGGTTAAGAACAAGTGATTGTACATCCTCTTTGTTACAAACCTTCTGTACAAAGCCCTAAATATTCCAGGTTGCTGTGAAAGAGCTTCAGCAAAGATAACTGTGCCTCAAGGACAGAAAATACTTAGTGTGATGACATTTTCCACAAGATAGCTATGATTGTAAAGGTGTATAATGCAAACAGATTTCCATGGATGTTCACCAATAGTCCTTAAATCTGCCCATTGTCTTCAGAGATGATTATCTCATTTTTCTAAAAATTTTTGAGTCTTTACAGGCCTATTTTAGTATAATAAGGAGAAGCTGTAAAAATGTCATGACCTCCACCCCCACAACTAAAATAAGTATATTAACAATTGAAATATGTCCTCTCCATTGTCTCAGCAGATGATGATGAAAAAATTGTACGTACACATAGAATAAAAGCTTTCTCAAAACTTTGGAAAAAAAAGTGCCTTATTTTAATTTTATTTGATAGCAAGCTATAAGTGATACATATAAAAATAAACTATACTCATCTGAACTATTATTAGGCTGTAATTTTACCCTATCAATTCTTAAAGCCATGCTGCACAGAATCCTCTCTTCATGGTTTATAACCTCAGAGGCATCCCTCTGGTACTTGCCTAAAGGTTGTTTTTTATCCTTTATTTAGAACCATTTCAGACCCAGAGCTTTTCTCAAGGTTCTATTCAAATCCATTTTCTGGGATCTTTTCCTTTTCTCCTTGTCTTTACCAATTCTAGTGCTGTGAAAGCCAATTGAAGTGGAAGGAATATACTCTACTGGGTATTTCAAGGCAGATCATATCATTGGAACAAATAATACCTCTAAAGACCAAATAAAAAATTAAACTGTTCTCAAATATAGACTTAAACCCTATGGTTGACTGGGAAACACTCTAGATGATGATTTCTGGACTTCAGAAAAAAATAATTTCAAGGTTTATATAGTGTTTGTGGCCCATTTTTATTCCAACTAGCACTTACTGGCGTTCTTACGCTGCTTTTATATCCAGTGCTCAAACAGCTAATTCTCCTTTCTCCATTTTTTCCCACCTCCATTCGCTTCCCCAGGCAAGATAAGCATCCCAACATTTACAAGTTTAGGAATGCAGGTGGCTGAAACAAGCAGGTGGAAAGAGGGTGGATTGGGTTGAGTTTAATTGTACAACAGGTGTTGGGTTTGTTATATATACTAGTTCTGGCAACAAAGAAAGGCTTTTGACCAAATAAAAGATAACATATGCAATTCTTTTATTTGCTATGTTTTTGCCAAGCTTTTAATGAGATTGGGCCTGTCTGAAAGTATAAAACTAGGAAAGTGTAATGTTTTACCTGCAGAAAATTAGTTTACACCCTCAGGAAATGAAATTCTGATCTTTTTGAAGTCAGCATCTTTTGAAGAAACAGAATACATGGGGATGATATACCTTGTCTCTAGTAGATTTTGTACTTTGGGGGTGATTTGAAAAAAACAACGGGTAAGGAAGTATCTCTGCCTCATTTATTCTTCCTGTAATTGTGTTTAACCTTCTGCATAATAAGATATCAGTAACTCACAAAGGATCAGAGGATTATATCTGTAATTTACAGTTGGGCTAAACTCCTGATAATCAAGAACAAAAATTAAAATCTGAGTCAAGAAGAGAATGTGATGTGTTTGACACGAGGGATTCTCCTTGATGGTCAGTTCACAGACAGCACTGTGAGCATAATTCAGCAATATCTAGACTTAATTGAAGCATATTACCCTAACAAAAAATTTGTGGCCACTGCTAATCTTTTATCCCACAAACTGCCACCTTTCTGGGAGCACCTTAGAAAGTAGGAGTTTTGGTTTGAAATGTTGGTTTGAGGCCATTACCAACTGCCACTTTATGCGTTGTCACACTGTCAATAAAACTCTATAAATATGTCATTTTTAGGAAAATATATTTTTCCTATGGATTTTTACTGTGTATAAGTATTTTACTGTGTATAAGTATTGTATAACAATCCTACCAGAAGCACAAACTTAAGAAATACTGATGAAGCCAAATGGCAATCTCTTCTGACACCTCAGTTTACATCCTAATTTACTGAAAGACCCCTTCTTTTACAATTATTATACTATCTATAAGACCCCTGAAAGGAATACAGCTAAGTAACAGCAAGCTAAATGGTACAAAAAATATTTGTTTGCCCCTGAGATGGCAATGTTTTTTATTCATTAAATCATTAATTAATGCCTCTCAGACTGGTGAAATTTGCATTGCAGGACTACTGACGGGGACAAAAAGAGGTAATTTTCTTTTAAAACATATATACAATTACTGTTGTGGGCATCAGAATGTATATGCTCATTACTGTCTGGTTTAAAAGTTTCTAGCATACCCAGAATACTCCAAATTTCCGTCATACTTTAATGTTCATTCTGGTAACACTAAAAGAATGAGTAAAACAGAGCACAGCCTGTGGCATGTTAACAAAGAGTTGATGGCTTAAATCTATCCAGTGGCAAATTACCTTTGAAAGGTCTCCAGCCTCCAAATAGAAGCAGATAACAAATACATTCCATGTAACCCAAAGGACCAGCCAGACAGCATACTGTAGGGACGAAGAGAGAAACACAGAATTAACAATTCCACTCTCAGCTGAGTTAAACTTAGTTCATTAGTTCAGTCCAAGACAAAACCAGATTACAAGTATGGTGCCTATGAATAAAAATGTTACACATAAGAGAGGATCACAAATAAATTCTTCCCATTCCCTGACACAGTGTCGAGTGACCTAGTGAGTACTCAGTCATACCAGAATATCTGCATTTCAGGAAACAGTTGATAAATCTGACATTTAAATTCGAGACTAATCTGTATCTCTCTCTTTTTGTTCAAATGGGTAATACTACAATAGAGAGGCATGTAATAGCAATTATATATTAGAAGTGCAGAGCTGATCATTCAAATATAACTTAGTAAATGACAGCCTAATTGAACTAACACAGGATTTTTCAATACTTGTCTCAAGAAACCAAACAAATATATAACCTGAAGAAAATTTGTCTGTCTGTCTATCTATCTATCTATCTATCATTTTGCAGTATTTCTACAAAATATGGGGAGATTTGTTCATGACAGCTGCCTCTATCAATTTATTTTGTGACCTTCCAAGGTGCAGCACAATTATTCAGCACCTTCAAGAGGCAGACTTCATTTTAAACTGCCAGTTTCTTTGAGGTTTTTAAATTTTATTTTCCTTTTTTTTTGTTTTGTCTTAGAGTGTACAGGAGAAGCATTAATGTTTAAGCAATATCAGTTCATTGGTAGTTGCCAAACGTCTTATTCACGTATTTGATGTGAGTAATGGAATACAAGTTTTCTCTCCTTCTGTCCACTAGTCTGCTTTTGTTTTGCATTCATAAGACTTCATGTGCTAGGACTGTAAACTGTATTCCCCTGCTCTAATGCTGGAGGATCTTGTATAATAATGTTTGACCTGCTGTTGCTACTCTTATCTAATATTTTTATTTAAGAACTTCCCTTGACAAATTATTCCATCATCTAATAAACTTCAGGATCTTCAAATGCTTTTCTAACGGCTGTTGTAGCCATCCTCTAGTTCACAATTCAATTCTGCATGTTTGCTAATTTCATTCCACAAGGCCTTGCATACATGTGAAATATGACAGCAATAGGACACCATTCCCTACCTGTTATAGTTGAGAGCTGCTTTCTCCTTTTATACCCACTTCTCACAAGTATTTACAGACTTACTCTTCATGTTGTGTAGCCTTTTCTCCAAACCATACTGATTAAATTTTGATAGCTCATTTTCCAAATCAGGACCCACTATTTTCTGCACACCTCCACGTGTTTACATTCTGAATAAGCAGACAATATTTTTGACTGTATACTATCCATTCCACACAAAAGATATATGACAAACTATTATTCGCCATGAGTGACAATCTCTTTCTCTTCATTCAGTAACAACCTGTGCAGGTTCTTCTTGCATTTCTCTTGCAAGTGCTGTTCTGTATCATATTGTCTATTATTCAACACGCCATTTTCCACCTAACCTTCTAGATACTGTGAAAATAAAACAATTCTGCCATTTCCCAAGATCTAAAGTGAGACTATATCTAATATGACCAAAATTTATACTTGTTCTAATTTTTTATTTTTATAGATAACAAAATAATTTCCAGCCAGCCTAGCTATTAATTGGACCTTGTTCATATTTTAAAAAGTTAAGATGAAAATAGTTTTGATTTAATGGATGCTAACACAGCTATAAATGCTTGAATTTCTTTACACAGAAGTAATTTCAGGTAATTTAAAGCATACAGATTACATACACTTTATAGGTCAGCTCTTTCTGCTCACAGATGACAGATTTATTTGGGTCAGGAGAACTCTCTGGAGGTCACCTGGTCCAATCTCTGCTCAAAGCACAAACAGCATGGACCAAGTTTTGCAGGGATTTATCCTGCTGAGGTCAGAATATCTCCAGAGATAGCCCAGCTAATCCACATGTACACTTTGAATGCAGGCTACTAATAAAACCTTGGAACATAGGAACGTAGTCCAGCTGGATAGTCTTAACAAACTCAATTTTTTTTTAAACAAAAGTTTGAGGCATTAAACACATTGAGCATTTCATTTTCCTGTAGCTTTCTCACAGTACATCCCTCTTCACATGCAGCATGAAGCTTTATAACTACAAATCAAGAGAAGGAAACATTAATTTAGATTCAATAACCTTAATTTGGCTTTGTCAACCAACTTTGCAGCATTTTAACTTCTTGGGTTTTGCCAATTATTGTAATACTATTATGTTATATATTCTGATGTATTTAATAAAAGCATTCCTTCTGATACATGAAGATAACTGGGTTTCCTATAGTGAAAATTCTCAATACTGCATTTAGACTTGTTTCTCAAAGAAAAAATACCAAAGCAGTAATATCCATGTGCAATGTCTGTTCCCTTGAAGGATCTTTTGTGTTCCAGAACAATTTAAGCAAACTGGAAAAAAGAATACAAGAAGATCTAAAGATATTTTATGTACCAAGGTCTCAGGAAAATAGGCCTACAAATGGGAATAGACACTATTAAGTCCTTATATAGAGAAAGACTTACAAGATCATAATTTATCAGTCAACATGAAGATGAAAAAATGTGGGAGAGAGACACTGGAAACTAGGTTTCATTAGGTTGGCTGTTCATAGCACAGCTTGTCCCATTGCACATAACCAACAGCTGATTAAAAAGCTCAACATGCACAGCACATTCAACAGAACACTCCAAGGAACCTTGGATCTGCTTGTGCCAGCAGAGAGCCTTGTTACATGAAGAAGCAAAACTTTTGTTTTTCACTGTCAAGTTTATCACCAAAAAACTGACAAATATATCTGCCATTTAGATACACTCTTTTAACAAGCATCTCTTGTTATTGGATTACAGATAAGGCTAAAAATTTCTTTTAAAAGTATGTTTTAAACTTCTTCCTTTTGAAATGTTATTTTAAGTGCTTGTTGCCTGAATTCTGTAGATAAACACTGAGTTTAGTTGCCTTGAAATACAAGGATGTTTCTGCTTCCCACTGCTTCTTATTTCAGATGCTTCAGATGTAGCACATCTCTCATCTCTGCATCATGTGCAGTCATAAATGCCTCTTGTTTTCAATGTGCTTCAGCAAATTGTTGAAGAAATTCAGCACTGAAGGTCTGTGACAGTGAACAAATCCCTCTGACACTCTCTATTATATGTATCTAATTTGAAGCACATTTTATAAGAGTTCTTCAAAGGGCTATAGCTGTATTTTTTTGGCATATGTGGGAGTTCAAGACAGCTGCATTATCTGACAGAAGCCACCACAATGCTACAGAGTCACACAATAGCAAGACAAGAACTTTGATGAATACACACTTGACCAAGCAGGAGATACTGACAAGGGGCACAGCAATGACAATGCAGCTTATTATTTTTATGGAGATCCACACTGGAAAGAGGTATAAGTAGAAGGTTAAGACTAAAGACTTGAATACTTATTATATGGAAACTCTTTAGCCAATCAATAAAAGTTACTTTTATTTTAAAAATAAATTCTATAAATGCAGCTCTCACATGCTTACCATTCTTGAAGTAAACATGAATTTATAACCCTCTGCAAAGAATTTTGAGAAGAATTAGGTATTTTATGATTAATTGATACTGTGTAGTTACATTCACTATGAATCATCACTAATGAATATAGGATGTCTTTTTTCTTGGGGAATGGAAAACTGAGATATCAAAATACTTGTACCAGTACTGAGAACTTATACATTTCTCTTCACACTTCTGTCAAATTTGGCTGAGTCACATTATCTCCAATTTACTAAAAGGGAAACTGGAGGTCAAAGAAATTAAATCACTTCACTTAATTCCTAAGCCAAATGGAAATATGATGACAAGGGCACAAGAACCAAAGGTTCAGATAGGCCACTACTGCCTTTGATATAAACATGGTCACCAGAGCTCACATCTAATACTCTTGTCACGCTTTGCCTGAAGGAGAAATATGTCACATACCTTTCAAGCATAAATAGTGAGGAACTCTGATAGCTATGAGTGTTTTAAAATAAAGCATTATTTTTTTTCCCACAGAACTGTACATGGCATTTCTCTTGCTTCCAAATTCTTTTCTGATATGTGAGTCAGTTACAAACACATTTGTCTGAGGGATAAAAGGGCCCAGACCCGCATTGTGCAATTCAAAGCAATTGAATTGTTCTTGCCATGAATGATTTGCTGTTTATTTCTTATTTTAGAAATGAACACTATTTTAGTTTCAGATTCTTCCAAATCTGAAAATATTATTCCCCAAGACCCTTCTGGGCTACATTCAGGACAAAGTAACTAAAGGAATTACTATAACTATAGTTACTACATTTACCATAGTAATTAAATATGTGATTAATTATGCTATCTGGGCAACAGTACTTGTTCAAAGATTACCTTCAGTCCAGCATGTCTGGGAAGAGCATATCTTTCCAGTAATGCAGTAAGAACTGTCCACAACATAATTTTTATATTATAATAACAAAATAATAATCTTTGTTTCTAAAGTTATTTTCCCCTGATTTCCTCAGCCTATGACGATATATCACTCAGAAATACAATTTTCAAACCTATCTTTTCCCCATCAAATAGAATAAAAGTGAAATTCTGAATACTTTGCATCAATATACTGTCTCTGCCTCTTGTTTCCATCTTCCTGGAACTGGTAGAATCACCTGGATTCCTGTGTGAGAAGCCCATTGAAAGCAGAAAGGACATCAGTCCACAGTGTGACTTCATGTGGCTGCTTAGTAGGCACCATCTCCAATTACCTCTCCTCTGCACATGTTGCTGTTTCCTTCCTATTTCCATTGCCTGAGGCTTTTCCTGGAGAGCTGATGAGGATGCGGGCAGCACAGCATGGTGGAGAGTCCAGTTCTAGAATCCACCAGGAGCCACACACCAGTGGGAAGCTTCCAGCGCAGGGCAGGATCAGAAACCACAGCCTCATTCCGAAGAGGAATCTGAAGTCAAATTCTCACCAAGCAGAGACTCAGTGATTGAATGCATGATGACCAGATGTTTTAAGCAGAACTGCTGCCCTCAGCAACCTAACACAAAGAGCAACTGTGTTCTGCTTTTAATAATTCAGATGAAAGTCTTCCCTGCCCATCAGTTATCTACAGGCCTCATTGGAAGAGAGCTCAGGGCCAAAACCAGTAAACTTGACAACAAATAATATTACTGGCAGCAGAGGACTTTGTGCAACCAGTTCAACTTCAATAAATGTTCACTGAGTTTCCTGAATGTAGTGGGAAGCTCTTGCAGAATGACATAATCCTCTGGACTTTTTTCATTGCTCGTTGATTGTCACAGCATGCAGCTTGTACTAGTTTTCTTGGCTGAATTCTTCCTATCATTAAGACTTAGACATTTCTTGCTAGGTTTTATTTTTTTCATTTATCTTTAATCATGGCTATAGAATCAGAGCACTGTCCATCCTCGTGAGCATCTGTTTCTAAGCAGATCTTAATCAATTTTGTAGCATCCATTTTGAGTTGCTGTGGTTTTCCATCTCAAATTGCAATGACAGTCTAGTTCACTGCTTTTGTTTATCAGGGAATTTTTTAACACATTGGCATTGTGATTCCTTGACTCTTCAGTCTTTCATCAGTCTCATATTTATGTATTTTTTTTCTCCTTCCCTTTTTTGCCTCAGTTAATAAAATCTGATATTTTATTTCCTTGTAATTACACTTTAATAATTAGTGTCCTCTGCCAAGACTGACTGAAAGATGCTGAACTGTCATGGGCATCAGAACTGGTCACTACCAAACAGAAAATTGTTTTGGAGCATTTTTTTCTCTTGAGCAATCAGTCCTTACAGATATAGAACAAATGCTGCTTAAAATTTCTTTCCAGAGGCTTCCATACATCCCATGGCTATGTATAAACTTTCAAGCTCCTTGAACTCAGTTATAAGCCATGATTTTATATAGGAGTTTATTAACTGTATTTTCGCTTTGATTTGTGTGAGAAGGATTCATAAGAATAAAAAGCAGGAGCAAAGCTGAGGCATGTCTGGTCAGGTCATAAATGGATAAAGGCACAGCCCAGAGCCCAGTACATTGAGAAGATGTGCAGTCAGCCCTCAATCTACTCACAGCCAGGGAGTTCTAGCTTGAGTGGGGCTCACTGGGCCTCTTCTTTCTTTTGGCTGCTTCTGTTTTGTTCCCTCTTCTTTGTGCCAGAATTATGCTGGGAGCAGAAAGCACAGCAGAGATTTGCCTTTTCTTCTGAAGACATGGCTCCAACTCCTTTTGCACAAAATAAGTTGAATTTCTACAGAGCACATTACTGTCGGAGTAGTATCCATCTGCCCACATTTAGATGTCTGTAATGCAGTTGTCCTGCTCTGAGCAGCATCTAGATTCCCACTACACTCAATTCAGAGGAAAGGCACTTTCAGGGATCGGTTCATTTCCTAGTGTCTGACACAGATCACTCTACCCTTGCTGTTTGGAACGCTAAACTTCTCAAAGGCAAAATTCCCAGTGTCACAGAGCCCATTAAAAATCTTGTACTGGTGACATAAAAAATAAGATAGTAATGCTTCACTGTGCAGATATACACTCCTTTTTTTCCCCACATAAACAAAAAATAACAAACTAATTTAAACATCACCAGGGTAAAATATCACTGATGTACTGCTGAAGAGACATGTTCTAAGAACTACTGTCTCTTATATCCTACACTTACTGATGGTCCATTAATGCTTAAGCTTAAATGTTTCATTTGTTCATTTCCTGTTTCTTGGATTTGCAGCTCTTTATATTTTAGTGTAAAAGACTGAGAAAAGCGTTTTTGCTACTGCATCAATTTCATTTGTTCTTCAGCTTCTAAATTAGTGTCCAACTATACCACTGAAGATATTACCCACAACACTAAATGACAAACTTCCATTCCAAGAAACCATAAACAACTCTGGAGATATATCAGCCCATTCATACAGCTTCCCTAAGGAAGATACATAACATTTTCTCAGTGTTCTTACTCTATTCTTACTACGACTACTACTAATTTCTTTCAATATGATGCTAAAAGGGTGAACGGCCAAAAGGTAGAAGTAAGAACACACAAATACTTAATTTACATTGTAGCACTGTAGCACAGTTCAGTCAACCTACTATGTTACAATAGGGAGTTGCAAATAGTCTAGATCCTCAAATGAAAGTATTCTGGAACTGAGGAGTTACTTTTTAAAAGAGTTTTCTTTAAAAACTCAGTATTTCTGCCAT
This sequence comes from Corvus kubaryi, assembly GCF_017639235.1. NCBI lineage: Eukaryota > Metazoa > Chordata > Aves > Passeriformes > Corvidae > Corvus > Corvus kubaryi. Next base: position 32,123,096 of record NW_024582091.1, on the reverse strand, counting down.
TCTTCTTCCAAATGGGGAGCAATGAAATTTTCTTCCTTTCATCTCAATCTTTTTCTTCTTGTCTTGTTTTGTTGTTGGTTTTGGTTTTGTTTTGCATTTGTTTATTTCTTTGTGTGGTTTTGTTTGTTTGTTTATTTGTTTGGTTTTGGTTTTGTCTTTTTTGTTTGATTGGTTTTGGGGTTTTTTTGGTGTTTTTTTGTTTGGGGGATGGTTTGGGGGTGGATTTAGGATTCTTGTGCATCAATATGTTATAGTTTTTAACCTTTTTAACAAAAGTGTACTTTATGTACTAAAGAAAGTAAGGTAAGGTAGAAATTTTAACAGGACATATTTATTTTATCTTTTGACATGGCAGTAGAAATTTAATTGGTTTGGCTTCACTCATCATTCAATTCCTGTGTATCTTTTGATCATATCTCTGCTGTGAAACATTCATCAGCAGGAAGTAACTTCAAATATCTGAATACTCAGTATACTGCAACACAGTACATACCCAACCAGCAGCAGACACATGAATATACACGCATACATTCACAGATGGACTGATATTTTTCCTCTTATGTTACTTCCATACTTTTTCAGTATTCTTTCTTCTGTTTGTAGAATAGATTATAAAGTCTCTCAAAATAGAAATTACTAATTAAATGTAAGTAACAGGAAAATGATAGTTCTCATTTAAATAGAATTCAAAAGGCTTTCTTTAGAACAGAATTCTTGTTATATCTCTATATTTCAAGACATAACTTGAGCTTAGCTACACATTAGTCAACCTTAAAATAGTGCTGTTTTGAACCTTTTTTAACCTTTCTGCTTCAATTCCAACATTAATCTACCAGGATCTACCTCAAGAGCTACTAGCAGTAGAAATCAATGCTGTTCAAGATATAAAAACTTGAAATAACAGCTTTGAAATGACAGCTTTGAAATGACATTTTTTTTAGACCAGTTCTAATCAGCTGTTTAATTCATATTAAAGTTGGCATAGTAAAAAAAAAATATAGAAATCAAAATTATGTGATTTTAGAGGTCATTTGGTCCTTCAGTTACAGGGCTAGAAATATTCTGAAACAATTTTTTCAAACCCTGCCTTCTAGAACGCTCCAAAAACACTAAGTATTTCAAGCCCTGGATTTCCTCAGAGTTAATACTTAGTTATCAGTGCAGAAATTGCATTCACAGGAATCCAAACTGCCTCCTATGAATATTTTTTTAGTAACAAATCTTAGGGGAAAATTGCAGAATTGTTGTGGTAAAATTCCGCTGTAACTTGTGGCTCCCCAGAACATTTCATCAATTAATTACCAATGAAAAAGAAACATGAACAAGATCATTGGATACTATAAACTGCTTTCTCCAAGGCTTCACCTAAGCGTGAATATCATGTGGAATTATGACATTGCAAAAAAAAAAAAAATTTCCACAACTTTAGCATGAAAGTGATAGGTGGCAATCCTAGCCAGAATCTGACTATTCCACTGAGTGGCCAGCCCTCAGTAGGAATACTGTCACTTCCTCCAGATTGAACTGGACAATGTGCAGTGAGGAAGAAACGGTGTTCTTTTCAGCTAAAATAAACATAAGGCACATATCCTCACTGTAATGTAATGAGAAGGGCTTCTCACTGGAAAAGTGGAAAGCTGTAATTTGCTTCAGACATTAGCAATTGATGGAGCTAGACATGTATTGACTGTTTCCTTGGTGTCTCTGGGTTTTTCAGAAACACCCAAAAAGAAAAATCTTGATTATAATTCAGTCATTGAACAGCTTATTTTAACGGAATGTTTAGCAGCTGTTCCATTTGAATTCTCTATTAAAAATACAAATCAGGACAATCAGAATTCTTTCAATGTTCATTTTTTACAGAGTGCAAAAAATAAAATCAATAGCTAGGAACAGAAGTCTACTGACATTTATTTAGATTCTTTTATTGATGCCTCAGTATCTGAGTGCCAACTAAAACTATTTATAAAGGGAATCCATCTCCCTCAGAGAATATACCAAAATTCCTGCTAAAACTAAGCCATTTATAATAAGACCTTTTTGATAAATTGAGATGTTTGTATTCAGCTTCTCAGGTACTGTTTTCTTCCTTCAGTTTTCCTTGGCTTAATGTCTTAGCAGCCAAAGTCATCAGGAGCCTAGTGCTTGAGTTCACAGACTTGACTTGAGTCCTTAATGAGTATGGTCTTTAATGTTCATATTCCAAAGGAGATATACTTTAAACTAAAGATGTATTTGCCATAGGAAAAATACATGACGACCATAAAATTCTTTCTTGCCTCTCTCCAAGCTGTTTTTTATAGCACAATTTCTAAAAAATTCCTAAGACCACTCCAAAATTTGGGAACAAAAATAGGGATGTGACTAAGATACTAGCAGAGTTTGTGTTTCAGAGTTGCAGAATGGAGCACACAGACCTTCAGAGCCACTGGCTGGCAGTTCTGTTTCAGGAGGTTAGTAGCTGCTTTGAAAATATCAGTCAATGGCAAAGGTCATTTCCCATTCTTTGGAGATAACACACAGAAATTGGACCTAAACACACGCAGAGTTTTTAGAGCCAGCCATACGATGGAGCCAGACTGAATTTTGTTCAGGAGGATAAGGTAGCTGGAGGGGATGGAGCCAATTTCTAGAGGCACAAAACCAAGTGTGTTTTGTGCACACACCAAAGGAAGCGTGTGGGGAGTACAGGGTTAGATGCATTTTCCTTGTGTAGGGGGTGCATACGTGCGAGAGTGTCACTGCGCCCACTTCTGTGGGACTGACCCTGAGTGAGTCTAATGAGCCACAGCAAAGGGAGAGAAGAAGACAAAGAACACTCTTCCAATTCCCTTATTCCCTTCTAGTAAATCCGATGGGTAAGACTGCCTGATTTGGCAAGATCAGTATGTTTTAATGCAACATGGGGTTTTTTTGGTCTTTTTCAATACTGAAAGTATTGAATTAAAAAAAAAGAGAAACCTGAAACTGTAACAATACATGTAGAAACACAAACAACACTTTCAGAAAGAGGATAAAATGCAAAATGGACTTAATTTTCTAATTTCTTCAGGGAGATTAAGATTTAAGTTGTGTTTGTCTAAAAAAAAATTCGTTTTGTGCTGAAACCAGACTGCATATACTCAAAGGAAATACTGTTTTAAAAGCTTTTTCTTTATCAATCAATCAATTAATTAATCTCTGATTTTTCTCAAATCACCAAAACATATTACACTTTCTTTGGTCATTGGATGAATTAGGGCCTTCCCCAAGGAGGTTTATTCCTGACTCTGTGTGCAAGTTTGCTCTGTATTACCCAGGAAACAAAGAAAGTCATTCTCTTAGACAATATTAAGGAAAGTGCCTTTCCCTTCTCTTGCAACTTGCATCAAAATCATTAGCTAAAAATATTCTATGCCCTAGGTTTTTGCAGTTCTGAGAAGAAACTAGAGATTAAATCAGATAATGTTGTGGTCCAGCCTTCTTAATATACATAGAGTGGTCAAATTCTATTTCCCTAAATGTGATACGATCAAAGAACAGCATAATGTTCTTTATTCATTCCTTTGAGGGTCTTTCTTTCACAGCATCACCTCGAAATCCTTTTTTTGGCAATATTATGGTAAATGTATATCTCTGATTGTATTTGATTTTCTTTCTCGTAAAGTACCTGTTGCTTCTCTCTTCTGCATGTCTGAAATACCCTAAAAAATGCTTTCCTCTCTGGAACTTTTGTTTGCTTAGTTTTGGGTGAGAACATGTACCTGTTTAGGACTGGGAAAAGTTATTGCTACTATTTCCTTTACTGCCAGCCTTCGTGTTCCAAGTCTCTTCTAGGTCAAGCATTCACTGAAAATTCCCTGTAATTTATAAACAAACCTGGAGAAAATTTCAAACACCATTCAGCAGTAAGGCTGGCACCTCTGTAACTACAGGTGCAAAAAACTCAAGACATTTAATCGTTAAGACATCACTGACTGGGAAGCCTGCCACCAACATCCACACTTGATGCACATACATTGTCTTTTGGCTCTCTACAGCTATGCCCATCTGCTTCGGTGGCATGGTGCCTGCTTATCAGCTACTTGGATGGTTTCAGTACACAGAGGTGCCAAAAAAAGGTTTTGCATGGGCAGCCTGCATAGCCACAAAAGTGCCATTTCTTTTGTAGGAAGAAATGCTATAGCTGAGACACTAATAGACTCTGTGCTTTTTCTTTTTTTTTCACTCGCTGAAGATGGGTCTTGCCATCACCATTTTTGCATCTCTTTTACAAAGAAAAATATGGCACTGGGAGTGAAACAGAAAGAAGGCAGATAAAACACTGATGAACAAAGCCTCTATGAGATAAAATGAGAGTAGGGCAGGTTAGGAGTATAGCTTAAGTATCGTGCACCATATGCCACTAATTCAAAGGAAAAAAAAAAGGCAAAAATTCATACTCAACTCCTTTTACAAAATTTGAAAAGGAAAGCTTTGCAAATGAAGGAATTGGATTATATTGAGAGGAAAGTAAACAAATTATTATATGAAAACATAGAGCTGAGATAGTCTAAATAACTCTAGTTTGTCCTAAAGAGATGGTACACAATTCTGACAGAAATTTAAACATCATTTGTTGGTTTTGTTTTCAGGACCATTGTTCAGAGTAGGTATTATTTCAAGCTAAGGCTAGATCTCATATTCTTTTTATAACAATCCTAACTCAGCAAACTGGAATCTAAGGAGATTATTTAAGCTTTAAATTAAATGAGTCTTTAAAAAAATTCTTGAGAAATACACAATGAGGGAATTAAACTGGCTTTCAGTATACAAGATGCATATGAACTTGTCATGTATCATAAACACAATCAATTGGAGCATAATTTCCAATGTAAGAACATTAGGAGATACAGCAAATATAGTCAAGAAAACCAACGATGTGACTATGGGTCCAAAAGCTGCCTTGAAACATCAGATTAAAGAACTTTGCTTCACTTTTAGAGGCATGTTTGGTAAAATGATTTTCAGGGGTTTTTCCCAACCCAGCTTTTCTTCCAATTCTTTGATGCTTACAGATCTTTCTTGGCATTATGACCTATGTACAACTCAGATGGAAAAGCATACACATTATTTTGATAATCACTCAGTGCTACACAGATCCTTTCCCAGCACTTTTCAGAAAAAATAAAAATAGCAGGTCATCGAAAGGATGAGAGCTCGACAAACCATAAGAAAGTAAGAAAGGTCAACAGTGAGGGAATAAACAGCTGATACTTCAAATGGGGTGGCAATATATCCAGATGTCAAGATGGCATTCGATGACATTAGCAATGAAAGGCATGGTAGCTTCCACATTGTGGCAGAAGAGCCATGTGACTTTCACTGGAGCAGCCCAACTTGCCATGCAAAATCTGAGCACGGCTGAGCCAAGAAGCTTCGCCAGTGCCCCCAGCACTGCCACATCAGAGAGACTGTGATGACAGTTTTACGACAGGAGACAACAGCATGACAAACTGATAAATGTGCTTGGAAAAGCATTGGGTTTTTTAAGAGACCAGACGGAATTATTCCAAATTCTGGAAGGTATAATGAAAATTGAACGGGTTTCTCCTGCTCTCCAATTTCATTTCAAAGTGCCAGAAAGAGTGCACATTCCTCTGGGTACGTGGAAATAAGTACTGGAACACCCAGTAGGAAAATAATGTAATTTTTTGATAGCTGCTGCCTCAAAATCAACAAGATAATTTTGTGACCATTGAAAAATCTTGTATCCATGCAAGCTAAAGTTCAGGTTTATATTTCATGCTTGAATTAAATTAGAATATGCTGCTGGCCTGATTGCTTGAATATTTAACAGTGCATTTCTGTCCAAGCACAAAAATATATTCCATGCAAAGATAAAAAAAAGGAAAAGGAAAAAAAATACAAAAAATCCAGAAAAAATAAAAAGAAAGATGTTCCCAGATGTTTCCAAGCATTCAAAGGCAAGTTTAAGTAAAGTACTGGAAAACTTAGAAAAGAATAAAAAGTTACCCATGATAATTCATATCAACATCCAATTTTTTTTCATGTATCACAGCAGAAGTTCACTGGATGTTGCTGTTCAACATTTCTTTTTACCTTCATCACCCAGTCATCACGGGCTTTATTTATTGAATATCACACAAATTCACCTGTTTGTTGGATTTTCTTAGGGTAGCTACTTACTGTAGCTCCTGAGTGCATCTTAAGCATGGATTACCTTCCTAAAGCACTGTCTGGGCAGGATAATAGTTATTAGTCCCATGCTAGAGACAACAAATTTCTGCCACAAATGAGTCTGGGGTGCTGAAGGCAATCACATTATTCGTTGCCAGTGCCAGAAAACCATGTTGTGCTCACTTTGATCACACAATTAAAGACTGTAGCACAATTCAAAAACACAGGTGGCTAAATAAAGGTCAGAGAGGCAGCCTCAATTCTGGAAGTTTCTTGCTCTCGGATGGCCCATTTTCAGCTTTGATAGACTCTTGTTCCAGTGCAGGTAGAAGCGTGTGTGTAAGCATTTTCACAACTGCACTTGTACTGTGGATAGTGGGTGTTATGCAGTCAAGTAGCCACAGTTAATAACGTGTGATGAGCAGCGTCTTCCACATGAGCTGATAATAGCTCCCAGATGAGTCTTCTGTTAACACATAGGTATAAATACTTCTATATTAAGGGACACTTGAAAACAAAAAGAAAGCCCAGACCGCTATTTATTACACAGAGATGTTGATCAACATGTGAGCCATTAGAGACTCAGCCTCTCAAAACAAAACGGTGCCAATCAAGGCAATGAAAGAAAAGGCAACACCCCACCACCCACAATTATATGGACTAGAGGCTTCTGTGCTCTGCCTTCCCCTCTTTCCCCACACTGAGTGATGGCTTCCTTCCTCTCCCCTTCGCCACTGATGTGGAGAAAAATGGTCTTTGTTCTCCTCCCCACAAAGGCGCCAGTTGCCAGAGACAGGAGACACATGGGCTAAGTAAGGGCCTGAGCAGCCACCAGGGTTCATCCCTTTGTTCAGCAGGAGCAGAGCCTGCTCCCTCAGCACTGTGGCTCAGTTGCAGGGTAGCTGGCTGCATTTTGGCTCTCTTGCCTATACTTTGTTGCCATCCCCTGATTTGAAATCACTGCCCATTCTAACAAAGCTGGATGACTTTGCAATGGGAACAAATGACAGCCTGAAATGATGTCCTGTGGCATCTCTTCCCTCTTTCTTTCTATGTCAAATGTCACATTTACTTTGCAAAAAAGAATTATTAGAACATATTTGTGTAATGGCTGTCAAAACTCAAAAAACCTTGGTTTTTTTGCTTGTTTTTAGTTCCATTGTTCTAGATGACCAGAAAGGCTGAGTCACTTTAACTGTAAAATAATAAATAGATTTGGGCAAAATTTTAATTTGAAGGGTTTAAATGTAGCCTTTTCATAAAAGTGGTTAAATATCAAGGTTCTGTAATGGAAAATGCTGCACAACTTTACATATAAACACTTATTGACAAACCTGGCTATCACTCTGGAAATCATTAAATAGATCCAGTAATTTCTTTTTCACCATCCTGGTTTAGAACTTCACATGTTGAGCAAATGCACTGTTGGGACTTCAATAATTTTCAGCACATATGTCCCCATTCTTTGATAACACTTAAAGAGAAACAGTCACACAGAAAAGATCGGCTGTCCTTTTTCTACAAGAAATTTCAATACGCTGCCCAAATCTTGCTGCCCTTTTCTGTTCACCTCTCCTCATTGTTAAATATTCCTTTGCCCTCATTTCGACTTTAAATATATCTCACAGTATTAGTAATACAGAGAACAAACAGGAGAATTTTCAAAGCAAAGAGGGTAAGGAAGATAGAAGTATTAATACCAAGAGATATAAAGTTTCAAAACAGAAAGAAGAAAGTGAAAGGTTAAATAAATAAGATAATGTTCGAATATATAAGCCACAAGAGGTTATTGGAGCGTATGGTCACGTCTTTAAAAAACAAAAGCATAGAAAGTGTAATTTTATTGTCAGAAGAAAGAGATAATTCTAAAATGTAGAAAGGATCTGTGTCTCACATAAGCACTTGGGAACAAAAGCCAGAAAGGTAAGTATAAAACTCAAAAACTCCAAGGGGTAAAAAGCAAGGGGAAAAAAAAGTCAGAGTACCATTATCAGTTCAGTAGTGATCAGCAAGAAATTACACCTGAAGGATTAAGAAAACTTCCATGGCAGTTTGATTCTGTCTCAGAACACTAATGAAATGGCAAGAAAGATAAAAGAACAATTAGCTTATGTTTGCAATCACAGCTGCAGGACCACAACTCCAATAGAAAAGCAGTGGAATCAACTGCAAAGCAGTTTGGCATTACAATGAAAAGATGGAAATCTAGAACACCCATAGACTTGTCACATACATCTAGTTAAAAAAATAGAAAACTCTCCCCTACCAGACAGAATTGGTCCAAAGGAATCAGAAAGTCTTGGCTGGGCAGTATAAATATGAATTCATCTGGGGACTTCTGTAAATGCTCATTGTGTTAACTGGGTTTTTAGCAGATGCAGACATAGAAAGAGGAAAATACTTAGAAATCTCTCTTTCCCATTACTCAACACTTTCTTGTCTCACTCAGCGTCAGACCGCATTTGCCTGGAGGTGCATGAATGGGGAGAAAAGGATAGTTAGTGCACCCTGGTACTCTGCCCAGCTCTCACACTTGCAGCATCTTTGGCTGAATTGGCTGAATTGATTTTGTGGCCACCTTGCCTGCTCCAGTTTAAGTGAGAACCTACTGCCGTGGGGACATTCCCATGGCACTCATTTTTGAACAAAATGCTGCAGAAAGCAGATGAAGCAGCATAAGAGGCTGCTGTGCAGCCTCAAATTCTAGCTCACATTCCCCATTTTCCTCAGCTCTGCCCTAAGTGTGTTGAAGCTTTTGCCTGCTGAACATGTATTAGGAAGCAATGAAGTGGATCTTTTTCTAGTTATCCCATGGGATATACTTGCAGAACATTCAAACTAATAGAAGGCAAGTCTTAGAAAAGGTATCAAGTGCAGATTGCAGATGTGATCCCCTAACCTTCAGTGAAGAGAGGACTGGTCTGTACAATTGTTTTGATTCAGCAGGGATTTCTGTCTTAATACCTTATCCTGCTGTGGAAAATAAAAGACTGCTGTATATATAAACCTGCAGAAATTAGGCCTCAAAAAGCCTCCAGTGCAACATTTTTATTGATGAAAGAATGATATGGGAACATCTACCTAAATAGAGGAAAGTTCTGAATCTTTGTCTTAAAGAAACTTGTTAGTCCTGTAAATTCTTGGTTCTGGCATGAATTGCAGTGTTAAGAATTCTTCCTCAAAATGATATGTAGCCAGCATGTATAAATCACTGATATGACAGATCAAGTGAGAATATCTTGCTTGGTGTGGCAAACTCTTTTCCATACGTTTTTGACACCCAGCCTTGTGGATTAAATGTAGCAATAAAGAAAATGCAGGAATTCCATGGAAGGAGACAATGTATTGTCCAGCTAATTCAAAAATTTTTATATGATTAGTTTGCTACCTTTGTTTTCTACATGTTAGAAATCAATTAAGACATGGTTGCTAAACTGGATAGGTAAAGTATACAATTATGGCTAATTTTCTCATTTTATAATAATTCTAAGCAGAAGACAAGACTTGGGTTCATTCAATTTAACAACTGGAAGGCACCAAGGCTATTAGTCACATAGCTATAGTTTGAACCATTTAACACAAGTGTTGCGGCATTTCCATAGACAAACATTTATTAAAGAACAGTTTTAAGAAAACCAGTCTTGATTTGGAAATAGCGATGATATCCATTCCATATATTTCAGAAAATATCTCTAACTACATTTAGATACTGATGTTAAATCCTAAATATAAATGCTGCTTCATTATGATGCTATACTCCTTTCCAGTTAATGTGATTTTAAAAAAAGAAAAAAGATTATTAAAAAGATTATACATACATATACATATATATATTCTAGTCCACTGTTATTTATAAGGATATTTTTGGCTTAGTTTGGCTTAGTTCAGTTTCATTTTGAATGATATGATGAAAACTGTGCAAATATAAACAGCAAGTACTCCAAACATCACCTGTGCAGACAGTAAAACTCAACTATCAGCCTAACACCATTTTTTTTCCTACACTAACTTTACAACTGGTCTTTAATTTTTTTATTTTGTTGTCAGGAATGCTGTTGAAATATTTTTTAGCTTGTTTGTAGCTTTGCTGTGTTCCAAGAATAGTTCTACACTTGTCAGTTGCTTCTGGCATATTTAGAGATTTCCCAGCAGTGTGAGATTTCCTGCTTTGTGTTGCTATCCTAAGAAAGATCAGGTAAGCAGTCTTCAATGTTTTCCCTGGCTTAGTAACTACTTATTTTCCTTTTTATTTTTTTTTTATTCCCATAATGACGTCTTCTTATTTTCTTCTTGTAATTTCCTTACCAAAAAAAAACCCAACAACTGCCTCCCCCAAAAGCCTCCAGTTTTATCTTTAGACTTCTGTTTCCTTGTGAGAAAGTATGAGAGAAGCTTTGATGGCTTTATTGACTCATTTTCAAGCACAAGAATCAGAAAAAAAAAATTGCAGTATTTTTGAAGAAACTCCATAAATTAAAAAAAGAAAAAAAGCAAGCAACCAAACAACAACCTCAGCATCATCTTATCATGATTCCTGGCAGAAATTTTTCAAGCCTTTTCTAAAGACAGCAATGGTTATTGATCTGAAAGAATTTTTGAACAGCAGAGAAATGTTTGCAGCTATTTCAACTGCAACACTTGCTCAGGTCCTGAGCCATATGTTCTGTTCCTAGAGTATACAGCTGTAAGCAAACTCATGACTTCACAAATCCATGGAAATCAGACGATGCAATAACTCTTATATTTACCCTTGAAAGCAAAACTGGATAGCTGTAGCCTGTGAAGTCTGCCATGTTGGGGATTTTTTCCCAGCACTTTTATCCGTTTTCCTTTCAATTTAAGCAATATTGTCACATATTATCTACTTTCCATGGACATTGTAACTAGCTCCACAACCTGCTCTCTCTGTATCTACGACGACGGTTTCTACCTTCATACCAGAACCCTCGCTGTTTCTCACCACCCACACAAGCTGTTTCTCACCACCCACACCACCCACTTGTTTTGTTTAATTTCTTGTCACCCAGTATTTTCCCTTTTGCCACCCAAATGTGTTAATGATTAAACCTGACTCACAGTTCACTGGTTTCAAGAGCCAAAAATCAGAGACACAATGCGGCAATTTATCATGACTTCTCTGCAAAGGTCTCATTTCTTAATGACCCATGCTGGAGTTGCTGTGGAACCTGTTTACTAATGTTTACACTCTCTCTCTGTGCATGCCATACGTCGCTCCTGCATGTCCATTTGTCTCCCCTCTAGCAAGCTCCACACGGTGCAAAATTTAACAATACATTTTTCTATCTGATAAGTAATGTGGAAAAGTATTAAGCTGGCACTGAAACCATTTACTGAGCACACTCAGGAATTTCACACTGGATCCTAAATGTAGGTCCAAACCTATGAAGATTTCAAGAGGACAAATCAAAGATTTCTTAACCATTTCTCTTCTGTGACAGGATCAATCAGCTTGAGTTAACAGCAATACATGAAGGAATTCTGGAGTCATCATCAGGTAACATCTACTGCATGAGCAAAGATCTTCTGCACTTGTTATCTAATGCTTTAAACTAGCATGATTAATCCTCATTTGAAAGCACTTGTAAATAAAAATTATTAACTTCAAGCAAAGTCCATGGGAACCATTGCAACTTAAGTACTTGCTAAGCATGAGACACAGCTGGCTGAACAAAATGCAATGTTAAATGTTATACTATCAAAGAATGAACTTTGGGTTTTGGTTTTATTAAAGTCAGTGGCTGTCTAACAGACAGTACATATCAAAACTTAATTCCCTTACCAGTGCTTGCAATGATGTTATGAAACCTCCGCTATAAATGCAATAGAGTAAGAAGAAGCAAACAGAAAAGAAAAAAAAAACAAAGAAAAAATATATATTAAAAACCTTCCTAAAGCAGCAGATTATGCTGCAAGAAAGATGTTATGCTTATATCAATATATTTCTTTTTTAGAAATATGGCCTAATTTTCTCAGTTTTAAAATGCTGATAATGTCAAATATTTGTGAAGTACTTTGAAACTACAGTACTGAGTGCTATAAAAATACCTATTTTGATTAGATTATATGTGGCAGACAGGCCAGAGTTTGAAATATTCTGTCATGGAAAATTTACATACATTACTATCGGAACTAACCCACTCTCTCACCTATTGGCCTAGGATGAGCTACCTGTCAGGTTATAATGCAGATGCTAACACAGATGTCAATTACAGTATGCTTGTTGCTGTTCAGAGGATAAAAAATACATGACTTAATTCTTAATGCTATCAACTTGCCTCTTCCAGTGATAATTAAATTCATGTGAGAAAAATAAAAAGCAAGTCCTGAACTAAATTCTGCACCTGCAGTATATTTTTTGAAAGGGAGGAAGGTGTTGACAAAATAGATACTGGTTATTTTCAGGCTCTAATACAAGTACTCCCACAGTTATGCTGCTAATTTGGTGATGTTGCTGTTATTTCTTTACATTTACCATGGGGAAAGAAAAACATTTATTGGTGCTACTTTTAGCCCTTAACAAATTCTTAGTACATTCAGTTAAGTTCCACTAAAAGCAATAGCTCCCCATGCATTTACACCAGGGCTATAATCCAGACGAGGATTTTAAATGCTTATGTCTGCTGGCATGTGATAACTGTGTCATCTCTTTGTGACATCCTGTATCTGATACAGGCTAGACATTTAATAACGTGTATGGCATCTAACGTGTCATCTTGTTAGAAAAGGAGACAAAGCTGTAAAGACGCTTATCTGCAAGCTCTTATTTTTAAGATAATCAATAAACTCTTCCATAATAATTGTACCCCAGCAGGCTTCAAACAGCAGACACCGGACAGAGTCACAGTGATCGCTCTCTGTTCCCCAGGAAAATGAGGTAAAACTTCAGAGGGATTCTTCTGCCTTTACAGTCACAGACAGAAGCCAGACAGTGAACATCTGACTCTGAGACCTTTCTGCAGTTATGACTAGAATCCCCTGTGCTGAGCCTCTGCATGTCAATGCTTTTCCATTCTGGCAGTGTCTTTCAGCATGCTGAGAGTGTGCACGGGGTGATGCTCCCATTTCCAGAGTCTTTAGGGAGTTTGACAGTCACAGGAAACCACAACAAAAGTACAGTCTCACCTAGTTCATGGTCATTAGGTGTTTAATCTAAATGGGGGATCCCTTGCAAAATGGCAGCATGGTATATGCCTGCCATAAAACACAAGTCTCTCCTCATTCGGGTTTGCTCCTGCCTTTGTGATTGCTACGTTCTCTCACTTTTAATTTCTCTCTCCAAGTTACTACCTTATCCCACCATTGCTGTATTTGTACACTGTTTAGCAATCACAGAGCACCTTCTTGGTTAGCTCCTAGAATTTACTGCGACAAAAGTGATTAATAATGACATTAACAGGAGCAACTTTACAGACCATGCATTTTACTGTGTGATAATTCAAATCCCAGCATTCTGACAAGAAAGCTTAGTTAAACTAAAAGGTGTGAAATTAGTCTGCAATTTTCCACAGAACATATAATTTATTACTTGCATAACTAGGTGATAATGCTCAGAAATGCCTTTTCAAAATTGCAAATGCATAGAAACAAAATTTTGTAAACTGGACCTTTTTACTTCACAATCAAAAGGTATTTTTGTAAATTTATTGTACATACTCAAAGTTTGACTCCAACATCATACAAGACAATTTCTTGATGTGTTGCCTACTAGATACCAAACTTAACAGTAACACTTTGATCCTCTGTTTAGTTTTGGTGAAGATAGTACCTATTTCTGTTATTCAGGCTGTTTCAGAACTCACATGAAAGCACAGCTGCTTTACTTATGTGAACAATCAATACAGCCAAGTAAGAATACTCCACATGAATGAAGGATTTGCTTTCAACTTCAACTAATATTCAAATGTACAGGATTATAATAATGGGATTGTTTTGTCTCTCAGCCTTGAAGTTTCATGCTTCTGAAGGCCATTTATGAGAATACTCCCAGGAAGGGAAGACATAGAGCAATGCAAATTCTTTGATGTGTTGCATAAATATTATCAAAAAGTGTTTTTGAAAGGTTGACCAGGTATATTGGTTTGGTAAGATATCTTCAAAATTCTTTCTGCATGTGCACATCCTCCATAGATCTGAAATGCAAAGTCATCATTCTGTTTATGAGGGTTAGAAAGCTCAGTAGGCAAAAAATCCTTTCACATTGTAGATTTGCATTTAAATTTGATTTAATTTAAAAAGAGAAGTTGTTTTTTCTATTCTGTGTTAGTTCTATATTAAATTCCAGCAGAAATTCTCTTTTCAGTCAATCATATTGTGGATCAGAATTTATAACCACAATTCCCCAAATGTGGTCATGCTTACATTTATACCTAAGTAGTCCTGCTAAGTTCAGTGTTTTGCTGATAAATAAAAAGTTAAAATGTAAAATTGATTACTTAGTTGTCTGAATATCTTTGTTCATTTCAGCAAGCATCTCATGACTCCACAGAGCTCTCTATTCATAGAAAATCAATGAACAGATAGTTCAACTACATTAATAAATAAGTGAAATGAAAAACTTCTAATCAGATCTTGTGTTAGCATCAACATTAACCTTTTTTTACCTTTAACACTCTTAGTAGCTTGTCACAATACTTGTGATACTTGCTAAAGACTGTGGAAACCAGTAAAATAGTGATATTCTGTACCCATTTTATTCTTCCAAAAGGGCCCTTAAGCTTTTAAAGAAAAAGGTAGAAATTAATATTCAAGTTATGCCTGGCATTTTGTGGGCTGCAATGTTTACTAGAATCAAATTGAAGTCACATATTATTTAGTTACAGCAAAACGCTCCTCATTTGGCAAAAGCAGAGGCAAATTTTTTGGGTAGGTGTTTATTCTGGAAGGGCATATAGAATTATATAGAGAGAAAATTTACAACTGGAGGAGCATTTTAAAATAAGTAGCTAGCCAAACTGCAGCTATTTATTGTTTAAGATGCTGTTTATTCCCTGTATTAGTGAAAGGAAAGAAATAGAATTTCAATTACAACTGTTATCTGCTATGTATATTAAAAGCTTTCCATTTTCACACACAGAACTATTGACTAAAAGCCTTTCATGAGGAATGGATTAATAGCATTTTTCCTTCTGGTAGATATAAATATTTTATCTATAGCTCAGGAAGACTTCAAATAGTTAAACTGTAATGATGTCATTCTCCATTCTCTTACCATGATTCTTCTCACAGAAGCTTTACAGAAGGGAAGCCTTAGACAGGTGAGAATCAGTTTTCACTGCAGCACAGCACACTCATTATATGCCTTGGTTTTCTAAATGTCATGTGGTTTTCTTGGTTTTGGTAATTAGAAGTATAACTGAAAACAGGGCAGTCTAGCTTCAAAGGGAGACATCTTAAGACAGAACTCAGCATGGCTCTCTTACCACAGACGTACAGAATCATTTAGGTTGGAAAAATCTCCGAGATCATTGAGTACAACCTTTGACTGATCATCATCTTGTCGACTAGACCATGGTACTAAGTACCACTTCCAGTTGTTTCTTGAATGCCTCCAGGGACAGTGACTCCACGACCTCCCTCGGCAGTCTATTCCAATGTTTAACAACCCTTTCAGTGAAGAAATTCCTCCTGACATCCAACCTGAACCTCCCCTGGTGCAGCTTGAGGCCATGTCCTCTTGTCATGTCACTAATTGCCTGGAAGAAAAGATCGACCCCCCCCCTTGCTACAACCTCCTTTCAATGAGCTATAGGGAACAATAAGGTCACCTCTGAGCTTCCTCTTCTCCAGGCTGAACAATCTCAGCTCTCCCAGCTACTCCTCATAAGACTTGTGTTCCAGACCTTTCACCAGCTTCATTGCCCTTTTCTGGACATGCTCCAGCACCTCAATGTCCTTCTTGTAGGGAGGGGCCCAGAACTGGACACAGAACTTGAGGTGTGGCCTCACCAGTACCGAGTACAGAGAATCAATCACTTCCCTGGTCCTGCTGGCCACGCTGTTCTTGATACAACCCAGGATGTCATTGGCCTTCTTGGCAAATCTCTTATCCAGATCTTATCAAGATCTTTACCCATCCTGCCATAATCCTGTCCTTAAAGCTATGGGAGTAACCTTCTTTTCACATGAACTAATCTGAATAATTTGAAAAGGTTTTTTACTTTTGGTATCAAAGATCAAAAACAAGTAACATGATTCCCTGTCTATGTTACACTGATCAGCTAACTAGTCCTAATGGATAGCAGATCTTTGAAGAATATAAATAAATATAGTCTACTAAGTGGTTAATTTCCATACGTAAGTTCTCAAAAAAAAAACCATTGGTAAGTGTAAATGCTTCCTAACAAGTGAGTAGAAATAGTTCCAAGTATCAGTGAAATGAAATCGCAAACTATGCACAACCATATTAATGAATATTCCTGGCTGTCTTAACACAGTTACATTGACATTCAGCACTCAGCACTCACCATGGAGCTTCAAATAGATTACATGAAAACGATGGAGAGACAGATGATAGATTATTCATTGAGAGTCAAGCGCTACCAGGGAGAGGGCTAACATTTCTCTGATTTCTGTACTCCCTCAGGATAAAGGTTACACTGTAAAGAAATGGAAACTGTCCTCCCATTCAACTAATGGCAGGATCTGACTGTGACCACTTTGAGAGATTTATATGAAATAGGAAGCAACAAATGTTACAGTTACCTAGGCTAAAACCTCACTCAAAAATCCAAACTCGAACCGGCAAACAATCCCCCACAGGATACTTAACAACAAAGCTGCCCCCCAAAAAACCCCTTTCCTACTAGGCAAAATGAGATTTCACATTTGAGGTTTGTTTTCAAGGTGTATTGAAGAAAAAAACCAACCCAACTAAACCAAAACATGTAAAAAGATAACTAAACAGAAGTTGTCAAGAAACTGGCCTTATAATACAGCACCAACCCAGGATGTGTAGGAGCAATTCAGAGCCTATAGACCCTTAGATCTTTTTCCGTCATATCTCAGCTGAAGAGTCATTATTGTACTGAGTAATTCTCCTTTCACCTACTAGCCTCCCCACAGATCTAGATTTGAATTATCTTGGTAGAAAGTAATTCACTGTCAAAACAAATATATCACCATAACCAATATGTTACCATGTCAAATTTAAATTGTAACAAAATTGGGCTTCTAGCAATAACAAAACCAAATGAAAAATACTAGTGAATGTGAGCTAATGTGCTTCTGTCATGAGGTAAACTCATGGTTCAATTAGCAAACAAATGCAGCTTGAAGCATTCCTATCGCCACTCAGATTTCATAGAGAGACTGATGAAAGCAAATCCTAATCATTAACATCAATAAATGACAGTTTCTTTGAAAATGTACACTACTGGTAGTAAAAGCAAATTGCAAAATTTGTCAGGCTAAATCTGTATCGTTGCTAGATGTCAAAGCTGATATGGGACATCTGAGTTAGTGTTTTGAAAGCACGTAAACATACTGAAATATTTCGCCATCCAAATAATGGCAAAATACTTATGTCTGATTAGGCAATTAATTAAAAAATACTGTCTGTCCAACATACTGCTCTCTAACAGACCCCAAACTCCCTGGAAGTATGTGACTGGAGCACTCCAGATTTCTGATCATAACACAATATTTTGCAGCTCATCTCATCAGCATAGTTTTAATGACCTGAGGAATAAAGAAATGTGAAACTTAAGGAGTCTAACAGTTGTCTGGAATATATATGTATAACTCAAAATTCAGATGTGGAAATGAAGTCAGTTAAGTTCAACATGTACACCATCCTATTTTCACAGGACTTGGAGGAAATTAGCAGGGAATAACCCAGCCCTAGGAAGTAGTAATTATGCCAAGGAGGCAGTCAAACAAACAAATTTGCTATCCCATTTTGTTTGTAGAGATAGGAATGAAAACTTCAATTTCCAAAATACAACAGATGCTGAAAGATTATGAAAAACTAATGTACTTTATCACAGAAACTTGTTTTGTTTGATACATCCAGTAAGAAAGTCCAACAGAGACATGAAGACTGATAAGAGGATTAAAAAGAAATGGAAAAACTGAAGACAAAAATACTTCACAGAACTGAACCTTGAAGGGATAATTTTTATGGATAGGTTAACTACAGCATGGGTCCATAGGTAGCAGAACTGTGCAGACTCCATTTTGAGAATGGGAACTGAGCGGAGAATTTGCACCACAGCAAAGTCCAGGAGACCAGAGATGGCAGAGTATCTCACTATTACCTAAGTTAAGGAGCACAAGAACAAATACAGGGACCTAAGTTATTAAAATGTGAGGAGAGAACATTCATTAAGTTTTGTAACTACTAAATGATGGTTTTCTATAGAGAAACAAGGCCAAGAGTAATACAGTGTGATTAAGTCCATATTCTATTTGTTTGATTTCAAGACAAGAGAATTTTACTCTCAGGATTACTCTGGTGATACACACTCCTTTAAAGCTATAAAAAATAAAAAAAACCTCACTTATTTCAATGTGCTTCAGTCCTCATGATTTTCAGTGCTAGCACTTGGAAGTTCTGTTTCCCAGATGACAGAAAGGGATAAATCTGAGAGTTGCATCATCTCTCCTACCGGTGGAATGAAGTCTTATGAGAAAGGCAACATTGTATTTAAAATTTCCAGTCATTGTCATGCATGAACATACACAACACTTCCCTGACTTAACCAGACATTTTTAGTTTCTACAGACTCTTGAGGATGTGGTTTGCACAGGAATCCTCCCACTATGCACATCTTTTAAAGTGCAATTGGCTGCAACTCACAGCACATAAGGATCAAGACTTTTTTACCTCATTTCATGGTCAGTGCCCCTTTTCAGACCTTTTGTGACCATAAATAAAACTGGCCATTTTTAGAATCTGTTATCCTAGAATTCAAATATCAAATGGTAAAAAGTCTGTATCAATAAAGTAGTCAAAGACACTTCTCACACAGAAACAGCAACGTATTTTAGAAACAGACACGTATCACAAAAGGCTGCTTATTCACACCATGTCTATACCTGTGTGAATTTAACAATGACATCTTTATGAGGGAAAAGCACTGTCAATCACCCTAAGACATGCAGACAAACCCATTGATACTGGTAGTAATTAAATTTATTACAAGGGTAAGTCTCTCAAGACAGAAATAGGATCTAATTTTGTTACAGAATTCAGACCATCAATATGAAATAAAAATTTTGCTTAACTAGCCAACTAAGAGGTGTAGGACCCAAAACCTTTGTATCATCTATGTCACTAAAAATATTTCTAATCTATGAATAGATATTTCAACAAGACTAAAGACAGAAGAGTGTTTTTTGTTTCACAGAAAGTAGAAGTAGTAAGTAGGTAAAACAAAACTCATAAAGAAAATCAGTGACAGGCTTGTTTCAATACTGAATTTCAAACAGGAATTTGGTCTTCAGGCAAATGCAAAATTAAATATGTAGAGTGCTCAGTGCCATAGGCTATGAATAACCTTCTGGTTTTTACTCACAACAGAAATGTTTTGAAGATTACTTTAGACCTAGACTAGAAAAGCCAAACTGATTAACAGTGAGCTGATAAAATAAATTATGCCAATTTAAAATTCACTATTTTATTTTCAAATTTATCACCTATTCAAACTATTTAACAAAGGACACATGGCTACGGTGATTTTGCTTGTTTATGCATTATTTATATAATGCTATCCTTTAACAAAATTTTTATCCAAGGAACAACATATATGCACTTCCAAAAAATGGTGATTTAATAAACTTGAAAACTTCTGTAGATATTTCTTATGAGTTCTGCATTTTTCCAGTTGGACAGTAAACCCACCAGCTAAATGTTAAATTTTTCTGTGAGTCATAAATGAAAGCAAAAACACTCATTGGTTTCAGAGCACAATCAGCACAGAATCTTTAAGTGGCCTACTAGCTGATAAAAACAGCATGAAACCCAAAATTATTTATGTCTCATTCACCCAAAATTGATACTGAAATCAATGAAAACAGCTGCAGAGCTTAATATAATAAATAAATAAATAGAAATCTAGCAACAGGATGATATGAAATAGTTAAGAAATTACAGCTAGGAACCAAACTGAGCAGCATCACTATTGGTGGCTCAAACTGGTATAGGGAGAATCATACCATTTAATTGTAGAACTAAAATGTTACTTTACTAGACTTGTTTAGAAGTAAAATTTATATTGATATGCAAAATTCTGTCCTAAGAGGCATTTATAATTCAAATCTTACCTGCTGAGTTCATAGCACATAAAATGCTGCTTCACTATGATCTAACCAACATGAACGTATTAACATGAACATTAACATCTATGCCTAATATACATAATAACCCTTAAAACAAACTGCAAATAAATAGTGCCCTTGACAGCTAAATTATAGAAGTAGGGAGCATTAGAAATTTTGGAACATGTTTAATAGTGCATTTTACAACACTACTCATTGTTTATCTTGCGTTTCAGTGTCATTCAGAAAATGTATCCCTATTGGTAATGTTCTCACAACAACAGGCAAAGCTTGAAAGAAGTACCATGCCCTGTTTCTTGTGGAGCTTTGGGGGTTGAAAACCATAATGAAAACACTAAAATTTTTAAAAGGTAAGTATAGGTGGGAAGAGAAAAACATCTCTCTGAAGTTCTGAAATGGAGATTTGTGACAAGATTTACAAATGATTTTTATGTAGGTTCTTGTTCAGGTTGGAAAAAAAAAGAAGGCCACATTTGGAATATAACTGAAGAAAAGCATCTCCATCATCTCTCAGAATTGGAAACGAGGATTTGTAAATGAATAGGGTAGTATAGCTTTGTGTGATTCTCAATGCACTTTTCTTGTAGCATAACCTCAGGGTGACAATGAAGCTCACAAAAAAGAATCAGCCACATTTCCTAGAAAAAGACCTCTTGAAAAAAATATGAGGATGGACTCCAGGTACTGTCAGGTCATCCTGTGCAGAGATGTAAGACAACTATGACTAAAGTCAGCTTCCCTCAAATTACTAAGATTGCATAAATCTTAATCAGTTAGCAAGAAGAAGAATTTGGTTTCAGTACAATACTGGTAAGTAGTGCTGCTCAGACTTTATTTAATTTAAAGCTACAACTTCATTTTAGTTCCACGCAGTACAATGCCATTTCAAACATACATGCAGAGATTAGCAACTGAATCAAGGTGAAGAGAATAGAGGGAGACATAGACAGAAGTACAAAAAGAACTGGAATAGAAAGAGGAGCAGCAGCAGAGATGTTGTTCTGTGATGGTGCTCCACAACAAGCCCTGAGCCAGTAGACAGTTGCAAAGGAGAGGCAGCACAACAGAGGAGTGCGAGATTTGAACAGGTAATTTGGACTCAAGTCAATGTTTCCTGTTCTTTTCTAACGTAGATTTCATTGTGCTATAAGCTGTTAATTAAAATACATTAATCTCTTGGAAGGAGCGCAACAATGGATGCCATTGCAACAGTCACTGGGTCTGACAAAAGAGTTATCACAAAGCCACATTCAGGCATCAGCAAATCTTTCCCTTATTAAAAGAATGCACCAGCTTTGTCAGGGACAGAGTGTTCTTCAGAGCAGCTGGTATGGAGCTATGTTTTGGGTTGGTGCTGAAAACAGTGCTCATAATATAAAGATGTTTTTGGTGTTGCTGAGCAGTGCTTGCAGCCCGTCAAGGCCTTTTCTGCTTCTGACCCCATCCCACCAGCAGGAAGGCTGGGGGTGTACAAGAAGTTGGGAGGGGACATGGTCAGGACACCTGACCCCAACTGACCCCTGGAATATTCCATACCATCTGACATCATGCTCAGTATGTAAAGTGGGGGAAGAGAGAGGAAGAGGGGGATGTTTGGAGTGATGGCGTTTGTCTTCCCAAATAATTGTTAGGCATGATGGAGCCTTGCTTTCCTGGGAATGGCTGAGCTCCTGCCTGTCCATGGGAAGCAGCAAATGAATTAATTGCTTTATTTTGCTTGCATGTGCAGATTTTGTTTTATCTATTAAACTGTCTTTATCACATCCTGTGAGTTTTCTCACTTCTACCCCTTCAATTCTCTGCCCCATCCCAGCAGAGGGGAGTGAGTGAGTGAGTGGCTGTATGGGGCACGGCTGACAGCTGAGACAGAGAGATACTGTCCAAAGACTTTTATTATTTTTTTCTTACAGAAGTATTCCACACTGTTAGATAGCTGTGATTCCAGTCTTTATTCCTAGGCTTTATAGACAGTTTGCAGCATCCCTATGTTTGCTGGATGCATTGGATAAAACAATGCCTTGTAACTTGAGAAAAAAGGATTCACATGATGATCTGTCACAGCCTTTCCTCTGAGAAAATGTCCCAGACTTTCAGTGTTTCAGTTCCCACATTTTAAAGCATTGTGGGGGAATACTTCCCTACTCCAGTAGCATGACATTAAAAGCTCTGAGGTGGACAGAGAACTCCATAAACGCATGCTATAAACACATACAAGATAAAAAGATAGAGCTATAACCTCTTAGACAAGCAAATGTCAGCATAATTTATATACACCAGCTAGAAAAAAGTACTAAATAAACAATGTGAAAATCCACAGTAACAAGTATAGGAGTAATTCTGGGAAATACAAAGAAGCCTGATTATGCTAGATAAAGAGAAATACTTAGCACTGAACTACAGATGTCATCCCAGAGCAGTGGAAACATTACCTTATCCTTGCTTGATTTTTAATTATCTCTAGCTGGCCAGGGCTATTGGGTGCTTAAAAGAATTTTAATGCTTTCCACTGCAGTTTAGGTAGCGGTAGAAAACCCCACAGATTTTATCTCTAATCTCTTCCTCTATGTATCTGTTTAAAGACTTCATCAGCTAAGTCATTCATTCTCCATGCTCTTTATAGTATTTCAACTACAAAGTGCCAATTAGACATTATTGTAACAGAAAGAGTTGCTAGATCCTATAAAGAGAAAAAACAACCAAACAAAAAACCAAAGCACAAACCCCACTGTAGAATAAAACCCACTCATTATTATAGTGACAAAACAGAGGATCTATTCTAAATAAACAAATGAAATGTAGAGGAATTTCATGTTTTCAACTTTCCAGGGTGAGCTCTCTGGTTTGAATACAAATAAAATACAATATTCATTATACGTTATTTTCAGTTCTACATGGAACTGTAATCCTCAGTGGTGACTCCCTGAAAGACCATGTATGTTCCTTTTCTGTGTAATGGGAGAGGGAGAGCCATTTTGAATGGCTACTTTTAAAATGTGAATACAATTCATTGAAAGTGTATAAAAGCACCAGCAAAGGATGAATGTAGCTGAATTCTACACCAGTCAAATCTGTCATGAGACTAATAAGTGTGGATTTAAATTAAAAGTATCAGTCATTTTCCTGCACTGAACAGGTTCTGCATAAAATTTCCTGGGAACCAAAGCTGCACTTAATTATATGATGCAAATTATAACCTTTCATCTTCTAATAATCAACATTTTAATCACTTTAAAAAACAGTATTAGCTAAGTGTCTTTAAAAGGACTTTTTTTTATAATGGAGAACTTAAAAAACACTCTGAAAATTAATAAAAATACACCTCAGTCTGAAAGAAAACAGAACTCCATGCAGAACTGTTGAAGTAAGTCCTGTCCTGCAGTCTTTTCCAGAGCGTCTTTCACCATATTTTCTGAAAATATATCAAATTAATTTTCAGAAATCAGTGGCTCTACAAACCTAATAGATTTCATGCTCAAATAAGTGAGAAGAGTCTATTGTGTTTTTAAAATATCTGCTTTTTGAAAAGCCTCTTGGTGTCTGGCAGTTTCTGTTTTGCTCTTTAGAACTGACAGCACGGAACTTTTGAGAAAGTAATGTCCTACACAAAACTTAGAGGAATCAGAGAATAAGGATCTCTTATCTGGGATCACTTCCTTTTTATGTCTTGATAGTTCTCTGGTCAGCAGGGGTTTTGTGGGGTTTTTTCCATTGTTCATTCCTAGGGCAGGCAGGTTAACTGTCTGAGTACTCTTTAATCTTGAAAGAATATTTTACACTTTTTAAAGAACCATCCTTTTCATAATTTCCTTTAGATTAACTATTTGTATCTCAATGCCTCACACCTAAATAAGTCCCAGTGAAGAGAGCAGACAAAAGTAGTCAAATTTCAATCAGACAATTTATAGGGAAAAAAAATACTCTATCCTAAATAATTTGAAAATTTTAAAATCAAGAGCCAAAAAAGGGCAGAAAATGCAGAGAAATTTAGTGTAAACTATCTTCTTTCATCTATTTCCATACAGGCAAGACAGATGCACTCTGTATAATATTGGGCTGGAAGTGATTCTTGAACATATTTACATAAGGCTTAGCTGAATACCCAGGGTTTAAGAATTTGAAATCCATTGAGATCTCTTGCAAGTTATCAAAATATATCTAAAAGGAGAGGTCAAAAGCCCAGGGTCATCATATCCTAGACTAACTTTCTGAATCGATTATCAGGTAAAAAACAAGACCATTTGTTTTAATGTTGTATTTAATACTCCACCAAAAAAACTAATGGATAAGCATAAAGAAATAATTACTTTTTGAACACTGGAATACTTAAGCTTTTGTTTGATCAAGTTCTGTATGTATGTTAGGCATCAGACTCAAAATGTGGATTAGTGCTATGACACTGACCAGCTGGCTGTTCACAAACTTTCCCATCCCTGCCCTAAAGCAGGCTAGATTCACTCACAAAAGTAAAATGCTGAGCCTGTCCTTTTAAATATAAATTAAAGTACATTCGAATCCACACAACACACTAAAATCTAATCTTTTAACACAACAGCAGCAAAAGCACTCTATTAAACAGCATACCTCCCTGTGAATCAAAATCCCTTTCAGCACATGTTGTTCAAAGTCCAAAGGGCAGTCTTCTACTTACATCCCTACTGATTTTTCACAGCATCTCCCAGAAGTGAGCAAAATCCTCCAATAAAATAGCAGTTAGCCAAGTTTACAAAGGTCATTCATAAGAGGTAGCGTCAGTAGCAAAAGGACAGACTATAAAAAGAATCCCAAACTCTACTCTTCCTTGGCATCCAAATTGTGTCAGTAATCTTTTACGAGAATTTTTAAGGGAAAAAGTTGCAATAACATCCTCTTGTTCCAGGTATTTATGAAGAGGGAAACGTTTCAGAAAACACTGACAAGATCTGAGAAAGGACTACTGAAATGGTGACCAGAATAAAGAATATTTTTTAAGAAGATGAGCTTTGACAAACAGCAAGCATTCCTCAACCAAAATATTAAGTATAAATTCTGTAATGAAAAGAATTTTAACAATATTGAATGCTTATCATGGAAAATGCTAAGGAGAACTCATGTTGCTATTGATGGCATGGAAAACAGCCCTGCAGAGAGACCTCGACAAATTAGAGAGATGGGCAATCACCAACCAAATGAAGTTTAACAAGGGCAAGATTCTGCACCTATGATGGCACAGCCTTGGATATGTGTATAGACTGGGAAATGAGATGCTGGAGACCAGCACTGTAGAAAGTGACGTGGGGGTCCTGGTTGATGGCAAGTTGAACCTGAGTCAGCAGTGCCCTGGCAGCCAGGAGGGCCAACTGTGTCCTGGGGTGCATCAGGCACAGCATTGTCAGCCGGGCAAGGGAGGGGATTGTCCCGCTCTGCTCTGCACTGGGGCAGCCTCAACTCGGGTGCTGGGGACAGTTTTGGGCACCCCAGTATAAAAGAGACATTGAGCTATTAAGAACATCCAAATGAATGACATGGGGATGGGAAAGGGTCTGGAAGTTTAGGTTGGATATCAGGAAAAGGTTTTTCACCCACAGGGTGGTTGGACACTGGAACAGACTCCCCAGTGAAGTGGTCACAGCACCAAGCCTCTCTCTGAGTTCAGGAAGTGTTTGGACAATGCTCTCAGCCACAGAATATGACTTTTGGGGTGTCTTGTGCAGGGCCAGGAGTTGAACTCAATGAGTTGCTGATGAGTTTCTTCCAACTCAGCACATTCTCTGATTCTATGAACTACAGAAAAAACATTCCCATTCATTATTATCAGTGACAAACTACTGCATCAAAGAAGAAACTGAAGAATATTAAGTGTGCTTGAACAAACTTGAACCAACAAAACGTCTTTCCAATGGCACAATTTGAAACAGAACCAGTATCTTGATTCACAGCCTCCTGTGACAGCCACCAGACAGAGCCCCTACTAAAATGTTCAAGGTCATTTACTTAATTGTAAGTATTATTGGGCATTAGCTCAAAATTATTATGCAGAAAAATACTGATTATGTTCCCAAATTATCATTTTCTCTGGAAAGTTGTGAGAGCAGAGAAGTAACTTGTGTGACTGTGTGCCTCCTTCTATAAATAAATGTCTACATTTCAGTTACAACACAGTAAATCATCACACAAATACAATTAAGCTGAAGCACTGAATGGTTTGTCTCAGAATGGAAAAGTACTTCCTAAGAAAACCTTTTACAGAGAGCAAATTCAGGTAGGATTTTCACTTCACAGACCTCAAAAATTTGTGTCCTGCAGGCTGACAAGACTGCACAATGACCATTCTATTTAATTTCATCATCCTTTTTATTAAATGGATTTACATATATATTTTTTTTTTCCCAACAGATATAAAGAAAGCAGAAGTAAAATATGAGAAAGAACTTCTTTATTGGTCAGGTGAATGAGCACTTGAACAAGTTGCCCAGAGAGGTTGCAGAGTCTCCACCACTGGAGATATTCAAGAACCATCTGGATGCAATCCTATGCCGTGTGCTCTAGGATGACCCTGCTTGAGCAAGGAGGTTGGACAAGATGGTCCAATGTGGTCCCTTCTAACCTGCCCCATTCTGTGATTCTGTGAAAATTTATTTTTTTTAAAATTTCTGTACTGAGCTTGAGTACACACACTTTCTTATTTTAAATAAAACCATTATCTGGAAGATAAACTGAATTATGTCAATAAGGTGAATTAATGCCAGGACTCACTTATTAAAACATAATAAGCATAAGAATCCTTTTATTATAAATAACTGTTTTATCTGAAAATTAGTTCTCTTAACAAGATTTAGCAAAACAGTCTTCTGAAATGTTTTCTCACCAAAAATTCTGGCCAAATCATTCACTATACGGAGACTGTCTTACTGTCTTTAAAATTCAGAAAGGTAGCTCAGATTTACAATTTCCCATGGCATGATTCCATGTTTGATAGTAGCCTGGTATGTACATATGACAGATGAACTGCTGCACATTTTCATACACTACTTTAAACATTGGGAAAAAAAAAAGGAAGATAATAAATTTCAGTTTACAATAGAAATACTCTAAACCCAAATTGGTAGAGTCAGGGCTACTTGTCATATAAGGCATTAAGTAGATTCCATTAGGTGTGTTGAGCGATTGACCATGTCTAGTCTTTAAAAAGACAGATTAACTCAGCTGTACTCTCTGGGGCCTAATGGTTTGGCAGACTGATGATGCTGCAAGAAGCTCAGACATAAGGTAATTGCTTTTTTCTCTTTGTTTTTCTTACATGCGTATCAGCAATTACATGTTAAGTAATGTACTAGTAATAATCTATATTTTTCTCCCAGACTTAATGTGACCAGGTATAAGGTTGGAAGGGACCTTTAAACATCATTTAGTCTCCTGCCATGGGCAGGGATATTTTTCTCTAGATTAGGTTTCTCAAAGTCTTATCCAGCATGGCCTTGAACACTTCCAAGAATGGGGCATACACAAATTCTCTGGCTGATCTGTTTCAGTGTCATGCTATCCCCACTGTAAATATTTTCTTCCTTAAGTTCAATCTAACCCTACCTTCTTTCAGTTTAAACCTATTGTTCCTTGTTCTGTCACTACAGGCCCTGGTAAAAAGACCTTCTCTATCTTTCTTAGGAGACCCCTTTATATATTGAAAGGCTACAATAAGGTTTGCCCAGAGCTTTCTCTTCTCCAGGCTAAAAAGTCCAGCTCTCTCAGCCTATCTCCAGACAGATGTTCCCCATTGACTGTTTTCATGGCCCTCCTCTGAACCTGCTCTAACAAGTCCATGTCTTTCTTGTACCTTGGGCCACAGAGCTCCTCTGTTGATCCAACTAAATAAAGGATGACATTTTTATCACTGTTTTCTTATTCAAGTAGTCTGTGATAACTGGCACATCCAGGTGTCTTTTATAAACTCTGAGCAAGACAGTTCGATCTTAGATTGGCTCTATTCAAATCAATGAGAGGATGCAGAGAGGCAAACTCACAAAGCCAGATGGACTACACAGTTGGGGTGAGCTTTAAGAAAGATGTATGTGAAAATTAGTTAGAACAGTGTTGCACAAACCATATAATTCAGAAACCTATCTGAGTGGTCTCAATTTATAAGGGTGGTGTTCCTCCCCATTCACAATGCACTTATCATTTAAATCTAACTTTTTGTTTAGTTCAGCTATGCATTTTATGCTCATGCTTGGTTTTATGCCACAGAATAGTCTTGGGATGGAACATTTAACCCTTTTTCTTTAACTGATGTCTGAATTTTGAGTTTTTATTTTCAAGTCCTTTGTACTGGTCAAAGTACCAGAAACAGAAGGAAACTCCATTCACATGACTCCAGCATTGTAACTTGAAGGAAAACTAAATATTTAAGGTTTGTAACATATTTTTCAATGTTCATAGTAAATGGTTTGGAATATATTAAACTGTGTGCATGCATAAAGGCATTGCGCATACAAATTTTCTGTGTATAGGAGATCACAGATATAGAAACACAGACAGAAATGTTAATGTATTTCTCCTAGCATTACAGTAATGCAATATGGATGGTAGCACGGGGGCAAAAGCAAAATCTGTCTGTATTCTGAATGACTGCTGGCATATGAAGGAACAGTTAAGAGAGAGACTTTGCAGAAGAGGGTACAGATTCAGTGGGGTTATCAGAGACAAGGGGTAATGGTTTTAAAATGAAAGAGTAAACTGAGGGTAGGTTTAGATTAGATATTAGGAAAACTTCTTCACTGTGAGGCTCATGAGACACTAGGACACATAGTCCAGAGAAGCTGTGGATATCCCATCTCTGGAAGGGTTCAAGACCAGGTTGGAATGGGGCTTAAAGCAATCTGGTCTACTGGAAGGTGTCCCTACCTGGCTGGAATCAGGTGATCTTTAAGCTTACTTCCAGTGCAAACCATCCTATCATTTTAAGATTCCCTTGTTTTCATCTTACATGAATAGGGCAAATTTTTCAATTCCTGTCTCTGAAATGTATACAAGCTTTAAGTGAGTTAATAGTCAATTTTGACAGTAATATTGTTATGAAAATCCAAAAAGAGGTGTTCTGAATGATGGCTGTCAGAGTTGCTGTTATTCTTTCTTTGTAGAAGTACAAATGGCAAAAAACTCCACAAACCCAGAGTATGAAATGAGGATTTAATTAATACTGCATTGTGCCAGAGAGCACAGACACTAATTCTGTATATGAGGGGTGGATGAATAAGACAAGAAATGGATTAAAAATATTAAGGTTCAAATACTTATTTTCATTTTGGAGCCCTCAGTCCATTATTTCTTACCGTATCATCATACCTCACTTTCGGGTTGGACTTTAACTTCTAGGAGGCATATACATAACAGATAGGCACTCTATCTATTAACAGTAGTTATTATCAATAATGAGTAACTATAATGAATCATGCCTCTGTTGGGGGGGCCCAATGTATCTAGGAAAGTTATGGGTAACATTTAGTCTAGCTCTAAATTCCCCGTATACCGAGGACATTGTAATTCCTTAACCTGACTCCACTTGAAAGTTCATATTGTCATGCAGTTAATGATCATATTGACTTAACTTTTGTAGACTGTTACCAGTTGATTATTGCAGGTGTCCCAAAAGCACAGTAAGTAAATGTAAAATGTTACAGAAGAAAATTAAACCAAGATTTCTATTTGCTTTATAAGCAATGCAGTTTGGAGCTCTTTTCAGTTTGTTTATTTCTCACATGCACATTAAAATAAGCAAAAAATTAAATACTCACTCCTGTTATGTAACGAGGTCTATACTGGATGGTTCCAAATAAGCCAAGTATGACTACAATAATGTGTATAAAATTTGCGAGGATGGGTGCCCACTGATAACCAAGGAAGTCAAATATCTGCCTCTCGAGCACAGAAACCTATGATTAAAAAGCAAAAGCATAAATAGATTAGAACAAACTAGAAAACACATATGAGGGTATTTCCCCTTCCCATACCCAAGGCAATTGCTCTGAGTTAAAAAACCACTTGTCAGCAGTACAATGAGATGAGTTTGAAATGTTTCAACTTCTTGTTTTAATGAAAGCTGCACTTCTCATTGGTTACTGAGTTATATTCTACCAAGATACAAAAGTGTTCACTAGAATGGTATGTTTGCAGGAGAAGAAAGACAAATCACTTTGTTATATACAGCAGCAAATGCTATAATGTTTTAGGGCATCAATGCTGAAAATATGTGATAGGCTTATGACATTTTCTCAGCTACATTGTTTCCATTCACAATACTATCTAGCCTAGTCCTGTCTCTTTACTTCCACTATTTCCCTGCATTTTGATTTTTATCTCTTCTCTCTATCCCAGCTATTCTGTCAGTGGGCTTTTACCTGTAACCAAATGCAGGCAACTCTTTGACTTGGTTCTACTGATAATGACTATAGTTTACCTTCTTTCATTGTCACAAACATCAGCTGAAATATAAGCTCCCCCAAGACTCTAGATAAATAATTTTAAAAATCAGTTGAGGAACAATCCCAGGCTGATTATTACTGTTTATAAGCAATACCATTCCAAACAGATAGATCAGATGTTAGAAAAACCACCTTTCTAACAGTATCAGTAGAAATAATTTCATAATTCCAATAGCACGTGTCCCTTAACTGGTGTTTGGACATTATGTAAAAATACAGTACTGTAGCCTGACCCATAGGTATAATAGCATATTTTGACAAAAATATTACGTTACTATTAGAAGGCAATGTAATGGTGAAGTGAATTTAGGCAGACCAAGGAGCTTCTCTGACAGCATTTCAACAATTTCACTAACTGGAATGGTGAATTGATGAACTTCATGAAAATGTGAATAATAAAAATAAAATAAAAATAAAAAATAATTATAATTGTTATTAATAATACTTAAAATAACAGCAACATGAATACCAGACACAGAAAGAAAAAAAAGAAAAGAAAAGAAAAGAAAAGAAAAGAAAAGAAAAGAGAAAAGAAAAGAAACAGAAAGAAAGGAAGAGAAAGAGAAAAAGAGCAGGTTGTTTCTTGATTAAGTTTAATTAAATAACAGGTGATTATTTATTGAGTTTATGTTATGTTGTGGATGAACTAAATTAGGTTGGTGTGCCACCACTCTGTTCATTTAAAAAATAACACTTTTTGAGATCAAGTACTAAATGAGTAATTAACTACTGTTCTTGCATGATATAGCTGTGGGAGAATTTTTCAATTTTCATGCCACAGTCCACTATCACACCAAAACTTTCTTTTTGAAATTAAGTAAGAAAACTTTTCATTAAAAGACAGCCTACATTTACATCAGCATTGCAAATGTAAAAAGGCTGTTAATTATATGCTACGTACTGATACTTGTTGGACTCTGAGATGGAGACTGTCAAAATAATCCTGGGAAATTTTGTCAGCCATGTAATTTCAAATTTGAGTGTTCAGGTTTCATGTCAAACATTGAATTTCTTTCTTCAACAAAGACCTCTTTCACACAATGCATCCTACTTATAACCAGCGTTAGTATTTTGACTACCATTTTATTTTACACATTTATTGAAAGAGATTCTGTTCCTACATTATCCAAAATCCTTCTGAACTGATCTGTGCTATCCTACAACTCTCCCTAGCATAGGAACACCACAGAAGAGTTCCCAGAATCCCAAGACATGTCTAATGGTGACAATAGGATGAAGAAATAAAAGGAAGCTGTATTAGGAACTTCATGAAAATTCAGATTGCCTGTGCTTCTAAGTTTAGCATTAAGAAATATTTCCTTGACCACAGACACAGTCATCTATATTAAAAAAAAAGGCCAACATGTGGCATGAAGCAGTATTATGTAGGTCAGTGTGAAGTCTATTAGGTGTATCAGCAAAAAAACCTGTTACACTTTAAATGCTGTTAAAAAGGTAACAAATGGAAAATGCTCACTCTGAGCACAGAGCTCTTATTTTCATCAGATAAACAAAGAGTAAATGAGGATAGCAAAGCAGTTGCAAAAAGACTCTAGACTGTACATGCTTCTAGTTTAGTAACAGCAGAGATTCAGCAAGCAAAAAACAATACTTGGGAAGATGCAAATCATTCAAACAGCAGGAGGTCATCCAGTTAAGTATGCCAATTACAGAGGAAAATTGCAGCATGCTAGTCAATTGTATAAAAAGTAGAAAACCCCATATCCCTGCCACAACTTTTAGTCTAAAAGGAAACTGTCATGCATCAACATGTTTTGTTTTGCTTGTCTTGGTGAAAGATACAGTTCCATCAAAACCTGTTTATGGTACAGTGGATAAATGGTTATTCTGCGAGAACCTTTCCTTTTCACACACACCAATGTACTTTTTCATTTTTTCCCATTACCAGCAATTTCTCCAGTACCAAGCAACCCCTCCCTCAGATTTTGTGGTCACATTGAACTGCTGGTGAGTAAATCTACCAGAAAGCAGGGAATGCAAGGCAGTGGTAAACACTGACAAGGGTGCACCACTTCTGTCCCTGTATATCTGTCTCTCATTTGCCACAGCAGACTTGCTATTAGATTTTCTCACATCACTTCAAGGAGTCAGCTGCGTGTGGGGACTGCTGGATATGCGAAATGGCAGCATTCTGGTAGGGTATGCACAGATGAAATGCTGTGGAAATGTAGCTCTTCCTTAGAAGATCAGAGTAACATGGCAAGGTGCATGGTGGATTTATCAAATGGAAATTACAGGACAGAACTAGATCTTTATTCCCACTTCCCAAAGAGATGAAGGTGGAGAGAAAATAAAACTAATCCACAAACATAAATATAATATAGACTTCCTACATGAGTTACTTTAAAAAAATATATCATTTAGTCTGTGTTTCTAAAAGGAGAAAAGTGGAAAGTAGGACAAAGTAGTGACAAAGACTATTAAAAATAGTATTATGTAGCTTCCTCCTCTTCCACAGATGTCAGAATCATAAGGAATTTTCTTACATAGGAAAATATAGATCTGATTTTAAAAGCATTTTATTCCTTTACTTCAAAATTTCTTGTTAAACAACTGCACTTCTTCAAATCATACCTACTACCTTCAAATGTTTAATGATGTTTCAAGGACATTACACAGAGAAAGGCAAGAACTAACAAAGAATTATTAAACTTAAATTCAAGGAATTCTCTTTTTCCTTTGTCAGGGGTCGGTATTGGTATTGGCACTTTTTAACGTCTTTGTTATTGACACGGACAGTGGGATTTCGTGCACCTTCAGCAAGTTTGCTGACAACACCAACCTGTGTGGTGCAGTTGGCATGTTGGAGGGAAGGAACATCATCCTGATGGATCTTGACAGGCTTGAGAGGTCCATTTGTGTGAACCTCACAAAGTTCAACAAGGCCAAGTGCAAGGTCCTCCACCTGGATTCAGGCAATCCCAAACCCAAACACAGGCTGAGCAGAGAACAAATTGAGAGCAGCCCAGGGTAGACATACTTGGAGTTGTTTGTGGACAAGAAGCAAAACATGAGCTGGCAATGTGCACTTGCAGCCCAGAAAGCCAACCACATCCTGGGCTGCATCAAAACCAGCATGGCCTATAGGGCGAGGGAGGGGATTCTGTCCTTCTATTCTGCTTTGCTGAGACCTCACCTGGAGTGCTGCATCCAGCTCTAGGGTCCTCAGTACAAGAAGGACGTCGACTGGCTGGAACAAGTCCGCTAAGGCCACTAAGGTGGTCACAAGGCTGGAACATCTCTCCTATGAAGACAGGCTGAGAGAGCTGGGACTCTTCAGCCTGGAGAAGAGAAGGCTTCAGGGAGGCCTTATAGCAGCCTCCCAGTACCAAGGAGGGCTTACAAGAAGCCTGGAGAGGGATTTTTTAACAAGGGCATGTAATGACATGACAAGGAGGAATGGCTTTAAGCTGAAAGATGGTAGGTTTAGATTAGATATTAGGAAGAAATTCTTTCTTGTGAGGGTGGTGAGGTACCGGAACAGGGTGCCCAGAGCAGCTGTGGACTACTCATCCCTGGAGGTGTTCAAGGCCAGGCTGGATGGGGCTTTGAGAAACATGGTGTAGTGCAAAGTGTCCCTGCCCATGATAGGGGTGCTGGAACTAGATAATCTTAAAGGTCCCTTCCAACCTAAACCATTCTATGATTCTGGAAAAGAGTTTAAAATGAGAAAAGCAAAAAGGAATAATTGATGCTTTGGATGAAAAAGTATAGTATGGTTAGAAAAGAAAAGTATGTTTTAATTCAACTCTGCTATAATAATGCAGCGAACTCAGAATGTAGAGTTATGGACAGTCAGGTCCTAATATTAGAAAATAAACACCCACCACATTATCTTCTTAGGCAGATTATTTGATGTATTCACTGATAAAATTACAGAAGACTTTATTTGAAGGGAACCATTTTACTAAGGCATTATTTTTTTTCAGACTTCCTTTAAATGCTGTAAAAATAAATACAAAATAAAATGAACCCATATACTGTCAAATTGGCATAGCTCAAAAACTATTTCCAGATTCTTGTCAGAGGCTTGTTGTTAATAGATTAATAGTGTTACTGACCTTGAGGGATCTAAGAATTGAATTTCCAGAGGAAAATGAAAAACATTTGGAGATGATTCTTAAAGTATATGATTGGACTAGAATTTCAGACAGGAGCCACAAAGGAGAAACCAGTCAAAAGATGATTTATAACATAAACTCCAAAATGGAAAATGACTAAGTGCCTTTGCTCAGAAAGCTCCTTGAGAAAAATCTCAACCACGACTACTTTACAATGATACAGAATCTAAACTTTGCACTGATATAAATTAAGTGCACGCAGTCACACACACAGAAGAGGATGTGCACAGACAGCCCCTGCCAGCCAAGGTCCTTGGACAGCAAACACAGCACACAGGCACTCAGCACACCAGGGCTGGGGCAGGGTCACACAAGCAGCTGAGTGGTGGTAACAGGCTCTCAGCTAACTCCAAAGGAAGAAGAGTATTAGCTTAAATTACAGTATAGAAGAATTAAACGAGCATGGTTTATATTACTGACTGGTGCAAGCTAAGAATGCACTAAAGAAATTAAGCTCTAATCACTAACTCATTAAGTCTTCCCAGAAAAACTGTGTTTATCAGATGCCCACAGCATCTAATGATTCACTCCTGCTTTTACGTTAGCTTTTAAGTTTTTAAATGACCTTCAGTTCTTGGTCTATGGCTTAGAAAATTAAAAAAGAGTCAAATAAATACAAGTGGTTTTGGGCCTTTGGCTTATGAATGTTTCCTAATGCTAAAGCCTGCCTGCATGACTACAATATCCCCAGCCAACACTCCTCCAGCACTTCCATCATTTTGAGGCAGAATGCATTTATTTGTGCCATTCCTTAGAGAGGTTCATTTAATATTTCATCAAAATTTTAGATTGTATCCTGAGATAGAGGGCCCAGTTACTCAAAAAATTCTCCACAGTCATCCAGCAGAGAAACAGATTAATATTTTGAAAGTCAAATCTATACAAAATACACATGCACATCTGAAAGCGTGCATGCGCATGTGAGTCAAGTCCTTTACTGCAAGACAGCAGGGCAAATAAAAACAACTTGATTTTTTTTCGTAAGAAGAAAGGCAACACTAAAATGAAGTTCTGTGAAGAGCTGTGGACACAATGGTGTTCTTGGCATATCTAATAAAAACCATCAAAACCATAGCAAGCACAGGTAATTCAAGTTAAAATCAAAAAGGAATTCGTTTTCACTTGTCCATTTGTTCCTCAAAGGAATCACATATATAATACTAAGCCCCCATCCTTAATCTGTTTGATGCTGCTGAGAGAAGGAATAGGCCTTCACCACACTTGATAAGAAGGTAATCATAGTTTTTAAAAATCCTATGTAGGACCACATTCCTGCATCATATTGTGTATAAGTGGATTTCCGCTGTGACCTACAAAGGACAACAAGGCTCTCCACAGGTACAGAGTGCATTCTTATTCTCAGCTGCTGCCTTCCCTAACTGAACATGGCAATAAAAAAAAAATTGCAAATACAAGTTTTCTACAGCAGATTTTCTGCTATTTAGTAGTGAGCAGCATATCTACATAGCATTGTAGAGATAACTGTGCCTCAGATGGTTATAGTATTTACTGTACAAGACCAAATTCACTTTTGCTAATATTTAAAACAACAACAAAAATCCAGAATTTGTGAAGGTATACTAGATTTCAACACTCTTGAAACCAGCAGAGCACTTCAGTTCATTTATTTGTTTTCAGAGTAAAGTTTTGTATACAATTGCACACTCCATCCCAAAGACTTGCTTAGATGGGTTAGAGCCTTAAGTTCATGCCACAATTTAGATAACAAATCTTATCATCAGGGTACAGCAAATTTTGTGTGTGTGTGCATATGTGTACACTTTAAGACAACAGAGTTTCTTATTTCTAGCTGGCCACCAGTAGCAAGACTTAGAGATGTGTCAGAACACATCCTTTTGTGTCTCTGAAAGAAAACTTAAAAAATCAATCTCATGTAAACTGTTCTACCCATGAGACTATCAAGAAGTTAGTAGTTCAGCTACAGGATGAACTTTAGCAATAGGTGCTAAAAGTTTTAATCCCTGTAAAGTATTTTATTTCCTGTTCAAGAACACTTGTAATAACAATTTGTGCATTATTTTAATAAGACATATTTGCACTCCACCAAATCCAGGGAGAGGTGCATAAAAGAGGTTTGCTCTCAAACTGATAAACTGGGTCAAGTTAGGAGGTTCCTTTTTACCTTAAAAGCAAGACAATGTTATAGCACAAAATATTCAGCTGCCAGGTGCCAGCAAGGGAGTGCAACAAGAAGACTAGCTGTGACTGTGGCCAAAGAAGGGATCATGACAGATGGGTTAGTGACCACCAGTGGGAATCAGTTTAAACACTGCCAGCATAGGAGTTCCCTTCCATCTCTTTGGCTGACCCTTATTTCTCCCTCCATCTCTCTCTCTTAATCTCTCTCTCTTCCCCATTCACATCCTTCTTGCAAGGGTGGCAAAGTTCAATTTTACTGACACTGCTGAGAGAGCTTGAACCAATTCTAAATGTAAAAATGCTTTTCAATTACGATTTAATAATAATTTATAATTGAATAATCTGAATTTGCCTGCAGTAAAGCCAGAAAGCAAAACCAAGCATTCTGAGATCATTCAGAAAGATTAGCCTTATCAAATAGTTCCAAATTGTTTCTGTCTTTATGGAGATATTTAACAATAAAACAGGTCTTGGTTTCATTCAAAAAGATACAACTAGTTTCTACGCACTGGTTCAAACTATACTATATTACATTTGTAAACTCAAGAAAGATGTGATAATGCTGTCATGGAATTTACAAAAGCAAGTATCTCAGTTATCTTCAGTAGTGAAACAATCTTCTGTGTATCACTCTCAGTCCAGAACAAACTCTGGCTTAATGCCTGAAAGAAAAATTACCACATAACAACAGCAAAAAATTAGTCTCTAGTTCTCAGCATGAAAGGCACACCTGTAAGAAACCTCATTAGCCAAATTATTTTGAGTGGAATTGGCAGGGATCACACATTATCTCATCAGTACTAAGTCTCATAATAATAAGAACCAGGCCTTTAGTATCAGAGGACTACATCAAGTGAAAATAGCCGGTCTAGAGTCACTAGTTGTTGTGTCCTGGTGGTTTTATTTGTACTCAGGCATACAAGAGTGTCCACAAAGCGAGAGAGAGAATGACATGGGGAGAGAATGACAAGTAGTCCATGTCAGAACTGTAAGGCACAGAGGGCTCCTCTGCAGTCTCTCATTCCACAACTAAACCTGGATAAACAGAAAGCTGACTTTGTCTGACCTTAATCTCCCTCTTAAGATGCTTCTGCCAAAATAATCATTATTACTACACAGAGTATTTGAAGCATCTGCTACATTTTCATGCCTTGGCATAACCTGAAAACTGATATTCAAACTATTGCAGATCACTTTATGAGAGAAAGATAATTGTCATCAGTTACAGACAGAAAAGTTTCTACCTGCTGAACTTTGCCTATTACCTGTGTATAAAGCCACCCATCCTTAGGGAAATCCAAGTACTGTGGAAGGAATCAATGCATCTTCTCTGCAACATGGCTACCTTAGAGTCAGACTTGTCATCTGGTCTCTACACCAGGGCCCAAGAGACAAGCACAAGGTCTCAGATCTCTTCTTCCAGATGTCCAGTGTTCCCAGTTCTCAGGTCCAGCATCTTTAAATGCAATGGCAGCTGGGGAACACTGATTGTTGTCTACAACACAGCTCTACAAACATACATTTCTATCCAAAGTGACAAGCCTTTTTTTTTTTTTTTTTTTTTTTTAAGAAAATGTGATATTCTCATAGGCTAATTCAAGACTTGGTTCAACTCAAGAATTGTTGATTAGAACCAGTTAATTTGCATTGATGTTCAGTATTTCACCATTCAATCTGCTTTGGAACATGATTATAAGAAAAAAAAAAAAAGGCAGAATATGAAGCACTCTGAACTGTCATAGTCATTAGAGGAAAACTCTAGGTCATTCCAATCCCCAGGGACAGCTAGAGTGAGTCAGCCAGATACTTCCCCCATTAAACATCCAAAGAAAACACAAAGGGTTTTTGGTTTTTTTTCCTTGATTTTATGAAACAACATGTTTAAATGAGTGGGAGACTAATCCTTCTGTTTTGAAAAAATACAAAACCTATCACCTGCCCTTGAAAAGCACAGCCTCTGTAAATAAGTAAGCAGCACATATTACAGTCTAATTCTCTAGCCTTTTCCAACATTAAAACTTCAATAAAATTAAGAAGCAGTCTGATAATTCCTTTTCCCCTAGCCTATGAAAAATGTAATGAATATAAAGCTACTCTGTAATGAGTAATGTACTAATAAGGTGTGCTGACTCTTTTTAGTAGCCGATTCATGCATGGATACAAATAGCTCCTTTTCTTATTACATTTTTTCTGAAATATTATCTATTTGTATCCAAGCTTTATCAACTTACAAACTAACAAATACAGAAAAATGGACAACTATAAAAAAGTTCACAAAGCTCTCCTCCCAGTCTGTTATACTGAAAAGTTAAAATGTGAAGGACAAGGAAAAGAATAGATGCAAGGCTCTGACAAAAGACTAAACACACGAGAGGAATGCTTGCTATATTTTATAAAGCTAATAGGTGCTAGCAGTGATGAGAATGGTGTAAAAATGTACACTTTCATGCAAGTACATTGTCCAGAAAAAATATATTTGGATTAAAATTAAAGGAAAGGGAGGTACTGGAAAAGAAGCAGAGATACTGAAGATGGATATAATTGGCCTGCTTATTTGCATAAATTTTTATTGCAGTCAAAAATATTTATCTGAGAATAATTTACATCAACTAATTCGAGACTAAAGTCAGATTTTTATTGGGTGTTTATTTGGTGTATTGAAGGCTAGTGTTGTGTCCTGGATTAAACCCATTTGTTTATCCAAACTGTGTACTCAAGCACAGCAGCACATTCTCAGAAGGTATTTTCATATATTGTTAAATACCTAAAATAAGACTTTTTAAACTTTCCTTCTTCATACGGTAAAACACTGATAAAAAGTGTTATACCTCTCTGTATTGGAATAACATCCATTAGCTGGCACCAGTTGGTACATTAACTTTGTAAGGAAGGCTGGAGAGGGCTGTATGGGTGACATGATGGTGTTTGCAGAAGGTTTTTTCTTTATAAGGAGAGCCAATCACATACAGTAAACCAAAAATTCCTTCCTTGTCAGAATTTATCCTCCACCCTTCTGCATTTGCTTTTGAATCTTTCTTTTCCCCACCTTCCAATTTGCTTTCTTTAATTCAGTGCCCACAGCAAGTCCTCTTGGAAGCAGCAAAAGCTATAATCTAGGACTGCTGCAAGCTCTCCTCCAGCAGAGGCCTATCCCTGCCAATAGCTGTCATCGTTCAAGTGGCACTTGCTGGCAAGATAGCACAGAGTTGCAGCAATTTCTTTCCACTTTTTCATACCTCATATCCCCAGCTGTTCCAAGGGGGTGATCACCTTGCTGGTTTCATGAGGTCTAGAAAACGCAGCAATAATTATTGTGCTGGCAGTGCTGAAGGCAGCCAGCATCACTAAGGCAGGAACTGGAATGCAGCCCAACCAACATAGCAGAATCTACTAATTTGTTGCACTGAATATTTTGTTGTAAGAAATAATCATGAGCCTTGTGATAGACTATGAAAGGCAAATTACATTGCTGGAGCCAGAGCCTTCTACAGTGCCTAGCAAAAAAAAAAAAAAAGCAAAATCAAAAGTACAAAAACAAATCCCAGAACCAAAACCGAACAAAAAAACCACCTGACAATGTTAGGTTAGCTGGTTAAATATAGCATTTTAAATGCTTTGTCTTGTCAGTAAATTACCTCCTTGAATTTACAAAAAATGAATCTTCTATCCAATCATGACCTGTCA
The DNA here is from genome assembly GCF_017639235.1 of Corvus kubaryi. NCBI lineage: Eukaryota > Metazoa > Chordata > Aves > Passeriformes > Corvidae > Corvus > Corvus kubaryi. The sequence continues at coordinate 32,082,199 of NW_024582091.1, read as the reverse complement.
AAAAAAGAGGTGTTTATAATTGGTTTTGACCAATTTTGTGTATTACACTAAGAGGGGAAGGCTAACAGTGTTCACTTTAATTTCATATTGCATGATACCTTACACAAAATTGTAAAAAATCTAACAGTTAACCTTTCTTCCCATAAATGTATTAGTTAATGTTTTAAATGATGCATGTCTATGACTTTCTAATCCCTGCTAGACAGCAGCTTTTAATACAATTGTTTGAGGATAACGACAACATCTTTTCCCAAGAAAACTCCTATTATTAATGAAAAAATAGGAAAAAATAACATTTACATAACACCAAATTCCTGAGCGTTTCTTAGTGGTATAGGTGACCTCTCTAGAGGGAGTATTTTTAACTCAAGGAAAAGATAATCTGATAATATTGTGCTTGCTGCTTCTCTGCTAAGGCAACAGCCTCCTTTATGCAATGAATGCAGCACCTGCTGGTTCCTGCTTTGTGCTCCAAGGCACTGCTTTGACTGAGGTAATGGTTTACCCTGTGGTTTGCTTCTATCCTGATGACATACTGATAGGAACTCCATTTACAATGGAGATTCAGAAAACTGCTGTCCCTGGCAAACAATGCAGTTAGGTGAAAAAGGAATTTAGGTTACTGGGAACTGCCCTCTTTCTAAGTAGGAAAAAGTAACCAAAGCAGAGTCAATCTCTTTCACCCCTGTGGCTCTGTTACCTCAGCCAAGGAAAGAAATGACCAATGCCCATTCAAGATGCCCTGCTATTGACAGGTAATTCTACATTGGAGAGAAGAAGGAATGAAGCTTGTGCACATCTGAGAATATAGGAGGAAAAAACAGGAGTCATCAAACTTTCCTGTAATGTATCTCACTACACAAAGTAAATCATGGCAAAAAATAAAACTTTATCCTAAAGACAGCTTTGTACTCTGGGAAACTAATCAAAGTGCCCCCAGATTTCTTAGATTTCTGTTGAAAGCTGACAACGGTTGTCAGTATTATTAATATTTTTAAAGGGATGCTCATGTCCACGCTTTGTGAGAAACTCAGGTAGGAACCATTCCTTCCTGCCCAGCTGCCCTCCTCTAGATGGAACTATCTTCTCTGCTGTGGCAAGTGCTGCTAAACTGCAAGTCTCTTCCTTCATCCTCTGCCTAGCAGGTTTCACCTCACACATGGCTGTAAAACCCTTTAAACTAAGCAAATGGACCTTCCACTTGTAAGCATAGTATACTAGAAAAGAAGACACTGGCCCATCCCAGTCATAACTTCTATTTAGAAAGCAGAGGTGAGGTCCAATCTACCTAATGTAGGACTCTAACTTCTATCTACCAAGTTTCTGGTATACTGAATCAAAGTGTGTGTCACTGTAAGCCACCAGAGGCAGATCCATTCTGACTAAGTGCAGGTACCTAAGTGAGACAAACTGAATCTGATCCATCCATTTAATCTAAAAGAGCCACAATTATTGCTAAATGAATCGATACATGTGATAGTCCAGAAATGGACTACTGGGCTCTATGCTGTTCCAGGGACTGCCACAGATTCCCTATGGGATTCAGACAAAACCTTTTAGTTTCAAGGTAACTCAGCTAGGCAGTATTTAAATCCTGATCTCAAAACAAAGTCATGTGGAAGTGTAGATTTCATTGACTTTCGCTAATTATTAAGTTCCTAGCTTAGTTAAGTAATTGTGACTACTTTGTTTTGTTTAATCTGTAAGGTGAAAACTATTTAAAGGCAAGTATTAACTTTCAGCATTATATACACTGGACTTTCTCTTCCACTCTTGTAAAAGTATACCAGGAGACAGAGGTGACACCAACAAATGTCTTGACAACAGTCAGTGTGATGGAGTATAAATTTGCTCAAATGCTATTCAATCAGTTTCTTCTCTTCCTGTAGGAAAGATTACAATGAGGTTAGATTGGGAAAAAAAAAAAAGATGAATGCAATTTGTTATGGGAGAATTAACACTATTTTTGCTAAAAGATGTTACCAATCAGTGACTGAACCTTCCCAGTATAACTTCTTTCATAAAGCTTCAGCAATACTGAACATTTGAAGGATGCATGTTATAAGAGGAAGTTATGTGGGAAAGTGCTGAAATTTTATGTCTATCCAAATTTGCAAGGTAGACAATATTAAAATTGCCAGAATATTGTTGCAAAGGATATTACAACAGTGAATGACTAGGCATCAAAATGACAGATGAAATAAAATCCTGATAAATGCAAAAATATGTACCTCCATGGGAAAGAATATTTACCATACATAGTGGATGATTCTAAATTAACAATCACTACTCAGGAAATTATAAAATTATTCAAGAAAATTAGCATAAAATGTCAGCTTGATGATAAACCAACCCCAAATTTTAGAAATCATTAGGAAAGAGTGGGCAATGAAACAGAAAACTGCACTATCGAAGAGAGCACCACACTTGAAACAGTAGACACAGTAAAGCTGGAAAATGACAAAGAAATGTTACAGGGATTATCCAAACAGTGGAAGATTTCTACTGAAGACAGACTAAACCAATTAGAACTCTCAAAGTCAGTAAAGAGAGAGCTGCAGGGGAATATGAAAAACTCTTTATAATCGAGGATTACATAAAGTAAATAGGTAAGGAACAAGTTTTATTACTTTTTCTAGCCATAGAACTAGCCATAGAGGCAGTTGGCTGCAATGAAAGGAGAAAAACTGAAAAGAAAAAAATGAAATACATTTTCACAGGATTAATAATGAAACTGGGAAATATATTTCCACAGGCTTTTGTGTTTTAGACAGAAAAAATTCAGATAATTTCATGGAAAATTAGTCCATTGATAGCAGATAAAAATGATGGTCTTGCCACAGCCTTGGTTTAAGAAGTCTCATAATTACCAATTGCTGAAAGCTGAGAGGGTAAATTGAAGGAATGACCACAGTCTACAGGGTCCTGCACTGTTCACTAGGCAACTGCAACTGGCTGCTGCTTGAGGCAAATTTCTGTGCTTAGGTGAGCTTTTGTTCTCATCTAAAATGGCTTTTTTATCTTCCATTTGAAACAGCTTACAGGTTTGGGTTTGGTTGGATTTTTTGTGTGTTTTTTTTTTTCCAATTTGAATTGCAATGATATGACTGCAAAATCACAAACCTTATTAAAAATATGCCCATTGATGGCACATGAGAATATGTGTCCTTACACTTAAGTCACAGAACATTATGCCTTCAGACACATGAAATCTGAAGTGTTAAGATTTAAATTGGGTCAGGAACAAAACCAATATGATCTAATATCATATTGCCTGAACTTATTTATAAAATGACTTTTAAACATGATCATTTAGGAGACATCCCCTGTTTACATTTCAGGAACTCTGCAGGACAGTAATCTCTCTCAGGTCCTGTAGAAAGCTGCTCTCTAGTGGCTAATGGGAAAGACCAAGAATTAGGAGAGTATAAAATGAATTCACTTCCTTTATTTAGAAGTCCTTATCCATTTGTTTTCATTTTCAGCTTATTGCACATACATAACCATGACATTCAACAGCACTAATTCAAAACTTTTGAATAATACTGTAAAAGGTTCCATTTACTTACACATCAAGATACAGGGGGCAAAGAGGGAGGGCAAAGCTGAGGCACAACTCATTTTATTTGTAGATAAAATGAGACTACAAGAAATCTACCTCAAGTTTGGATTTATTAATCCAAATCGGTAAATTTTGTCTATCCTGGGATAGGTATTGCAGTGCAGATCCTACTCAGCTATTCCTCTTCAATTGTTCAGATCCTCTGTGGTCATTAGAAAGCCTACATAAATAACCAAATAAATTTGGAATTCTGTTACTTGCCTTCTATGCAAACACTCTTGTGAAAGGATATGAAACACCACTATCTTAATTTTAAAAGTAAGGGCTTGAAGAACAAGTAGGATAAGAGATCTACCAAAATTCACCCAGCTGAATACACCAACATGGAGCTGACAGTGAAGTACACAGCCTCTGCTTGCACTGAAGACAACTGTTAGGTGGCACTTTCCTTTTGTGGTCAAGAACCTGAAGAGAGCCATCTATCCATTTCTTATATTATTAACTGGTTCTAACAATGTATGCCATGAAAAAATATAAGACTGTCAGGTACATTGACAATAAATTAATGGTGTTCCTGAAGCTTTTAAAAGCATGCAAAATATGAACAAATCCTTATTTTAATTAGCCCCTTCATATGAGCATAGCTAACGTGCACCAAGAGATGACACATCTGGTAGCTGCTACAGGATACACCCCCACTCAATACTGTCACTGTAATAAGAACAAACCAATAAGTGTATTTTCAAATGAAAAAATATCACTCAGATATGACAGATTAGTGCCACATCATGCAAGCTGGAGCACAAGACAGAAAAAGTATTTTGCAAGCTTAAAGTGTCATGTTTGAAGAGAAAATATATACTCTAGGAAATCTGGATAGGAAGAAAAGAACGGCAGATGGAAGACTCCACTGCATGCTTCATGAGCCCCCTGCCAACCACTGAATGTTGGACAGTAAAAAAGCTACACCTTATTAAGTTATAAAAGGCAAGGTGAATTTATCACTAGTGGAAAAGTGCAGCAATTTTGGTTACTGATGAATAGTTGTCTCTAAACACAAGAAATTCAAGTTCTGCTTTGAAAAGGGCAGACAACTGAAATAATGAGTGGGTGGCAAGGCACACAAGACTTGCAGATAACCATCCTTTTAAGTCATTCTATACAACTAATCTTAAACTTGAAGCTTTTCATACCTAAACTAGCAAGCCATTTGCTGTGGGCCAGAGAACATGAATGAACATGAACTTAGGTTGAATAAGGGAGTTTCCTAGGACTTTGCACAGTTTCCTTGAGATGCAGGTACCTGTGAGTTCTAGTCTCTTTGACCTTGTAAAATTACATTATGCTACACAATACATATCTTCTTAGAAGCACAAAAACATTAAAATAAAAAAGATTCTTTTTAAGAGACCTCCAAATCACAGTTACAGCACTTTCTTCCTGTTGTGAATCCACAAAGGGAAGTAACTAGACATAACAGAAGACACAGTTGGTATCAGAAGTCTATAGGAAAACTGCATTATTGTAGCCATGATACGGCAATTTAATTGCCTTGGAAAGCAGCAGTGATATCAATGGCAAACAGGTAATGATTAAAAAGAACACAGATCTCGACACAGAAAGTACTAAGGTAGGGAATCAACCTTCTCTTCCTGCTATTTAAAGGCAGCAAACATGGATTTAAGCAAACCAGGATGACACTCAGCATTTGCAAAAAAGGTTACTTATGTACATATGTAACATGGGCTGACAAATCCATGCTTATCACTGTGGTTTTTTTACCCATTTGTTTCATTAATCTAGGCAATGTGAAATATAATTCTACTTGTATCTAGATATTATGACTACCATAACAGGCAAGTTATTAATATTGTCTGAGGGATAACATCATCGGACATCTCAACATAATCAAAATAATATGAAACAATACACTATACCCTGGAAAAAAAAATTAGTACTTTTTTTTTACATGAATACTTGAGATAGTGTTAAGACACAGAGAGATTTATGATCTTATGGTATATGTTAATGTGGTATTTTTCATTTTCTGAAACTGTGTTGCGCAGTTCCTTCACGTCACTGTGCTCCTCATTCTGTCTTTCACTGGTGGAACTATGCAGAGTTGAGGAACCCCATGCTGTCTGTCCTTCTAGAGTGTGCTTTATGGGATATTGCCTAACACAAATTTGTGTGACTCTGCAATACTGCTAGGGCAGCATTTCATCACTAAATCTGATTAAACTATTGTAATCCCATGCATGTGTATAGCAGATATTGCTGCATAAAGTAGAAATCATATTAAACTGGTACTATTCACTTTCTATATACTTTCTGCAGGAGAATTTTTATGAGAAATCCCCTCAGGTTTTGGTGATTACCTTTTTATTTATTTACCTTAACACTATAAATTAAGACATATCATTTGTGAACAAAATTAAAAGCCTTGTAGTTATGAGAAGCATGAAGCCCAGCCATGAAAAAAGCTCAGATGAACGAAATTGTCTATCAATCATATTGTTTTCATTCTAGTACATTTAATTAACTCACATTTTACTTGTAAACCTGTGCTGGGTGCTCAGGCAGTGGGGGACCTGCCCTCTGTCAGACACGGCCGGTTCTGGGAGCTCCAACTCACCCATTGTTGGGTATGGCTGAGCCCCCCCGACACGACGGCAGTGCCTCGGGGAAAGCGTGTGTAAGGATGGGCAGGACACTGCCCATGAGAAACGAGTGAGGGGAAAAAAGAGTGAGAAACAGCTCTGCAAGCCCCAGGATGGAGGTGGGGAGGAGAAGGTACTCCGTGTGCCTGGACAGAGTTCCCTGCAGTCCCTAGAGAGGCCAGGCTGGAGCAGGGAAACAGCATGAGTGGGGAGATGATCTGTCATGGGCTGACCCTAACCCCCTATTTCCCCATCCCCTTACACCAGTCAGGGCAGGGAGATAGAGGAGTCGGATATGAAAGAGTGAAGTTGAGGCTGGGAATAAAAGCCAGGGGGAGGGTAAAGTGTTTAGTTTTTGTTTTCCACCATCCAAATCCACTTTAATTGGAAATAAATTCAGGTAATTTTTTTTTCCCAAATTGCCTCTGTTTTCTCTTTGACAATAACTGGTGAGTGATCTCCCTGTCTTTATCTTGGCCCACGAGCTTTTTTGTCTAATTTCTTGTCCCTGTTTTGTTGAGAAAAGGTAGTGGGAAGAACAGGGTGAGTGTATGGCAGCTGGCCAAGGTCAGCCCACCACATGGCTATGAAAAACTCAAAAGCAGGACAAAAAATACTGCTCTTAATGATTATGATTCTGATTAAAGATAACCTTCTTAGGATTTTTATAGTGATTGACCATTTCTGCAGAAGTCCGTAAAACCTGCAGCTGGTGGTTCAGCACCTCTGGGGCTGTCAATTTTTAAAAAAAAATCTTAGTTCAGGACTGGTTTATACCAGTTACATGTAGACAAAGCACAACAGCTCATATTAGTAAAAATAATTTAATTGATCAAAATTTCTTTGAATGATAAGTTCTGTGGCTTTTCAAAATTTGAGCTGTTTTACTAACCTACATGAAAAACACTTTTGTTTAATCAGGCACTATAGTGCTACTGGAGCTGTAGTGAATCTATTCTACCCTGACTTACCTGACTTATTCTGTGAAGCCTTCAATTATTTTGGTTGAGCTTGCCCTCTCTTGCTGGCATTTATAGAAAACAGAAGGCACAAAAGATAACTGATGTTTCCCCATCTGTTTCTTTAATAAATGCCCTTTGCTGCAAAGGACTGGTGTGCAGGCAAGAAAGTAGGACTCACTTATCAAACGATACACTCAGTGCCGCCAAAGATCCAAGCTGTGTTTTGATAAGGATTTCCTGGTTGATGCGACAAATTTCTGCCTGAATCTCAGAGGTATCTTAGGCATCTGGCAAAAATACTTCATCCAGATCATGAAAACAAATCACTTTTAATTAGTTAAGTCCTAAGCCCATCTCTCCCCACCCCCAGAAAAAACAAAACAAAACAAAAATCTCCAGCTAAAATAAAGTACCTCCGGCTTTGACATTTGGGAACATGATGCCATGTTATTTCCTAAATGCCCTAAATGACAAGACTAAATAATGAAAAAAAGCTCAAATCAAAACCTGATATGTATGTAAACATAAAACCTTCAATTTGCAATCAGAAAAATCCGTAAGTGATTACTCTTTTTGATGCTCACAAATTATTAGCCTGGTTCTGGATATATTTTTAAATGCAGCTGTATGAAATCATGAAATGTTTTCAAATACAGACAGCTAATAGCATTTTTGTTCTGGTCAGATATTTTATTATGGAGAAAGCCCTGTATCTTTAAACATAAAGAAAGAAGAATCTGGATGCACTCTTTAAACTTCCCTACTGTTACTAATGTCAACACACTAGATCTTTCCAATGTACTTGGCCAAAAGTGCTTTTCATGCCACTGCTGTGGTTGCAAAGTACTGTCTCAAGGGTGCTGCACTCCCTGCACCTTGCATGGAGGACCGGTTCTGTTTGAATCTATCCCTCATCTTGTATATGGCATTCTCCACTATACCCTATGTTACCACATAACACCAGCTCTTTATCTTTTTTACCTCAGACAAAGGAAATCCAGACAACAGGCTCTCAGACATGCTGCAGTCACAGGTGCAGCAGTTACAAAAATAATTTGAAAAAATATTCACAATCAAGTTGAAAGAATCAGTTTATCCTACCTCACTCAGAATAACCCAATTGTTCAGGTGCCATATGTATGATGTCTTTCTTGGCACTGTGTGTTATAAGCCACTGCCAGAGGCAGAACTTTGAGATAAATCAATGATCATTCCCACATGTCGAATCAAGAAACTGTGAATAGGGTGAATCACGTTCCCATTTAAATGCCTGCAGCACCTTCCCTATGTCCTAGTAAGGAGTAGGGGTCCCTGACTGGATTAGTCCTGATAGCCTGGGAAGGAAGCAATACATTTCCCAGAGAGCTATGTCTCTGGAGAAAGTAGCAAGGACAGAAAAGGGTTTATGGACTACAAAGCTCTTTGGCAAAAGGTCAAACTGTAGATGAGTATAATTCTTCAAGGAGAAAAGACAAGAAGAGATTGAAAATGTTACTTTACAAAACAAAAAAAAAGCAAACTCACAAACTGATGAAAGAACTTAGATAAAAAGAAATATGTGGCATAACAACAAGAAAATTTTGTGCTGCTTTTCTTGACAGACTAAAGTTTCTGGGTTTGAAGTAGTTCTTTTAGAAAAAGATTTTCTGAATGGGTTTTATAGATTACTTCTCTGGATACAGATCACTCTAACAACTTACAGAACTGCGAGACTGAGGATAATTGTAATTCTCATAGAGTGGATATTATTGTCTCTTCTCTTCCTGAAAATGGATCAACAAAATTGACCTAACATCTGAAACAGGAACAGAAAAAAGCCTGTTGTCTTGCTTTTCTTGTGAAGACAAGAGATTTTGTAACTTTTTTTCCCTTCACTGCAAAAGAAAACACCTCACAGTGAAAAAAGTATTAATAGCTTGCAGTGACACATCATGAAAACAGTTTTCAATTCTGAATTCTTCCTAAGATCAGCATATACAGGATTGTGTTTTTCTCTTATATACACTTTGTATTATGTAAAAATGACAAAAATGACAACTTTTAAATAATCTTTGTTGAAATAAGTTCATTGTGAAATTGTACTTTGCTGTCAATGAACCTTTGGTAAGCCCTCAGCCAAGCATATCAGAAATTGTCTCTCAATACATAAAATATCTCTCTCCTTTTTTTTTTTTTTTTACTTCATAGGGTTGAAAAAGGGCAACTAAAACATGCCTATCTCAGAGTTTTCTAAAGCAGGCCTAACCCACTTCTTTAGCAAGCACAGAAGATTAATTGAAACATCCTTGAAACCACTGCTGCATTGACATTTACAGCACAGATCTCTTTGTGACACATTACTATCTCGGTTTCAATATGACTTCTCTGACCTGAAGCAAAAGGATTGATATGTAGACATTAAATCTGATCAACTGGAGTGATGGGCAGGCCATTTAAATCATTGTCCTTAAACCACCACTGTCACAATAGCCTTGATCCTTGTTCTGTCTGTTATGACCTTCTGGACTGTCCAGCAATAAGTCCAGGTATAAATGTCAACCCACAGTCTTCAAAAACACTGTGCATCTCCCTTCCCAGGGCTCCCAGCAATGACCTGAGGAAAAGACAAGGTTACACTGTGGTGGTTCTGAGTCATATCTGCCCTGAAAGGTGCATGTGAAGGCACACTGTGACCACCAAGAGGGTCAGAGAATAATCAAGATCTATTAAATTCCCTTGCAGTCTTGCAGACTTGCCTTCAATGATGCCACAAATTCAGTGTCTTTCCTCTTTACCTAGCCATCACTTACTTTGCATACGTAGAGTATTATTTTACGTACAATAATGTAATAGGAAAAATAATGTAAGCAATTAAGAAATATGGGAAATGCATATATGAAGTAAATGTTAGTTTTAGGTAGCATTGACCAAATCTGATACATTGCACTTTATTTTATACGTGTAATCTACTCACAGAAATCGCATTAGAAAACTGAAATTGCCATATGCACAAGTTTTCTTCTCTTTTTGAGTCGGTAATTTCAGTCTCTTTTTGAGAATGTAACTGTTGTGCAAGGAAGGATGATAACGTTTTAAAAAATATTAAAGTATATCCAGCAGGCTTTTTAAACCTCTCTTCTAGGGGCAAATACCTCTTGTTCAGAGTCCAGGAGGGACAAGCATTTGCAAAGCTATATTGCTCCAATTTCATTCCTCCTCATGTTCCCACTCTATATAAACTATCCCTGAGCCCATCTCTTTTCCTTCCATCAGCCTTAGTTTCCATTGTGAAGTTGTCTTCTTCTTTTTATAATTTTCTTTCTCCCGTATGTTTTCTTGTTAAGATGGTAAATTTCTCTAAGTGACTTTTCAAGAACACTTTATGTAGACAGCTTTATGCTTCAGGAAGCAATACTTAGCAGATCAAGACAAAATATGCACCTCAAACAGAATTCAAAATTTCATGTACAGTGTAAATTTATATCCTTGAAAAGATGCTCTGTCATTTGATAAGCTTGTCCTAAACCATTGGGATTATTAAATTGCTTTTGGATTTCTTGTTTTGCACTTTCCCTCCTCTTACTTCCTCAGTAACAAATTCAGAACACATTTCTGATTCTGTAAAAGTTCAGTCTTAAACTTCATTTTACATCTACTCCAACATGAAACCTGAATCAAGCCAAGCTTTGCTGAGAAGAATGGCAAATCTTGTGTTGTTTGACCAATACTTAGTGATGTACACTTTTCAATAAAATATTCAGTCAAACATAACCAAAACAGCAAAAAGCATACTGATTTTAAAAACTCATACTGGATGGAATTTATTCTAGAACAGATGGCTGGAATGATGCCAGTGCCTTTAGTGAAGAGCACTTATGCTTATAGACCATTCTGACATCCAGAGATCCTTACTGCTCAAAAAACTGTACAAGAATGCAACACATAAAACAATATCTCCATTTGCCAAACAACATGTGATGCAAATGGTTTTCTGAAAGAAAATAGAGCAGAGCACCCTTAACATCGGGCTGAGAATATTGACCAAAGTTTCTAGATTTTTGAAACATTTGTCGCTGTACACCTTCACACAATTACAGTTTTTTTTCTAAATTAAGAAGACTTTGCTTAATATTCCAAGGATTTCAGAACAATAAAATTGATATTTTTTTACTGCGTTTTCACAGTTGTTTGAAGACTGCAGGAGCCAATGCAGCTTTCTCAAAACTGTGGGGTGATCCTCGCATTGCTCTTTTACTTTCTCAGTGTGTAGTAGGAGAAAGCAAAACCTGTGGATTCAGAGATGTTTGAGGAGTTTTCAGGAAAAATGTTTAGGATGACACTTTGCTGTCTTGGCAGCAAAGGCTAGATTATTTTGCCTAAACCCAAATGTGGTCCCCAAACCAAATTCCAGCAATTCCTTTTTCCAGCAGACTAATTCTGAAGGTGGTTAAAGTAACCAGGTTGGCTTACCCTGTTTATTCATCTGTGCATGCTCAAAATTGCCTCCAAAGGCATGGAAGATGACATTTCATACCAAAGGCTCCATTACAGTCTAGAATCAAGCCAGCAGACAGTATTTAAATTCCATTAAAATGGAGCTTATCGCCTGTTTAACAGCCTAGGGGTTAAGCACTGATCCAGGAAGCAGCCAGCATTCATTCTAAGCTGCCCACAACCTCTGGTGTTCTCCAATAGTGCGTTACGTGGAGCAGGGCCATGTAAGAATTCCTTGTCAGGTGCATAACCAAAACACTCACATTAGGCCAGCTAAAGCATCCATACCAACACTGAAGGTCTTCAGAGGCCTGTTGCCACCTGCTTTTTAAGGAATTTAGGTAGTCAGTCTGGCAGCTAGAGATGCTAGTCAGCTTTAGACTCTACTGACACTCAAGACAGAAAAAATTTTGATGTATGAGGGAAGTTAATATTGGGCTTCTAAAAGACTAGATTAGGTTTTCCTCCAAGTCAAAATACAGAAAAAGAGAAGAGAAGAGAAGAGAAGAGAAGAGAAAAAAAGAAAAGAATAAAAAGAAAAGTTGTTTTTTTTTTTTTAAAAAAAAGGCTTAAAAGTGTCTTTCTTGAATGAAATTGCCCAGACAGCTGAATTTCCACTGTGATGTATAATGAGTCCCATAATAACCTTTGCAGAGGTGAGCAATTCCATGCGTCTACCTAGTCCTTTTCAGACTTCCAAACCAGGTGCCCAAATTCCATGAGGTGTGTGTGTTCTGTGTGAGAGTTCAGGGTGTACAAACGACAGCATTTCAGCCACTTACAGTAAAAAAAAATGGCAGGAATGATAAAATAACTGGATTTGGAGGCAGACTTCACCTCAAGATATAACAGCCCAATGACTGTTAATCACGAATCCAGGAGATGGGACAGCTGGTGATGAGACAGAAAAGGTGGAGAGAACATGCCTCTATCCCATCCATGCAGAGGATTTGATTTCTAATATAGAGCAGGTAGATAATCACATGGCTTCCATAAAAAGATAAAAGTTTTAGGTCGTCACTGACAGAGGGTTTGTCTTCATAACTATAATTTTGTGTGTATTTTTCCTATTTGCTCTCCCTTCATAAATCTTATATTCTTGGCTCTTTGGTGTAAAGAAGACATAGAAAAACATGAGAAAATATGAAGAGAAACAGGAAAAAAAAATTATGGAGTGAAGAGAACAAGAAAAATTAGCTAAGGGTGAAAAGCTCAAATTTGCAATCCACAAAAAGAAAAATCATGATTGCAGTCTATAAATACATTCAAGCTAACAATATAAGAATACAGGTATGTGAACACAGGAAGGAGGAGTAATAGCCCACTTTTATGAAAGAAAAACTTAAGCAGAACATAAAATAATGTCTTCCAATAACAAGAATACTGTGGAAAAGAAATGGGTTCCTCAAGGAAAACAGGCATCACAAAAAAATTTGTAAATGTTCAACAACTATTCAAACCCTTCTCTAGTGAACTACTAGCATTGTTACCAAATGGAATACAAATGGCTTTTGAAGAATGACCATAATTAACTATTTCTGTGATAAAATAACTAAGACTCATATGGTGCTAGAGTTGAGAATTTAGGCAGTTATCTTTATAAAAAAAGAAAAAAAACCTAAGACTTACAGCACCTTAAGCTTAGCCACACTGTATCTGATAAAAATGCATATGGAAAAATAGAAAAGATTATTAGGATATTTTAATAGGGAACAGAGGAATTTTAAATACAAACCAAGACATGAAATATAAAAAATAAAAATGTATCTTATAATAATTAAATCCATTAAAAAATTCTAAATACTAACATTGAAAAATAAGTATCTAGTGAAATCAGTAAATTAACACACAATTATTATTTTTTATTTTTTCCTAAAATGATGCCATCACATATTGATGGCAGAAAATGAATCTTAGGTTATTTCTAAAATAGGACATTTATGCATACATAGACAGACAGTTAAATATAGAAAAAAGCTTGATAAGAAATTTATTGTAATGTTACAAATGCACATAAATTATTTTTAATTTATCATTAGACTATACATTAATAAAACAGAAAAACGGAAGCCATGATAACATATATGATTATACAGAACCTCAGTTAAGGATGTGTTTTCTGATTGTCTTAATTGTGCAAGTCTAAACTTGGAACCAAACCACTAAGCAGCACAATTGTATTTTGATTTACAAATTGCTCTTATTCTATTCCATTTGAGACAAATGAATTTCAAAGGTACAACAGCGAGACGGTATTTCAGACGTACTCTATGAGAACAAGTTCCATGTTCTGTACGATTTATCTTTTAAGCCCTAAAATGATAATTACATTTAAATTACTCTCCAATGCCATTGCATTAACATAATTGTGTGTCAACTAACAAGATGTACTTATTAAATGGAGAATTTCTGGCCAATTTACACATGTAATAACACGTTATTGTTAAATTTATAGTACACCTAACAATACTTTGCCTAGCAACTCGGTGTTAACTGAAAATGGTGCCACTAAATAACAGCAGCTCTATTTCCTGTTGACCTCAATGAACCCCTCAGTGCTCGGTAAAGAACATAAAACTTAGCATTGTGCTACTGCACTTCTCTAAAGAAAAGCATAGACTTTAAACACAAGGCTAGAGTAAGCGTTGTCTTAAAACTGCAACACTCTTCTCAAGCTAGGAAGGAATATTGCCTTTGCAACAGGTGCAGTAAGAGCAAGACTTAGTTTTTGCTTTAATTTTGTGCCAGATTAGTAATTCACAAAGGCATCTGGAGAATTAAACTAGGCAATTTCAGTGGTTTGGTGCTGAACCCAGGAAGCAAAATTTTCTTCTTCTCCCTACTAGTATTAGCAAAAGTTCACAATTAACTTATTTCTTCTTTCAAAATTGGGCCTTCAAAGTGAGAATTTAATCATCCAAGTGCAAACTGTTAACTTGGTTAATCTATACAAATACATTTATATATAAATAGCAATTGTAAAACCTTGAGCCAAAGGTTTTGTGCGAATGCAGAAAAAGTGTCTGCTGATAAGAAATAATATTAGGTTACCATTTACTTGCTTTTCCATCCCAATGCAGAATTTCTCCCAACAGTATAAATGTTTCTGAAAGCTACATATACATATGGAGTGCTGCGCTCCTGTGAAACACTGTTAAGTCTAAAAGGTTCTGTGAATGTTGAATGGTCTGCTTGTAAGTCGTCTCTTGCAAAAATCTACCTAAAAGACAATAAATCTGAAAGTCTACAGTCCTGGTATATTTTATTATTTAAATACTGGTTTCTCTGTGAGAGCAAAAACACATATTTCTGATGTGACATTCAGGAGATCTTTCTGCTCTACTCCCAAAGCAACACTGACTCTGTACATTCAGAGAAGTCTTAGAAGATGCTTTGCTTTTATTTGCAAGTAAAGTTTCTCACAGAAAATTGACTATACTTATTTTTCACAGACAAGTTTGTTTCTATTTCTTTTTTAAAAGAAAGAAAATACTTCTCTAGCTCTATATTTTTCTCAATAGTTCTTGGATATATGCTACTAATTTCCAGAAACTGCTAGTTTCTTTGAGTCAAATATTCAATCAGAATGAATATTCAACAGAATATTCAATCAGAAAATTAAATCTCCCATTAACAATCAAAGGGTATGCACAATTTACGGGTGAGCAGTTGCTGTAATTAAAAGAAAAAAAGGGAAATAGAAAGTGACTTAAATCTGAAAATAGCTACTGAACATTTGCACTAGCTACTTTACTAATCTATGCATTCAGAAGGGCAGCCACACTGTGTGCAGACCTAGAGATGCTATACCAGAGTGAAGAACAGCAGAAGGGCTGGCACTCCAGGAAGCAGGGAGGGGAAAAACTGCTTATTAAGTCCCATCCTTTCACTGTCAGTTTGTTCCCTACAGTATTTTTCTTCAGTAGCATGTTGAATCTGGTTTTAAAGGTCCCAGGAGATGAGGCTACCACCTTTTTTCTAAAGAGCTATCTCTAAGTCAAAAGGAAGTGATAAATTTTATCCTTTTTGATATTGTATACCAGTGCTCTTACAGTAATGTTATCACTATGGACCACATTAAAAACAATAATGGAAAAGAAAAATGAAATCTTTCAGATACTTATACCATGTTTCCCTTTGGTTATGAAAGGAAAATTGGAAGAATTTATGGCTCACTGAGTTCAATATAGTGCTAGTTCAGGTAATTTATTTTGTGAAGTAAATATATAATATCTTCAAAGTGATTAGTTTCTTACTTTTCTATTTCTGATAGGAAGCTTTAAAAACAAACCTGTCACAGTTAGAAATCTATTAATTTCCAGGTTGAAATAATTAACTGACAGTTTGTATTCAACTAATTCTCTTGGTAAAACTAATTTCTAACTTCATGATTTTCACATTTCCTGTATTGATCTTTTTTGTGGATTTATAGGAAACCATGATGTTTGCTTTTACCTTTAGGTTTTTATCAGCGTCTTAGTATCTTTCACTTTGGTACCTTTTTCCCCTGATGAATTCTTTCAGGATTCTTTCATTCATCAGTTCTGCTGTGAATTCATTTTTTCTTAGATTTAGTAACCTCAGTTTTACAAAGATTTCAGAAGAGGCCTTAATACTTCCTTATACAATGACATCAGCATTTTTTCATTTTCAGAACCAACCCCTCAACTGAATTTGCTTTCTCCTCATCTGAATGATTTTGATTATTCAGTCATCGAATACACCCAGTTGCTTTCCCCCTTTACCTACTGAGTATCTCCTAGTTCACTGTAAAAATTTATAACAGTCCCTAAATATATTACTATTCATTGCACTAATGAATTTAATTCCATGTTCCCATTTTCATTATTTAAGTCTCCAATTTTTAAAAATTATTTCTTTTTCCTATGGCAGGTTTGTTTTTTTTTAAATTTACCATATGTACCATAGACAAAACCAGTGACATACTTCTACCTTTTAGACCAAGGTCATCAAGGAAAATATTAAATGAGACCATAACAAAAATGCCAAAAATCACCTGCAATAAGCCCCCCTTCCATGTATCTTATCTGTTTTAATATCACACATGATTTTCTCCCCTTTAGTCATTTCCTTGTAAGGCATTAAAATTCTTGTAACAATCCTATTTTTAATTTACTCTTTGGCACTGAATCAAATATTTAACTGAAGTCCAAATAGATGAGTTTTATTGCATGTCATTTGCCTAGAAAATTATTTATCAAAGAGAAATTGCAGTTAAAAACATGTCGTGTTTTGTCCTATTTCTAATTGCCTTCATACATTTAATTATAATTACCACTGAAATTAGTTCTAAAACTTTGTATAAGGGCCAGATGAATCCACTATCCCAAATCCCTCAATTCAATGTAAAACTCCCGCTAAATTTAAAGTGTAGGCTTTAGCATTGTTCTCTGAGTATATGGTATCTGCTGGGAAAGGTTGACTAAGGATAGGTTAATTGCATATATCGTTTATTTCAAACATTTTTTTCGAAATTCTGGAATGAAGACTTTCTAATCTCCCCCATCTGGATCACATGGAATTTTTTAAGCTTTTTTTCCTATGTGAAACAGTAACTCACATTTCCATGTCCTCATTTTCATAATTTTCTCCATATTAAACACCTTTGCCTTTATGGAAAGCTTTGACAAGATTTTAATTCAGAAATTGGGGCAAAAAGAGCCATTTTAAACATCTGTATAATCCCAGAATAAAAACCCTTTTTCTTCCTTTCTTATTCTTAATTTTGCAGGGCTAAAGATCTTTTGTTTTTATTATTTTCTGTATGCTGTAGCTTGGCTTGATATTTGGCAATTATCACACTCCTAGTGTGTGCCAAGTTCTAATATGTAGCTTTCATATTGCAAAGTTAAAAAAAAAACCAACAAAACCCCTGTCTGCTTACGAGCATTAAAAAAAAAAAAGGAAGAGCTCTTTATTTATGTGTTGTGAACTTAAACTATTCCTAATGAAATATTTTCCCTTAAGTATCTTTTGCATTCATGCTTAAGGAAATTCTAACTCTTTTTAATTTTTAAATTCTGGAACTGTTTAGTCTACTTAGTTTTACTAGACAGTCTACATAATTATTTACATTTCCTCTTCTAAAATTAAATACACTGTATCTATTCTTAACATAATCCAGCAAATTGATCCATTTTAGGAACACTCACATGCAGGGTTGATGGTCTTTTAAAGCAATAGATTTTATATAATGATTGGTCAATGTGAGATATAAAATACTCTTTTGTTGGTAAATTGATTATGTGGTGTAAAAATACATAAAACCTACTATAATTTACAGCAGCTGTTCTTTAATCAGGCAACTTTAAATATCCCAAAGGAAATTTATTCCTGTAATACTAACAATATTGCACCAAACCCTTCACAATCTAACATTGGCAAAATCTGTAACAACTCTCAAATTAGACCTCTGAGTCTTTTCTACACTTCTGTCACGTATCTTGACCTACAGATATTCAATTTTTAATGATCACCGGCCTTTTTTCTATTACCCCATCACTCTGTAAATAGTCCTGCTATAGTACATTTGCATTTATATATTTTCTCACTGACCAGTTCTTCCAGTTTTTGGATGCCTTCTCTCTGCTAAATATGTTTTCATTTCCTGTCAATTTCAGTTATCTATGAATTCTATTTACATGTCATTTAGTTCTTTGAAATCATTAAGTAAGATGTTAAAGCAGAGAGTACCCTGCAAAAACCTAAGTACTTATTTAGTTTTAGCCTTGCAGATTCTCACTGCATATCTTACATATTTTGTGACTTTTCCCCTTCACATTCATATATAAAAAGCTTAAAAGTCTCTGTCATCTGAAGTTTCAATTACAGTATCCAGTGAGAAGATGAGTGGCATCCATTTTACTTCATCCTACTTTTTCTGTTCACTGTTGACTCAAGTACCAGTCTCAATTATCAAGACCATTTCTCTCTCATCAGCCACAAAGACTGAATTCTGACACTGACTAGCTCATGATCCAAGCCTTCATCCAGTTACTATGTTTAAAGAAATCTGTTTCTCTTCTCCCTGTTTTGCTTTTCAGATTTTGGAAGATTTCCTTGCAAACACAAGCAGAACTACCTCATTATTCTACTTCATGCCCTTTTATAATTTTTTTTCTTTGTCTTGAAGCCATCACAAAATTAGATTGTTAACATGCTACCTATCATACTCATCATCTTAGCCTCCTCTTTCATCTCTGATGGGGCAGTTTCCTGACATATAGAGACCTAAGACATGATTGAGTTTTCTACAAAATACTGAAAACAATAAACAAATAAACCCATCAAAATAGACACACTCACACATACAAAAGAAACCCTAAGAGTTTCTTCCATCCTGATTTTTATTGCCATTATATTTTTAAGTGTTATAGCTAGTTGTTAACCAGCCTGTCGCCCTATTCCAGCCAATAAGAATCATTGCTATATATTTTTTTTCCAGTGAATAGATACTGTGTACAATCCTTTGCTTTCATAAAAATCCAAATTACAGAAAATTTTCGTATGACTTAGCATGGTAATCATGGACTGCAAATAGCAAATACTGGAGGCACTGTGAACAGGAGAAGATCTTGTAAGTGATGTGAAGGATGATATTCTGCAGCATATAATGAGTGTCAGAATGCCTGGCAGCCAAATAAAACTATAGAACAGATGAGTTGAGTTTGGAATTCCTCACAAACTGATAAACAGTAATGCTTCTGTAGATAATTTGCCAGAAATTCTGCCCTCACCGTGTGAACCTTCTCATTGCGAATATTTTTCATGGCATTTCTGTGAGTAGCCCTTTTTACCTTTAGAGAGTGCAAGTTTGGGGTGAAACAATGGAAAAACCCTGTAGCCTATTGCAACTTGACAAATTTTAAGTTTCATGGCATTGACTGCTATGATGCAAAATCTACAGTCCAAATTTCACTAGGAAATTGTTGAAGGAACTGATTATACAGCTATCACAATAACACATGGTACTTAAAACACTAAGTTTTGCATGGTGCATTTAACTAAGCCAGTGATAGATAAGCAAGATAAATTTCAATGCAGCCAGTGATTCATATCTGGGTATCTTGAAAAGATAAATACCTGTGCAACTCCTGGATGAATAACTGGCAACACTGGGTCCAAGAGATTGCTATTTACCCCCAAATAACCCATTCAAATTACATTTGGTTCAAATTCATACAATATAATGGTCTCAAACACCGACCTTTTTCAGCTACAGAGATGTGTTCTAGGACTAATGAAGCCAACAGAAGATTTTCTGAGTTCTTCTGTCAGCTTTTCTGCCTTTGGATCTTTTCTGCCCCCTTTCATTATGGGCACACTGAAGCTTAGTCAATAAACCATGATAAGAAGACCAACTCCTTACTGGTTATTCGATGTAGTGTTCTGAAGAGCATAATGCAAACATCCCTATCCACGGGGTGTACAAGGGAATCTAGTAATCCAACAATCACCATTGTTGACATTTCTTACTCTCTTGTTATCTTTATCTCCCTATTTGACCAGTACTGAGTTTCAATGTAAAGTCAGTTGCAGTTTCTGGGAAAGAGGGCCCCTAGGATTTTTTACCTGTCAAAAAGAAGGACATAAGAACCTCCTCTAGATGAACAGTCTTCTAACAATTTCTAATCTTTTTCATAGCTAATATAAGTAGATGCATTTCATCCAATTTCTTATAATTTTAAATTTAGACGAAATACAGAATCAAATTCATCATGAGAGAGCAAAAAATAATCTAACAATAATATGTGCAGCCTTCTTGATTTGAAATTTTTTTCTTCATGTGTCCTTATTTCTTTATTTTTCTTTGGAGCATAAAAAGAAGAAATTGAAATAATTGAAAGATCAGTTACTACATTTCTGACTAAATCACCTGGTTATTGAATTACAGAGCTACAGCCATGCTGTCATCTGAAATACAGAAAATTTTCTGCTTTATATTATTTAACCTTTTTTTTTCTCATTCAAACTGCCTCTTCACATCATTTTAGCAAAGATTTTGATATTTAAACAGGCCTATTTTTTCTTTCTCTGGACACACAGGGATTCTCACTGATTCGTGTCAGATTGTATTTTGTATTCTTGCAGTCAATAGAATTTTACAGATGTCAAAACTGTTCTAGAAAGGTAGAAAAGTTGGTACTCCTGCTTCAAACATGAAAAGGCCTTGTAAGCCAAGAAAACTCCATAATTCACAGAAGGACATATGCTGCAGAGGCCGAGTGATGGGTGAGTATATGGTAGAGAGTTCTGGTGTAAACATCAGGATGTAGGAGGATTTTGACAGTTGGGAGAAAGGGAGAGGGTGCCAGGTCCTCTCTCCTACTGCTGCTGCAGCCACACACAATGAGGAGCACTCGAGAAGCTGCTTTACAATAAATGCTGTTTCTCTCCACAGCACAGTATTCAGGGGGCTTTTCTGAAAAACCCAAAGGCTTTTCCCTCTGTGTGTCCTTCCACTCCCTGGAAGTGAGGACACCAGACTGCACAACTCTAGGTGTTAAATATGAGCAAAATTATTACCTTCTTTGAAATCAAGAGACACACTTGCAAGTCTCAGCCTCGTAAATTCCCACACCCCACAGAAGCAGAATACCTGATGGCAATCAAGGATGTAAGCTTTTAGCTCATAGCTTGGACATTCTGAATCGTCAAAAAAAAGCATATAAAAATAATGGTGAATCTTCCACAACATTAGAATAAAGGCGCCTGTAAGTGTATTTCTGTTAAAACTGAATAAACATAGAATATCCTTTTAGCCTGAAGAAATGTATTTAAAATTCCTCCCTCTCAGTCCCCACACAACTGATGCTGCCAATTATAGGACTACTTTTTTAACATCAAGTGATAAAAGTACATCCCTACTAGCAAAGTAGAATGAATCAGAGCTTACAGTAGCTACTAGAGCGCTGTCAGAAGTACTAGGCTCCCAAACCTTTATCCTGGCCAGCAGCCCCACTATCACAAAAGCCAGAGTCAAAACATAATTTCACCCAAAGTTTTCTTTAATTAAGAGATGTCTAATCTTTTTTTTGCCGAGTTCTCAAAGATATTATTTCAAACAATAGGCTTTGGATTGTTCAGGAACTTATTCACATTGGGTTTCTTCTGTTTTCAAACAGGGGAAGATTGCTTTAAATACTTCAAAATATTCTGAGTGACAGAGAGACATGCAAAGTTGAATAATCTTGTTTGCTTGACATATCTGAGGCAAGATTCTCTAAATCTCATGCCTGCATGCTTTTCTCTTATATTGCTGTTCTATTCTTTATTAGCTACTACTATCTTCCAAATATTTTTGGTTTAGATCTACTGTACATATTTCCCTAGCATTGTCATCCTTTCCTTGCAAAGTGCACTTACGTTTGACCACAGAAGCAAGCATGCCAACTACAGTTTAAATCCCATCCTGACTAAATCTTATACATAGTGTTTTTTAAGTAACACTTGCTTGCTTTTATTAATTATTAAGATCTTTGTGTCACAGTGAGCTTAATCCCCATCTCAGAGGCTCCTCAGAAAAGGATTGTCAAAATGGAATTCAGTACATCCAAGACAGAGATTTGACTACAGCTTAGGACTGTAAGTCATACCAAGAAAACATATTTGAATAGAATATAAAACAAACAGTGTTCTTTATTTTTAAAAGAATACATACCATTCTTTATTTGGGGTTACTATAGACAAAGGGTATAGATCACCAGGCAAAAATGTCTCATGGTCTCACTGAAATCAAGGCATTTGTCCTCATCTTCTTTTTAGTTATTTATTTTTCATGATACCTTTCACCTTTTTGAAGTGAAGAGCTGAACTGCATGGATAATCTCTTTATTAGTGTATCTATTAAAGTACAAACTGAACAAGCACAAGCAATAAAATGGTCCGTAAGAGAACATGTGTCATCAGAAGATAATAGGTCCATCTGCTGGAGTTCTCCACAGAGCATTTGCTGAGTTCAGCAGAGGGAAAGGAGCACATGGGTTGATCAGTTCCTGCCACATGAGGAACTCTTAACAGCAAATCATGGGAAACATGCTGGATGAATGCAAGGTGCTAATTCTGCTGGGTGGCATGCAAAAGAACAGTTTAAAACAAAGCAACCATGTTCAAGACAATACATTTCAAGGAATTTCTTTATCATCTGGGAAGTCTTTTTTACCAAATAATTTAAATAAAATGTCCATTTAGCTATAAGCAATATGAAAAGGTCCCAAGTCAGGAAGAAAGTATTGCCACTTTCTGACTAATAAGGATGTGGTTTAAACGGTATCTGCTTGAGGTTATTTGTGCTGCTATTCGTCCAATGTTTATTAGAGTAAGCAGTCACTCAGGTACTTAGCACTAAAAAGGACAGATTTATTGCAAAGACTAACCAAGTGTTTGGTTTTTTGATATTACATATCAGAAAATCGTTTTTTAATGAATATTTTTTTTCTTTTAAAGATGGATATTAGCTCATTCCTCAAAGTATTTGTGGTAACTACTTTCTCATTCTCAACTTACATCACTATTTGTTTCTGGCAGCTTGGCCATTAGCAAAAAAACCCCCAAAAAACGAGAGTTGTCCTGTTGACTTGGCAACTGCACACATGCTTTGAAGCATAAAGGGCCATAAGCTGCCCTGACTAATCTGCAACAGCTCAGCTTCTTTCCCTGCCTCATCAACACCACGGCACTAAAATGACATGTCCTATTAGAGACCTATTCAAGCCTGAATTAAACAGGATCTTCCATGACTTAATGGCTTTTAGATGATGTCCTAGAGCTCCTGTTCTCAAATACAGAGAAGTTTGGGTATTTTGGTAAAGAACCATCAGATCTATCAAGTGACTGAAGAACTGATGCAAAAGCAATACAATCAAGAATTGCTTGGCCTGCTGTAATACATAAGTACAAGGTCACCTTTTAAGCACACATGGTTTAACTCCAGCCAGGAACCAAAGTCCACACAGTCACTCACTCACTCACTCCCCCACCAGTGGGATTGGGAATACAATCAGAAGGGTAAAAGAAAAAAAAAAAAGTGCACTGAGATAAAGGTAGTTTAATAGGGAAAGCAAAAGCTGCACACACAACTGAAGCAAAACAAGGATTTAATTCTCTGCTTCCCATGGGTAGGTAGTGCTTCATCCCTCTCCAGGAGAGCAGGGCCCCATCACCTCCATGTAATGGTTACATGGAAGACAAATGCCATCACTACAAATGCACCCCCCCCAGCCCCCCTTTCTCCTTTTCCCCCCACTTAATATACTCAGCATGATGTCATGTGGTCTGGAATATCCCTTTGGCCAGTTAGGGTCACCTGTCCTGGCTGTGTCTCCTCCCAGCCTCCAGTGCACCTCCAACTTCCCTTGCCAGCCTTGGCAGTATGAAAAGCAGAAAAGGCCTTGGCTCTGTGCAAGCCCTACTCAGCAATAACAAAAACATCTCTACATTATCAACTCTGTGTTCAGCACAAAGCCAAACACAGCCCCATACCAGCCACTGTGAAGGAAATCAATTCTACCCCAGCCAAAACCAGCGCACATGCAAAGAAACACTATGATCATCAAGCTGTGCAAGGATGTTACATGCTGCCTAGAGCTGAACTGGGTTAAAGGGACACAAGACCAAATGCCCCTTGTCACAAACACAGCACAGCATGGATTTGTGGATCTAAGTTTGTAAGTCATTGTTCTTAAATTGGCCAGAATGGCCCAGTTCAGTGTGGACTTGGTGTTAATGCTGTCTCTTCTTGATAGAAATGGGTTAGAGAGCAACAACCTATGTTGTTATGCTGTCAGATATAAAAGCATGCAAGCTGCTGGAAAGCAGAGAGATGTAGGGTCAAGAATTATCCCGCATCCAGATACAGCTGCTAAAATCAGGACAGACTTTTTGACTTAACACCTTTCAGTGAGGTTGATGCTCTCACTTGTGATAGGGTGATAAAGAATTCCAGGGCAGTTTTGACCTTCCACAGATTTAGTAATATAATGTATCCTTTCTGTCGTGACGTTAACAACAGTTGTACTGATATATCTCAAACTCAAAAAGACAAGTTAAAATCCAATAGACAAAAATTCACCCTGTAAAATCGGCTATACTTGTATCCTTTGAGATGTGCTAGGGAAAGAACAATAGAGGAACAATATTTTGAATAAAATAAAATAAAATAAAAGTAAAAAAATTGACCCTTATTTTCTATCCGAAATGGAAATGTTTAACAGAATGCTACCTCAAACACAGATGAAGACAAAAATCTCAAGAACTTAATTATGGACCTGTATATCGTTTTCTTTGGATTATACACAAAGTATTTCATATTCATAGAGTTTTTAAAAATTAATTTTTGCAGCCTAGGTTATTTTTCAAGCTAAGGAAATATTCTAAATAAAATATAATATGTTAGAAACTATAAAAAAAAAGTTAGTTTAGCTCTACACAAGCAATGATGGTAACTGCTCATTTTGATAAGCAATATTTCACTTTAGGGAGCAAACAGGAAAGACTCACCTGGGAAAAATAACTAGTAATAGCTGAATGAGAGTTTTGGGATTGTTGAATTTCCTCAAAACTTTGCTCGAGGTAATTTGAAATAACTACTTATGCATGATGAGGAGAAAAGCTGTAGAATTTCCTGCTCTCTTTCATGTTGTGGCTTAAGGTACAGACCGACAGCAGAAACATGACCTGTTTGGGTGCCCAAACAGGGATTTAGCCTCAAGATGTTTGACGAGGGAAACTACTTCTAGAAGAACGAGGTGAGAAGGGGAATATGGCACATTGGTGAGGCAGAAATGATGCCAACTCCCACAGCACTTCCATAATATGTTAGCTGCCATAAAAATATGTGGCTTAAAACTCATAAAAGGCCCATCCCTTTTTTTTAAAATTAATCTCACAAAATAAGCAATACCCTGAAAAGTTCTGCAAACTTTATTACCACTGGTATTAGACACATGATATTTGCTTAGAATCATCTATTCATCATCTATTTATAATTCTTACATTTTGATATTGATGTGGCACATCTGTGAGCCTTTATTTGAGAAAATTATTGACATTTATTATGCTTTCTTAAAAAGGGCACCATCAATGTTATATTTCCTTCTGTGAGGAAGAACTAGCAGGTATCTATTTTTTCAAAAAACTGCCTACACTTCATCAATACAGATTACAATTGAAAATTTATAATTGTATAAGATATAAGAGTCATGAGAGGCACTTCATATAGAATGTCCGAATTCATATCACACAAGGATTTCTATTATGGGTTCACATTTGTGTGTGTTTTGTCTTTATGAAAACTATGTCTTGCTTAACTGGTCTGGGGTAAATCACAAACTAGTATGGGATTTTTGTGCATTCAATAAGTCAATGGCAAAATCTCTTTATTAAGACATGCAATATGAAAAGGATACACATTATGTCATCCAGTTACCTTCAGCAAAAATTAGTATCATGTGGGAGTATTTTAAGGTGTATTATACAGAGCGCATGCTACAATTTAGACAGAATGAATAACATGGCTTGCAATATTTGTGGAAGTTTTTCAACTCTCAACTTTTTGAATACATCCTTTAATAAACCTCCATGTTCAGTTTAAAAAGAACTGGCACGGTACATACTTAGGAAGTGCAATTTGGGATCTCTAAAAGTTCAGCAGTTCCTTCATGGCAATGAAGGTTTTTATAATGATTCTTGCTGCTGAGGCTTACCGGACAGGGTTGGGCTTTCGGGTTTTTTTCTGTCCTGCAGTACAAAGGACTGATTAACTTGAAATAAAAAGCATGGATATTTAATCCACTGAAAGTAACAGCATGAATGTTCTTAATCCATTCATTTTATCTAGTAATTTTATGAGTAGTTGTACAGCAGTGCATCTTGCAGGAGCTGTAAGCCATTTTTACACTTCATTTACATAACACAGGAGATGTGATATGAGGATATAACAATTCAGAGAATCTGTCTATATTCAAGAAGAATTCTAATTGATGGTATGAAGTTGCTGCATCATTAAATGGCTTAGAGTATATGATATCAAGGCAATGGCATGGGTCTCCTAGACCAGAAATAATAGAACCTTAATAGCTCCTATTTGAATGGCATCATTGTAGGACAACGGACTACCAATGCCTAGGGAATATCTTAGATATTAGGAAGAAATTTTTTACTGTCAGGTTGGTGAGGCACTGGAACAGGTTGCCTGAAGAAATTGTGGATGTCCCATCCCTGCAGACGTTCAAGGCCAGGCTGGATGGAGCTATAAGCAAACCTGGCCTAGTGAAAGGTGTCTCTGCCCATGCAGGGTTGAAACTAGATGATCTTTCAGGCCCCTTCTAACCACAAAAATTCTATGATTCTAGGATTCTATGCATGACCTCCTGCTCCAATGAGGTAATGGCTTGGTTCAGTAAAGAGAACAAATACGGTACATACTGAGAATGTGAGTAAATCAGAAGTACTTGCACAGTACCAAATGAGCAGCAATTTAGCATGTATTAAAAAAATTAAACAAAATTCTGAAACGGTTTGCTTTAAGTAAAGTCATAATTTTACTGTAGATAGTCCACAATATGAACAAACTCACTGATATCAGCTTGCCTGGCTGTCAGAGTGAGCGATATGTGTATCTTACTGCAACCTGAGAATCAGATGCACATTCATTATTTACTCGGTGAAAGTTCATTTCTATAAATATTTTTGTGTGGCATGTTATAAAGTAGAGGCATAAGTTAATACTTTTTAAAGAAAATTTCTTGTAGGTCAAAAGTTTGAGATGTCCATGATATAACTCTCTGAAACACAGTGCCACCTGTGCAGTGTTGGAATACCAGATCACCAATTGCAGCCAAGTAGCAGGACAGTAAAACATTTATTATGCATAGCCATTGTGTGCTTGGTAAACTATAATTTCAAGAGTTAAATACTTCAAGCAAGAAGTACTAAAACACACTATCACAGAAATGTAGAGTAGTTTCAGCTTTTCTAAAGCAGCTTTCTAAAATAAAGCAGGTTTTCCAATTACTGCTTTTTAGCATGTGCAAAGGCACACAGACTAAAGAGACTAAAGTCTTAACACCTGACTTGACAGCTATGGAATTCTTATAGGTATGGAGTTACAGCTTGCAATCATGATTGATAAAACGAACTTTCTCTCTTTTTTTTTTTTTTTTTTTTAGACAGAAAGGCAGAAACATAGGAATTTGCAATCACTGAATGTCCTCTAGTCTAAATTCCTACTCATGACTGGGTAACTTCAAAGTTACATGAGTTGCACAGAGTAGGCTCTTTGGATGTTTTGGAAATCTCTAAGGGTGAAGATTCTGCAGCTTCTCTGAACATTTTCTCCACTGTCAAACCACTCTCAGTAAGACCATTTTTCTCATAACTCAGCATAGTTTCCATTAATGCAACCTGCAACTGTTCTTTTTCTGCAGTGATAAAGAGCCTGTTTCTGTCTGCAGTCTGCATTGGGGAATAAAAGATTGGAGTTATATTCCCCATCCCCATCTCTTCTCCTCTTCAGGCTAAACTGAACTGCCACAGCTCCTTCAGCTCTTTCTGTGTGTCCTGTGCTGCAGTTACCTGACAACCTTAGTGATCCTCCTTCAGACTCTCTCAACTTTATTAATGTTTCTACTGTACTGAGAGTCCCAAAACATGAACCAGTACTCAAGATGCAATTCTATCATCTATCTGTTATTCTTTGTTGAAAGAATAATCACATTCCTTAACCAGCGTGCTCCACTCTTGCTAATATAGACTGTTACTGGATGGGACTACTAACGTGGTGTTAGTTTTCATTACCACAAAGTCACACTGCTAAACCATGCTCAGTTTGGTTCACCAGAACCCCCAGTTCCTTTTCTTCAGAGCTGCTCCTATCCAATCAGTCTCCAGACAATGCTGCTTCATGGGTTATTCTATCTCAGAAGCAAGTATTTACATTTATTTTTGTTGAGCTTCAGTGAGATTCAGAGAAGAATCCATGCCTCTAATTTGTTGAGGTTCTCCTGTACGGCAGACCTTTCCTCCATCATTTCAACTATTCTTCCCAATGTAGAGGCATCTGTAGATTTGATGAACATCCAATCACTCCTGCTGCTGCTGATTGTTTTTTGGCTTTTTTTTTTGTTTGTTTGGTTTTTTTACCTTTGGCTTCATGCCTTCTTCCTGTGTCCTCTGGAATCTACATTTCTCCTGACACCACTCTTCTTGTCAAGTTCACATGCTCCATGCTATCTGGCCTTTCCTTTCCCATATACCTTCTCCACAACTACAAAAAACAGCATTGACATAAAACCTTCCTTTCATACTATCCATATTTATTTCACCTGAATTATTTCTGATACTTACCCTATGATAACATATCTTAGATTTTTGTGTGGGTATTGGCACCTGAAAACTGGGAGGGAGGGAGGGATGAAGAGAGGGAGAAAAGAAGGGAGGGAATTGGGAAGGGAGAGAGTATGGTGGTTTTGTTCAAATACACAGGAGCAAAGACAGCACCCTGTGGAGATACAATTAGCTTTTCAAACTGAATATACTTGTGCAGACTTTGAGAAAAAATGATAATTGGCTGACAGAACATTAAATTGATAATCATTCATGAAACTAATTATGGTAAAAACTCTTATTCTTCAATTGTATTTTGTTTCAGATGCAATACTGTCAGGACCAAGTCATGTTCTAGGTAAGACCAGCAGACAAAATAAATACTTTGAGCACTATTTATAGAAAAGATGTTTCCCCTCTTTAGCAGTAGAAAAATCACTACTTTCAGCAGTGTATGAAGCTTCTGGTTGTTGCTGTTTCAAATTATGTATTTGTATGAATCCAGACCCACCATTCACACTCAGTAATATAAAAGCTTTCTTCCAGGGAAAGCTTACGTGAGACAAAGAGGCTGTATCATAATAGAGAAAAGCAGCGTGATTTGACTTTAAATTTAGCAATTTAACTATGCAGTCAGAGAGGAAATAAGAATAGCATAAAAGTAGAATAAGTTGGTTAAAATAAAATAAACAAACAAACAAATAACAAAAAAAACCCATAAAACCACCCAAAAAGCCCCCAGAACACCCCAAACCTGGAACTTCAGCTATTTTTGTAAGAAAGACAATGGAGATTATTTTTCTTCCTTTTTAAAGTTTAAGTAAGAGACTACGCTCATGCAAAATTAATTTTCCTTCATCAAAAATCAGAGATTCAAAAGTTAAATTTGAACTTCTGAAGTCTTATCTCTTGAGTGTATGAATATTTTATGTACCTTTTAATTACATCATGATATACTACCCTTTGACTCAGGTCTCTCTTTATTAAGGAATTGTTATTTTTAAACCAATTCAATATTTTGAGCTGTCTCAATATTATAATTCCCACAGAAGAAAGCCTTTTCCCTAGAAAAAATAAAACAGAAACTCCAAGTGGAACTCCCAAGAAGAGCTAATACTTAGTAGAATGGTAGATATACACCTGCAGGAGAAAGCCTGCTGGCATTTTCTCTCAAAAACATACTGATTTTCAAAGATACTTATTGACAAAATGTCATATATGAGATTGAGCTACACTTCAAAGATCATTTGTAAGGAGATCCCAAATGAAACTGTGTTGGAGAAAGTGCTAAATTTTGAAGAGTAGAAATATGGGTAGAAGATATTCTTAGCTCTTCTTGCTTCAGGCTGATTGATTTGCACTAATTGCATCACTTTGTTTTCTTCCATTATGACTCTTCCATAAAATCTAGATGAATTTTATAGAAACTGATCTTCATGAGTTTAGATCATATATTCACTCTTGATAGAAAGAAAGATGCTTCAAAGCACATAAATTCTATAAAAAGACAGCTTGCCTTTTGGGTGATTCTTCAAATGGATAGGCTTCAACATAGAAAATATTTAATCTATTTCGATATTCAAATTTTGATTGATATTGCAAACTCCATTTCATTTGTGATATTCTAAGTTAATGGTGGCTTCTGAAACTGCCATCAATTACTGGTGCAGACATGATAAATAGTGATATGAAGTTCACCCTTTTTTTAACTCAGCATATTTAAAAGCTTTTTCTGCTAAATTTGAAAATATTCAGATTTCGGGATGTGTACATGCTGTCTAAACCCACCTGAACTTTAGATACCAAAACAGGCTATTGTTTCACAACTGTAGTAGATGAGAGATCTTACAAAGAATGTCAAAGAAATGGACAGTATAAGAAGAGATTGTAATTTGTTTTTCCCTCGAATTAACAGTAAACGTCATCCTTGCCTTGGAATTACAAGCAAAATATAAAAATATCTCTACTTAAGCAATGCAATTACTGTAACTGAAAGGTATATGGAAAATATATGTTTTGTTCAGAAAGCACTGAGAGCCAAAGCATTTGACAGAAGTAATTTTCTTTCGGTATCTGGACCTTAATTCTTAGAAATATGCACTTGGACAACCTCTTTACAAAGACACCACAGGTCCTAATCAGCTCATGCAGGAATCCCCTTGAGTTACAGTTTCCCACAAAACAGTCCTTTACTTCCAAAACAAAAGCTTGATAATCCTCAGAGGTCAGAGAAACATAAAACAAAGCCAAAAGCTCAACTTTGTGGGACTTCTTTTCTCTCTTAGGGGCTAATTAGCTATTTTATTTTAATCTCAAAGCAGGAAGGTTGCTAATCCTTGACTTCAAAGACTCCCAAACCTAAAATGTAATTATATGGAGCAACTAATTCTTCTAGCCTGGGAAGAGTTGACTTAACATTTCTGTTTCCTTTCTTTCCTTGCTTCCTAAAGAGACTTGATTTGCAGGGATCCCTCCATCCCATTTAGCTCCTCAAACAGTGCTTAGGGAGGAAGGGTTACATGAGTGTTAGATTTAGTTTTTACCCTTTCTAGCTGTCTTGGATGGAGGTTTCAGGTACTGGTGCAAAACAACTACCCAAAGTGGAAATACACCGACAACATGGAACTGACAACGGTGGAAGGAGAACATACAAGCACATACACCCAGAACTGTCATTAGAGCATTATTAAAAGTGCCCTACACAAATATTTCATAGGTACTCATACGGAAGGACAAATATCTATATACTGTAACTTAACTTCGTAGGTATTATCAACATGATACAATCTTTTGACTTGCAAATGAAAACAAAAACTTTTGTAAATTGAAGATTATTTTCCCAAAATAGGTTTTTAGTGAATTTCAACAGTACATAGAAGCAGAACACATTTTTTGTATGGAGTCTTTATTGGAGAGTCCATTATGTTTTGTGAAGTAAAAAGTAAATCAGTGTTAGATCTTTTAAATTACAACAAATTATAGCAAGTCGGCTTTCTAGTTACCATGGTTACAGGTCCCTACAGACTATTCCTTAAGAATTTTTTCCTCCACCCAAGATAGCAGCAGTCTTTTAAAAATATTATCTAGACTACAGCAAAAGATGATTTATAGTATATTTATGCTGATATGCAAATTAACAGAGCATTTGTTAATGAGACTGCCACTTGGGCAAAAGCATGGGCATCCTTATACTAAGAATGACAGCTGCTGGAAATTATGGGTCTTAATTCTAAATAAAACATGAACACTCTAAAAATAAATTTCACATAATTTTAGCTTGAAAAATATGAAAAATATTTGCTGTAACTATCAGGCTAACCTATGAAAAAGAATCCAATAGAATGACTTTTCTCAGTCAGTAGTGCTCATTTCTGTCAGGTGTCTCTGTTCTATTTTGCACCAATCTGTAATTCTTCTAGGATAACTTTCACCATAATTAGTAAGCACCTTTACTCACAGCTTTGTACTAAGCAATTTAACCTGTGTGTTACAAGGGATTTTGCTGTATATTTTTCTTATCTTCTGGAGCTCTCATACAGGCTCAAAGGAAAGGAATTTAGTATAATTTTCAAACAAAAAATCCCAATTAATTTAAAGAGAAGGTTGTTCGTGTGTTTATCTTTTCAAGATAATCACAGGGAATAGTATAACAAATGGATTTGTAAACAATCTCTTTCAATAGGTGTGACGCTTCACTACAGTACCCAAGCACACTCACTGAGTTGTCAGTTCATCCAGATTTTCCTTTCAGTTGTAACCATCAGACATACACTGAGGAGACACAATTTTCAGATTTCTAGAAACAATGATGAAAGTCTAATGCTAATATTATTTGCTGCAAATTTAAGAATGTCAAAGAAACTGGATGGGTTTTAGCTACCAATGGCTTTGTCTGGCACACATGAAGCCACATGTTTGATTCCCTATTATGTTATCCTGGGAACTGTTTAAGGAAACAAAACCAAAAAACTTGTGCAATATTTATCTAGAATGCATTAAATTGGAGGAACGTACATAAAAGTATATTTGAAATTTACACGCTTTACTATGTGTCTTCCATGACACAAAGGTTGTTTCATATATATAAATAATTAAAAAGAGATGCAAAACCTATCCATGCATTAAATTTTCCCTAACTATTGTTTTCTGGTTTCCTTCATATAAAGATTTTTTTCAGAGTCCTATCACTAGAAGTGTTCATTGTATCTTACAGCTACTATAAATTCCTGATAAATTTCTATAAACAAATCCTTTTTTAACTAACCTAATATTAGCGTGCCAATATGTTTATTTTGTTTTTCTAATATAGGAAATAATATAAAACATTGGTGAAGTTTAAAAAGCAGGTAAATATTCAGGTAAATATTAATTCAGCAATTCATCAAGGTATTAGACCATCCGCTCAGGACTAAAGAATTCCTTATCACTGACAACGATGGGAGAGAGTGTGGGCAGCACCTACTTGCTGTAATCCCATTCAGCGAGATGCTTTTCCAGGTGTAGGAGAGAAGTCATCATCACATGCTCATTTAACAAACCAGATCCGCCTATCTAAATTGCTGTTTAAGTACCTCAGATTCATCTAGGTCAACACCAATATACTCCATTTTCTAACTCAGGGTGAATGTGTTTTCCACTTCCTCTCTGAGCCAGACTGTGGGTAGCCAGAAGTCAAGAGCCAGAAGATCAGAAGTATCAAGAAAAAACATAATTCTAGCAAAGTGTTTGGCACTGAACTGGCTCCTGGATGCTGCTGCGGTACTATTTCTTTGTCTAAAGCATTCCTAAGTGGAGAATGTTCCTGCTCATGGGACTGACCTGGAACCCAGTAGCGTCTGTGGTCATATGGAGAGAATCTCCCCTCTCCAATGAGCTATCAGTCATGGCTTCTGCACTTCTAACTCCCTGTGGCATAATGTGGAGACAGAAGCAAATCTTCATTCAGAATAGGGATTAGGACATAAGATCATGAGTTCAATCTTTCTTGAAATGAATAGTGCCAAGAGCCCAGGCTGCTATTCCAGACATGTGGGGCTTCTCTTGCCAGACAGTGAAGGAGGTCAGAAGTAGCACCAGTAAGGTAGTACCACACCCCATTGGGTGCACATTCACAGTAGAAGGTTCTGAAAAATAAAGCTAAAGGAGACATGAACCAAACACTGAATATTGTCTCTCTATACCTGAGATAAGCATCTGACTTAAAAATGATTGGACTGCCTCTTCTTGTTGCCTGAACTGTACGGACTACACGTCTTCAGAAGTAGAAATATTTTTACCATTCAGCTCATAGGGTTCTTATGTGGGTAATTTTTTCCCTTCTTCTCTTGGCTGTTTCTCAGGAGTTAAACTATTTATATGACACGTAACCTGCACCTGCAACACTTCTGTGCTTACCATTCCATAGCTTAGCTAGCTAGAAATCCCATAACAATTATAAACTTTACTCAAAGATAATAATGGAGTTATCGAGCTTTCACTGTTAATTGCTGGAGAATTTTAATCACTGATTAATGTTAGTGTCTATGGCCATTCTATCATGTTTGTTTTGAGCAGAGAAGTATTTTAAAAGGTAATGAATATAACAACAGCAACAGGCCAAAATTCTTCAAGGCTTTATCTAAAGATTCAGATGTATGCTCTGAAACTGATTCCCTCTTCCGGTCCCTTAATTGTTGGAGCTGTAAACTACATCATGGCTCCTCTATGGCTGATCAACCTAAATTTTCTGTCTTTGAAATCTGTGGCTGATACTCATGTTGATCCCACCTTGCTGGAAGTCAAGTTACAGGAAGGACACCTTACACAGACCTTTTGGCTGTGGACACACAGCTTTACTAACTCTTATACCAGCTGTACAAAGCCAGGGCACGGTAAAACAGGAATAACTCAGGAGTAAATACCAACACACCAAGCACTGAAACCCACTGTAAAGGATAAAAGATTGTGATATTTAATTGTGACAGCAAAGAGAGAGTTCATAGGAAGAGCATATGCTACTTTACACTAATTTTCCTACTGCCAAAAATTTTCCCCATACTGCTACACAAATAAAAATAACTATCATCCTAGACCTGAGCACATTTATCCTTTCCCTATTAAGATCAAAATATTACACATTTATCAAAGACTCTTTTTAAGTGTTCATTGAAAACTGTGCACAAATTCACCTGAATCAAACCCACTAAGGAGCTGCCTGACAGTACATCCCAGTGTTAGTTAAGATCGCCCTAACACGAGCAGAGCTTCATGTGGTATACTCGTTCTGTAAGGAACTATGAGTTTCTGACTGGGTGGCCCAGGCATTACACTGTCAATAGCTGAACTATAATTCTGGTCTAAAAAGACTTGTTTTTTCTGTCATGAAAAAACTCAGAAACAATAAATATTATTTATTTTATTGCTTGAGGCATCCATATCTTTACAAGAAAAACAAGTTATTCTAGAAATTATCATTACAATCTGCATCCTCATGAGGTTAAATTATTTTAATTTCTAATACCTTGTAATGTTCAAAACAGAATAATTATTTATATCTTCCACAAGTAGAAATGTATTGTATTATTTCATTTTCAATTATTAAGCCTTATCAGCTGGTTGAGATAGAAACAGTGAGAAATAGAGTTGTATGTAGTGAGACTCCTAATAGAGAGAACAGCAGCACTTCCAAATGAATGCCACCAACAAGAGATAGCTAATTTCCTTTAACTTCTATGATTCTTATTAAGTTATTATAATAGCTGGGTTTTTAAAATCTAAGGGTTGCTTTGCAGTACACTTCCAATATCAATTACCTTAGTGTGACACTTCTGAAAAGCATAAGTTCAGCAGCTTCAATTATTTATTAAAAACAGGTGTTCACACACAAATGTGTTGTTAGCGCCAGAAAAGAAAATGAGACTGTCTGAGAGAATTGTATCAAATTTGTCTGATTTTCAGCTAAGGATGTTCTCATAAAATAAAACAAGAGAGAACTATCACAACCAATCACAAACCCCCAATTTTCTAGCAATTCCCTAACTTATTTTCACTGTTGCATATAAATACATGCCTTTTAAGAGAAAGCAGAAACAAAAGTTATTGCAAGTGTTGGAAGCATTAAATAAGGTGCTGGAAGAATAGCAGAAAATTGATTATACAGAATAAAGCTAATGAACCTTGGCAGCACTGTCTGGGTAACCTCTTTTTTTTCTGCTTCACTTTTTCATTGTCCATTCAGTTTAGGGTTACTAGTAAAAAACTGTAAGTCTAGTGATTTTATAGTGTGCAAGTCCTCAGTATGGGATGAAAAAGCATCTTCAGTACCTAACAGTCTTCTGTGAATTGCTTTCCTTTTGTTCCAGTGGCATCTAGTCTGCTTCCGTATTCATCTTCTGGGCTAAGCAGCAAAATCATTCGCTTCCTAGTTGTACAGGAGATGACTGCTCTCTCATGACAAGGCTATTTTCAGTGGTAGTTAATTAGCAAGCACATGGTCACAGAGCTGCCCATCTTGCCCTTTACCACAAACCTGGCATTTGTGTGCAGCACACACAGCAGACTTAATATTAGGACAAGTCTTGCT
The DNA here is from genome assembly GCF_017639235.1 of Corvus kubaryi. Lineage (NCBI taxonomy): Eukaryota > Metazoa > Chordata > Aves > Passeriformes > Corvidae > Corvus > Corvus kubaryi. The sequence continues at coordinate 32,045,638 of NW_024582091.1, read as the reverse complement.
GTGGTAATCAAGTTCATATACTTGATTTTTTTTTTAATGGTAATAATTCATTTCTGAAGTTCCACCTATCTATCCATTAAGTGATGAAGTATCAGGGCACAGAGGGGAATAATCTTTAATGTTGTCTATGCATAAGTCAACCCAATTCAGAAGGGAGAAAAGCGTAAATACAGCCAATTTTTCTCATGTGCATTAGTGTTTTTACCCCCTCTATTATCTGTGCTGTTAGGTATGTGTAATAGAAACCAAGCAAAATCGGTGACTGAGAAGTCTACAACACCAGCCTTTGCACAGAGGTGTCCTAGAGTATAGGAATCTAGACAAAGTGTGAAAACATTGCAAGAAGCTATAAAAAATGCAGAGGTCTGAGTGTCTAGTCTAAAATGATTCTAGGACACTATTCATCACACTTGCTCTCGCTTTTACATAATATCTGTGCAAATCCTGTCATAGTGTATATTAATCAAAATCCTGGGTTTTGGTCAATAAATGGTAGTAAAAATATCCAAAACACTGCTTAAGAAAAAATTCAAATATTGTGCTACTTCTTTTGAGACAGTGAGCTTCATAAATTTACTTATGTGATTAATATGATGAAGATTGCAGACTAAATAATATACAACGAATTCTATATATATTTGTGAATGTACTGAATACCATTAAGTTTCCTTTTATCCTTTAGAGAAATATTACCACATTTTATCAAATAAGTTTAAGATATTTCAGTTACGTATGTGAAGTTAGACTTTTAAGAAATAGTTTTCATTTTAAAATGTCTCAAGACAGAAGGTTTATGCTTATTACTTTTCCTTCCCTGTCATCCCTCAAATAAATCTTGAGTGGGCCAGTTGTAGGTAGATTTAGCAAATGGGTAAAGGCTCAAAGAGAATTTGACTTTCTAAAAGATGTTATAAATTTGAAAACTAGAAAATGGGGAGGTAGACAGATAACTGTGGACACAGATACCTCCTGAGATACAATTTCCGGAGAGGAAGGTAGGCGGAATGTAACAGCTACACACCCCATTTGAAGGCAGCTGGGCCAGGCAATCTGGACATATCTGGTTGCAGACTAATGACAAAGTGCTTTATCTGCAGGGGTGTCACAGACAGATTCAGGAAGGAACAGATGTTATTTCCATGGAAGACAGATCTGAGAGATTAAAGGACAAAAGTCAGTAGGAAACCAGGCACTCTCATTAGCTCTACAGATGATAGAACAACTAGTAAGAACACTCACACATATTCAGTAGCATGCTTAAGTTGTGCCACCTTCCTAGGTGTCTGAGTAGAAACCTTTTAATGGCCTGTCATAAGTGATGTGTGTACATTGACAGATAATCTTCATCAAGAAGACAGCATTTTTTTGTTGTGTGGCTGCCATAGAAGAAGGATGCATGGGCTTCCCCCAAACTGAGGGGTATTCCTACAGTTCTCATCTGAAGACCACATCAGGCAACAGAAAAGACTCAAAGAAGCACAAGGGGCTTTGTTGTCCCTTTCAAGATTTACTAAACAACGATACCCATACTCCTGTTACCTCCAACTCTACTGACCCCATGGTGCAGATCTTACTAAAGGAATGATGACTGGTCACTAAATTTAATTTCTCTTCAAGGCACAAATATGAAGATCTACAGCTCTTAAAATCACACAACATACTGAAACATAGACTGGAGGCTGTCTGCCATGGATAACTCCTGCTTCACATTTAGACACACTGAGAGTCACAACACAGAGTACTGCTGTGCTCCCAAATCACTGTGACAAACAATAAACAGTTAATTTCCTTCAGGCATGTCATAAGGACATGCTTGCCATGAGACAGGTGGGCAACCCTTTTCAATAAATTCTCCTTGTTCCTAAAAGAGACAGAATACTTGCATAATGATAGGTAAATTCAACATTTTATCTTGGAATATTTAGAATTGCTTTCTTGGTGACTGCAAGACTAATTATGTTCACTTATGTTTATATTTGCAAGGCTTTCCTGGGCACTGAAGTTTCCTTTTACAAAGGACAGCAAAGTCAATAGCATTAGTAGGTAGACAGCAAGGGAATCAAAGTATAAGTACTATGGACATGCTGTCCCTTTCCAGTATAAATTTGATATAAACTGTTGAAAAATACTAGCCTGTGTGTGTATATATATATATTTTTTTTTTTCTTTCCAATGTAACTGCTTTAGCAACACTGAAATGATTGGTATACCATATTATTGTATTTAACAATGCCCCGACTTCCTAACAGCTGGTGTATTTTCCTGTTCTTCATGGGGAATTTTAATTACTCAAGAGTAGCTGTACTACATTAATATCATGAAGGATGATTTTCAGCTTTTTGAAGAAGTTCTAGATCTTCTGACCAATATTCTGAACAAGAACAAAAGTGTTTTTCTCTCAAATCTTTCCCTGACACTTCTTTAGTCTCCTACAGACTCTGAACTGAATTTACCGCTGGTCATCAAGAATAGGTTTTATTGCTTGTGTTGAGAAAAGTGACTGATTTTACATGAGGCCATAACTTGCATTTTCATCATTTGCTAAAAGTTTCCAAAAGGTTTTCTGGCTCTGGGGAAGATCAGCCAGCTTTTGTAATTAGAATTGTATGAAAAAAAGACTGAAGCAAGGGTTGGTTGGAATTTCTCAATCTTACATCAATTATTGTCCACTTAAGAGACAAGCAGCAGTTGCCAGTTTAATCGTTTTACGAGACTCCATTTACCATTCATGTTAAAATGGCCCTGGGTAGGTTCTTTTTATCCATTATAAATCAAAATAAATAATGAATAATGATAAGTAATTGCAACTAATGAATCAGACATGGCATTCCTTATTCCCACTACATCAACTCTACACATGTGCACTGCCTAGAAGAAGCAGAACTATCTTCACAGACAGGAAAAAATAGCAAAGAAGGCAATGCTGCTACTTCAAAGAGCTTTTGCAGCAATACAGTATTTGGCACAAGAGAACAACTTGGAATTAATGCGGATGCTTTAAAAACAAAGAGAACAGTTCTTATTTTCTTGTTGCAGAACTCTGAGGTGGACTTTTACCATGAGTGAATAATTTTTTACATAGTTATTAGGAGTGTGTGGGCTACAACATGAGAAATAGTACTCAGGTCTACACTGCTTAAAATTTTTCATACCATTTATAAAATCCCTTAGTTCTATAAAAATAGATTTGTGGATCCTTGCCAGATATTCTTAAACACATTTCATGCTTACAAAAGCAGTCCTGTAATAAATTAACACTTTTTCCATGGACAGTTTCAGCTAATATATATCCCATATGGTGGTGAATGAAGTTTAAAAATTATGAAGCACTCTCACTGTTGGGAGTAGCAAAAGAATTCTCATGACAGAAAGACAAGAAGATAAAAATAAGTAGTTGACATACAAGTGCTTTTCATTGCTTTATACAACTTCTAGGTCACCCAAAATGCAGTACATACATAAAACTTAAATTAAAAGAGCATATGAACATTAGAGAAGCATTATACTCATCTTCCTTAATCTGTAGTATCCCAAGTTATTTGATACAGTAGGAATCTAGACAATAGACATAGCAATTCTGCATGCAATGTAAATATAGAATTAAAAGAAAAGGTCAAGAAAACAGTTCGATTTAATCTGAAACTCACTTCTTGTTGTCGAAAACTTCAGAAATAATGACTTACTTAAAAAAAAAAGTATTTTGAGATGAAAAATGGGAATAGCTTGTTCAAGAGATTTAGAGCAGCTTTTATGTTTTCATTTTTTCAACTCCTGTTAAACTGATTTGTTAAATTAAATACAAATTGTTTACCTCAATGAAAGAATGCACCATGCCTCAACAGAAAGTGGTATGCCAGAAATGCACTTCTCCTATAAAGTATGTCAAAAGGAGCTTTATGAAGGTATTCATGCTGATCTTGGAGGAACAGCTGAATGATAAGAATGTCTCTGTTATAGCCTTAGTCATAATGGAGTACTATTGTGAAAGGAAAATATAAATACATTAATTTGATGTTTTTAAGTCACACAGGAAAATAACTGGTGTTTGATTTGAAAGAAAACAGAAATAAGAACAATTATTTGAACGGTACTTTTAATAAAAAATGGTAGGCAGATTTTTTCCTACATTTCACACATGATTTATCAGAGACCCTTTTCACAACAATGAAGAGCTATCCAGAAAGGAACTAAAGGCTTGCTTGAACAAAGCCAATTGCGTCCTTCAAGTATCTACTGGTTTTGCAATGATCATTTTCCCAGGGCACTGCATTGATCATTGCTGGGTTGATCACTAGACAGCCCATTCAAGCATGAACTCTATTTGACTTCTCTTTGTTCAATTTTCAAAGCACTATATATACAATTCCTTTCCTATACATTGTTTTCATTTGTCACGCTTTCCACCCCTGACCAAACTACAGCACTGGTATTGCTACTAGCTGTATTTTCAAACATACAAAGTCTTCAAAATTTTCTCTAATGTCTAATAGGAGTTCACTGTAAGCATCCACAAAGACTCCTCTTTAACCTTACTTAAGCTCCTCCTTGAAACTTGCTGGGGCCAGACAGGGATAAAGTTGCTGGCGGGCTGGTAATGCCACTCTCCATCTAAGCAGGTCCACCTCGTTGTTTCAACACCCTTGCCCACTGTCTGCACCAACCTGCCATCTCTTGTCTTATAAACCTATCTGAGCAAGAATGACATTTCCATGCTATGTTTATATACTACCTGCTGCAATGGGATTCTGATGCATGAGTGAGAATGCAAGTTTGATAAAATACAGAACATTTATTAAAAATAAAAATATGCATAAATAAAAAGTGATGTTGTTTTGAGTTAAGCTCCTGTTTTTTAATTAAAGCAAAATGTTCAGCACCGCAGAGGGAATGAAAGCAAGTCTGGCTGTAAAATGTCACTGTTCTCTGGGGGCTGTGGGCTTTGCATTAAGCTGTGGTTATATTCTGTATAAAATTGGGAAGAAGAGAGGAATTTTTCTCAGGTAGGGCTTACAGAACTCACTATCAGCAGGCCCACAGAAAATGCAGAGGACTTAACCACTGGTGCATTAATACCCTTTCCTTGCCTCAAGAGTTGCTAACCAGGACCCACAAGAGCCCTCTGGCACCAAACTGAATGTGTTCACCCCACTGCCACTGTGGCAAGGAATTTCCTTAGTACAGGAGGGAAAAACTACCATGGTCATTCTGACATAGAGTAACGCTAAGTTTGCATGAGGATCTGCCCTTCAAAATCAAAAGAGAAACAAAATATTTGTCTGTCCTGCTTTATCAAAAGAAGTGACTTAGAAGGCAATGTGCAAAAATCCCTTTGTAACAGGTGGGATCCCTGAAAGACAGGGATGTTGCAAATGCCTTATTTGCAGGCTCTGCTCTCATAAGTCAGTATTAATAAGCACAAGTGATAGAATTGAAAGAATATGCCCAAAATAATTAATTTATACTGGCTAGAAAATTAGACAGAAGCACTGAGTCTTTCATTGTCCCAGGATAAAGAAAAATTTTGCAACAGGAATGCAATCATTGAAACATAACAAACAAAAGGCATGCATCTGAAATGACATCTGTATTTATAGGACAGAAGCCAGAGTTTCCAACTCATAGATTATATATATGAATTACTTAATTATTAAATTTACAAAAAAATATCTGAATACATTTTCTTTTTTGGTCTGTAATAGGAAACACCAGAGGTGCCTTTGTAAATGAGACCTGAACTATTAAACCAGGGAACTTGACATGCAATGCAAGACACAGGAACTGTGATTATAATTCTTCTTCACCATGATAACTTGCAAGTGCTTTTTGAAACCAAGAAAAGTCTGCTAGCAAAAAAAACTAAAAAAAAAAAAAAAAAAAAAAAAAAGGAAAAAAAAAAAAAGAAAAAACCAAACTGTGTTATTGTCTTCTCTCAACTATTATGCACCCAAAATACATGATACAAACAATTTTTTGGTCAGCTATAAAAAGATTTTAAAAGCAGCAATTTTACATACCCACCAGATAAGACCAGTTATTTATCACAATCTAATGAATGCCTTAAATGACAGTGGCTTGTTATATGGAAGTACTTAAAGAGGCACATTCACTGTTTCGGCTGGCAAAAGTTCACGATAAATACCTCGAGTCAGTTTTGCATTTACTCTCTATTTATCAATTCAAAAGAAGAAAATATCATTAATTACTAACATTTATTTTTCCTTTTTAGTACATGTGTCCATCAAGAAAATACTTGTGACTACCGACCATGCAAGTATTGGCATTGCTTTAGAGAAACTATTTAAGTAAAAATCAAAGTTTTGAGCACTTATTGATTGTTCATGAGGCTACATCATTACTGGTGCTGAAAATTAGATACATTTCTTAGGTATTCTTACTTAATTTACAAAGCTATTCAATAATCCTGCATTAAACTACCAAAATATATGCACATACAAAAAAATATAACTTCTTTGCCCTCTTTTTTTAATGATAGTTCTGGAAAGAAGAACCCAACAATGCAACAGTGTTAAATTATTTAAAATAATAATAATCCTTTAGGAGGTCATTATCAATCTTAATAATAAAACCCTTACTACACAGATGAATCTTTTTTATGAAGTGTCTATGTACATAACTGTCAGTGCTTAATGATAAAGCCTCACCTAGGAAAAAAAAACCAAAACAACTATGCAAGATAGAACAGATCAGTCCTTCTTCTGTTTAAATGCTTGAATTGTCCCTTGCAGCAAAATTGCTGAAGAGGAAACAACATATTAAATGTCAAATTGACCTGGGACAGATAATATTACTGGATTTTAGCCATCAAATATTTCCTTTTATCTTAATTGGCTATTAGTCTCTATGAACACAAAATACTCAGGAGAAAATAAAGCTTTTATCTTTGTTTTCCTCTTGCATATTTGTCCATAAAGAGTGCACAAAGCCCAGTAAACCTTCACACAATGTACACCAAGTTCTTTGTGGGGTATGAGACTTTGAGGATTTATTCCTCTCCTGAACACAAAGGACCAGAATAAAAAGAACAGCAAGCCTAGCTAAAACAATTGCTTGTGCTACCCATGTGAGCAGCATATTTTCACTTCCAAGTCATTATCTTTTATAACTAGCAGTTAGTGCAAGTAAAGAAGCTCAAACCAAATGATGGTTATAGCATTTAATCAGATGCCCAGATGGTTAGTAAACAATATAAAACTGTAATTAAACAGGACCTAGCAATGAATGTGTCCATTTCAGGCTTTTTGTAAAATCACTCTAGAAATTGATACCAGCCACAGTTAATAACTACCTATGGAAAGTTAAAGTCAATGGAAATTTTTACTTTAAACTGAATAAACAATGTATGAACTCCTGTTTACTCAGCATCTATGTCTTGCAAATTTAAGAATGAGGAGGGCTTGAACCACTGCTGTGTTCTTCAAGTTTTACGTTGCTGTCACTGCATAAAATTATACCCTTGTAAAACTAGAAACTATTAAGCTTCTAGCATTTTAATTTCTCTAACAGTTTGAGGTTATGCATTTTAGAGGAGCTTTGGAGCTTCTCTAATACAGAATCAAGTAAAAGCTCAACCAGAACATTTAAACTAGTATACTGGCATGCCCTGACAGACAGAAAAAAAAAGACGGAATAGAAATTGTACAATTCTGTTAGCTGAAGGCTTCATAGATATGGCAAAATGTCTAAAAGCTCTGACCAGTAAGAGTTGAACACAGTAAGACATAGACATCTTGTCCCAACATTTTAAATCAATTAGCAGAAGTAATTTCAATTAAAAAAAACTTATTAAAAAAAAAAAAAAGACAGAATAACAGGATCACCATAACTGTCTCAAATTAAGCTGCTGCTAGTTGGTTGATACTTTTGGATCAACTTATGACAAGCAAAATCAAAGAAAAACCTTTAATTTTCTGACAATTATAAATTGCTCTATCATATTATCTGGTATCTTTAATTTAAAGCCATAAAGAGCTAATTTCTTCCCCTTAATATTTAAATAATAGTTTTGCTTGTGAAAGAATACATTACAACTGCAAATGTGCCTATTTGAATAATTACAGACACTGTATTCCATTGTTTAGTCACAACAGAGATGAATGAAGGCAGCACAAAAACAGGCACTGAACAACACCCAACACCTCCCCCCGCTTAGTTTTTACAAAGCTTATCTCCTCTTACATTTCTTACCAGGTCAAAATCAACCTGACATAAAATCCAGCATATACTTTTTTGGGGAAGTAAAGACTGGGTTCTGTATCATTTGTATTTTGGTATTGAAACATGCTTCATCTTGAACTTCTTAGAGAATATTTAATTCTGTCAAAATAATATTAACTTTTTCATAATACATTTGAATACTAGAAAACAGTTCTAAGGAAGATTGGCTGAATGGAAATGGTGATATTAAATGCAGCATGTTAGTAAAAAATGTAATGAAACTAATGTCTCCTACTTTCACATTGCTGTTTTGATTAGATTTTATGGTCTTTGCATGCTAGTTAGTTCTGACAGTGCATCTTTCAATATAATCTCAATTCTCTAAGGTACTTACACGTGTACAAGGCCCCTCTGAAATCAACTACTCGTGCCTGAAAACTAGGCTTGTTCTTAACTACTTGCTGAGGAGCAATCTCATTTACTTCTCATTAGAGTTGATGGTAGGACTCCCACTCAATTTCGACAGACAACATCAAAGTCTTAAACCCCACATGACATTGTGAATTATGCACGGCTAGAGGTCTGTATCCCATTCTTACTGGTCAGCCATAATATTATGGCACTGCACCTTTAGCTATTTCTCACACACTGAAGAGCTTGCAGGGCAGTTTCATTTTGCCCCTGACCTGTCCCTCCTCCACTGTCCCACCACCCTCTGCCATGGTTCCACAGCTGGTGATCTGATTACACCAGTGAAAGGTATCAACTGACTACAATCACCTTGACATTAAAGGTGCTGATCTAAAGCGCTTCAATACTTAAATTTATTCCCTTGTCCACCCAAATGAAATGTTAAAGACAGCATTAGCTGCCTCTTTGGCATTTGTGAAACTTAAGGAAAATTGGAGGCTTCCAGGTAAGTAATCAGGAAGAACCAGTAGGACAGAGGAGCTACCCACAGTAAACCAGTAACAAGTGCTAAGGGTGCAGCAGAACTTCTGCCCAGGCTCAATGCAGTTCAATAAATGCACTTTCCATTTTATCAGTCCTCCCTAAAGAAAAGCTCTGCATTATAATTTTGAATTCTTTGGAGACTTTAAGAGATATTATTTTAAAAAAAAGGAAGTTACAAGGTCCTATCCCATCACCAATACTATGACAAAATTCTCTGTTGCAGTGATAATTTCAGATTAAAGCTAGTGAAGTAACTTGCATCTTTCCTTTGAGAACTACCCCTACTGTCAGAAAAAATAAGAGTGAGGTGTTTAATTTGCTTTATGTCTCACCATCGCAGGAAGCATTATGTCATTCACCCTCTTTTCAAATGAAGGAACTAGGGTGTATCAAATGAAACCTAGGAGGTAGCAAGCCAAGGGAAATTCTGATGAAATGTGTCGTTAGGCCATGGAAATACTTCTTCAGAAGTATATAGATGATAAATAGATGAATATAAAGGGAGACTGCACAAGTTAAGGGAGAAAGAACTTTCAGATCTAACAAATAGAAAGGTAGCCACTTAAACATAATGGCTGATATTATTCTGAAGAACTGTTTTGACCAGTGTATTCTGACTCTAATATCCATTTACATTTGATAACCACTAAAGGCTGGAGTCTAATAAATTAAAGTACCTCTTTTTTGATCTTGATTCCACAAAAGTGATCAAAAAAACTGACACTCAACTGAAATCAGGAAGGCAGGATAACCCTCCAAATTTTATATGTTATATCTAGTATTGGAGCATGAACAAAGTTGAGACCTTATTTTCCTGAGTACAGAAGTAACACGAAAAATTATTGCTATAAGGGGCCACAGACCACCACAGTTTCTATTCTCGTGTAGCTGCCCACATGAACAGTGGCAGAATTCAATGAGTGAAATGCAACAAGTTTGTAAATCTTTGATTTCAAATTCTGAAATGGTGAACAACACTGAAGAAACAAGGGATCATAAAAAACTATTAATTAAGCACACTTCAAATATTTCTGACTGCGCTTCAGTCTCTCATCAATAGATTGGCTAATTAATCATAAGTATCTTAAATGCTGCACTATGTTTTTGAATGTTTTTGTTGTCTAGATGTTTCAGGTGAATAATATTTTTATTTTCCCAGCTGAATTTTAAAGAAAAAGAAGTGCTTAAACAACCACATTTTAAAAATGACCTTTCACTTATGAAACATTTGAGAGCCTCTTTTTGAATTCAAAATTAATTTGAGTCGAAGAAGATTCAAAAATGAGAAGGACTATATAGTCAAGACAGTCATTTTATTGTATATTGAGTTGTATTTCCTTTGGGTGTTAAACATGTTCTTGCTTTCTGTATTGCTTCTTGTCTCTATTCTCGGTTATCTGTATCACTGATATAGAGCAAGTGAACTAGAGCAGAACTCCATCTTTGATAGGAGGCATGGCAAGAATTTACAGGCATGCCTGTATGTGTCTCAAAGCTTAAGTTAGAGTGTCTGAAAAAAAGTGCTTTAACACAGACAGGCCTAATATCATTAAAAAATGCTTCATTCAAAATACTGCACAGTGTACTTTTATTAAAAATTGTAACGCTGGTTAATTCCAGTAGCCTGTCTCAAATAGAAAGCATAACAATATGCCTTAGGGAAAGTAATGAACAGCTATAGAATAATCTGCCTATTGGGAGTGCTTCTTCTTAACTCTTAAGCCTGAAAATCATATTGCTTGCAAAATCTTCATTTGATATAATATAAAGTCAAAAAAAGCATGCAAATGTCTAATTCATTTAAAAAATGTATTAAGATCTTGGCCTCAATTCTACTCTGCCTGTGAAAATGAGATTTACACATAGTTTGTGCTTACAAAATTTGTATTTTAGAAAAGTACATTTTTATTTTTTATTTTCTTTTACTTATCCATTCTTTTCATATCATAACAAATTTAGTACTTTATCTTCCCTGTATGTATCTACATTATATCATTTCTTCTCTTTAATGCTTTCTAAATTAAAATAATATGTCGAGTCTTTGTATGGAGGTCTTTATATTCAGCCTCCATCCAAAAACCAACCTAGTGGCCTTTCTCATATAAACCAGCCTTCTATAATGAAGTGACTACACCAGCAGACAAGGGAAGGGCAACAACATCTTCCTCTCTAAATTGGAGAGAAATGGGCTCAATTGATGGACTGTTAGATGGATAAGAAAGCAGTTGGATGGTTGCATCCAGAGTAGTGGTCAATGGCTCAGAGTCACGATGGACATCAGCGACAAGTGATGTCCCTCAGGGGTCTGTATTGGGACCAGTGTTGTTTACTATCTTCATTAATAACATCAGTGAAGGGATCAGTGCACTCAGCAAATCTGCAGATGACAACAAGTGGAGTGTGTGCTCTTGACACACCTGAAGGACAGAATGCCATCCAGAGGGACCTAGGCAAGCTCAAGAAGTGGGCCCATGGGAATCTTATGTGGTTTCACAAGACCAGGGGCAAAGTGCTGCACCTGGGTCAGGGCAACCCTGGTATCAACACAGGCTAGGGTTTAAACACATGGAGAACAGCCCTGCTGAGAAGAACTTGGGGGTGCTGGTGGAGGAGACGCTGAGCATGAGCTGGCAATGTGTGTTTGCAGCTCAGAAAACCAACAGTATCCCAGAATGCATCAAAAGAAGAATGGCCAGCGGGTTGAAGGAGGTGATTCTTCCCCTTTACTCTGCTCTGGTGACAACCCATCTAGAGTACTGCATTCAGTTTTGGGGTCACCAGCACAGGAAGGACATTGATTGGTTGAAGGGAGTCCAGAGGAGGGACACCAAGATGATTAGAGGGATGGAGCAACTCCGCTATGAGGAAAGGCTGAGAGAACTGAAAATGTTCAACCTGGAAAAGAGAAGGCTTCAGTGTGACCTAATTGTGGCCTTACACTACCTGAAGGGAGCCTACAAGAAAGATGGAGAGAAGTTATTTACAAGAGCATGTGACAGATAAGAGGGAATGGATTCAAACTGAGAGTAGGTTTAGACTAGGTATTTAGAAAAAAATTCTTTACTGTGAGGATGGTAAGACACTGAAACAGGTTGCCCAGAGGAGTGTGGATGCCCCATCCCTGGAAGTGTTCAAGGCCAGGTTGAATGGGGCTCTGAGCGAGATGGTCCAGTGGAAGGTGTCCATGCCCACGGCAGAGGGGTTGGAACTAGATGGTCTTTAATGTCCCTTCCAACCCAAGCCGTTCTATGATTCTATTATATACCTACTCTCTTTTCTGAATTATCTTCTTTGACCAGAACTGTCTTATTCCAGCTGAGTGGTTAGAATTGATTTACGTGTAACATAGCACTATTTTCCATCTCACTGTTTAAACATTCCAATGCTCTGTTTGCTTTTCCACTTCTTCCTGCAGTCATTGAACAATCTTTGACAACATCAAGTCCTCACTGCTCAGTGTATGGTTAGCTCAAATTATGCCTCTGAATGAGCCATAACTTTCACTTGTCAACTATAAGGATGTCACTGAGCTAATCACTCAACTGGCACTGACATGCCTCTCCATAGTCTTTTACAGCCACCACTGGTTTGCAATCTTATGAGTTATAAAATTGGTCCTATTTTTTCTTAGTCAGCCACATCTGAGAGAGCCAAGGAGATACAGCTAGAGCACTGAGACATTTGGCAAGTCACCTGCTGTAAAAGGGCTTCAGGAGACAGCTTTGTCAAAATATCTGTGCCACAGAAGAGGTTCTACAGTCTGTGTTCTCCTGTAGAATACTGGTTTACTGAAATAGTTTCATGGAGATTATTCAGTTTCTGCCCATTTACAGGAACACCCATGTTTTCCAAGTCCACTTGCCAGCTTCTGATATTCATCTGAATATCTTGAGCTTCCAGGCCTTACACTGTACTAGGCGGAAATGAAAACAAGAGCTGAGATACTAACAGCTGTCTCAAAAGCTCTAACTTATCCTATAGTCTAGGTAAAATTCAAGGATGAGTTTTGGTGAATGCAGAGGCTCTGGGTACATGCTTTCAAACAAGCTCAAGACTTCAAGCCCGTGTGGAAGTCACCACTTCTGCATTCTCCCTGTCTCCCAGTCTCCCTGTGAATCTGAAATGCATAATCCTACTCTTAGGCATCCAGATTTTTTTTTTTTTTTAATACTTCATTCCGTATCAGAATGAACGCTATCTTTAAAACCCAAAATCTTTACATTTCTACTTCAGTCCATTCATTTTACAAGAAAATTGAATGTTTTTTTATGAAAACAGGACTTCCTATATATTTTTATCTTATAATCTTGTCATACAATTTGACAGGGCTGAGAAAACTGTGCCCAAATACATCACCATGCACAACTGCTAAACCTGCATAACTTTTGATGAAACTTATATGCTCAGAAAGAGACTTCCTATTCCTTGTTAGAAATTAACTTCTATATCAAAGAAATACTTTTATTCTATGACCTTGATAAAAGGCTGGTACAACTTGAACAGATTAGAAAAATTTTGACAGAAAAATTTCCCACCGGAAAATAAACTGGACTGTGAAAAAGCTACATAGAAAGGCACAGTATCAATAATGAAACTTATTACACCAGTGTACACTTTCATATCAAATTTCATTTTGGGAATGGAACACCTATTTTTAAGTTCACCGTAAGCTTCCTGTTTCAGAAGCATATTCCCATGTTACAGCAAAGTGTCCTTTTTAAGGTTAATTATGTTTTGAATTTTTAATCACAATTTTAATTTCAATTTTCTGCCTTTGAGGCTTGCCAATTTGAACTTTGCAGAATACTGTGCAAAACAGAAATTTTAGTTCGTTACAATCCTAGTCAGAGTAGATTTTCAGGTTCTTCAGTATCTGTTTCAAGAGGAGATTGCAGTCACTGCAAGCAATCATGACAGTTTCTAAACATCAAGACATTGTACTGCTATTATGCATTTTTTACAAGATGTGCTGGTTGGGAGTCCTCTTACACTGGGAATAAAAATGGATGGAAATACCGATTGCTAACCTTTCTCTGACTTAGATGAAGAGCCTTCATGCATTTCTGGCAGGCTCTGCAATAACTGGCAGTTATGACTACTTGGCAAGAGATGGGATTGCAATGTTTTCAAAGTAACGGCAGGATGTGCCCTTCTTCTGGCAAAGCCCTCCTCCAGTAGCAGCCATTTAAAAATTTCTTTTTTTCCAGCTCTGAATTACTTTTTTTAACAGTGGTGCCCAAACCTTCTTCTGCATCACCTGCACAAATTATGCTCTACTGCAGTTAGAAAAGACAAACGCCCCAGAGAATTTCAGTTTCCTTTGTTTGACACTATTTCAAACCACAGAGAGCTGCAAGACAATCTATATTCAAATCCTGTGTGAGCTTTTAGTGTGGCTTTTAAAATCATTCAGCACTTCATGTGAATTGCTTTTTTTGGCAGAATGCACAGATAACCATGGCAATAGTATTGAATCTACATCTACCTTGGCAATTCACAGCTCATTTTTTTTAACTTGTATATGTTGAAGGGGGGAATAATAATAGTAACCTGAAAACTAGAGACTTCAGAATGTCCAGAAAAGGTCATCTGGCATACATGATGTTATCTCCAGCTGCAGGACAAAACTTTAACAGTCAAAACACTAAAAGAAAGCCAACTTAGTTCATTAAGAAACTTAGTATAAAATATACTGAAAGTTAGTCCCAAATAATTCATAGCAGTATTAACACTTGTGGTGAGAAGACTGTCATAATCATGCTTGACTAGTAAAATTCAAGCCTGGATTAAGCCCCAAGGGTCTACTAAAACTAAAGCTTGAATAGGAAAAAATCGAGTTTGCTACTGAAACAGAATGTAATCACCCAATTAGAATCTGTGTAATAAACATTTGTGCAGAAATAAACACAGATTTATGTGCACATGAGTTTTTACGAAACAAAATTCTAATCAAAGGACATTAAAATAGTTGCAAGGTTGAGTACTCAAATGTAAGGCAATTCCAGAGGCTGAATTTTCCATAGATCCTTCTGCATATACAATATGATTATGTCTTTGACTCCATGCTGGTTTTTTCTGCATAATCTCCACTTTATTTGGGATTCCTGATGGACAGTACACACCTGAATAAGTAATAATTCAATGATTTGTGTTCTTTTTGGTGTTCAGCATGTGTCCTCCATTCATTACCTACAACATACTATTCACATCCTGCTCTAAAGACATAGTTATTAATTTCTCTAAGAGTTATTAATTTTCTCATAGCTATTTTTTCTGGTGCTTTGTTCCACATATGATTTTTCTAAAAGTGCACTAATTTATTTTCACAATAGCCTTTACCCTACTGGCTACTGCAATTGTAGCACAGAGAGATCAAGGTCAAGGCTTCAATTATTTTCTGAGGGTCAGGATGAGATACTTAAGACTTGATTTCCAAGGTCTCAGGACACACAGCATTTCATACATTGAAGTCCATTTTCCACATCTGTAGATCTGTATCTTAGGTTAGGAATCTTAAAATGAGGAACATACAATCACATCTAAGAACAGTCTGCTTTAATCTCTTGTCAGGCTTAAGATGGGAACTTGGTGTTAGTGGCATGCTTAGAATACAATTTCTCAGAGTGAATGCCCTCTCCTTCTATCCTGAAATGAACCCCATTCTCCAGCATTCCTCTGTCCACTTAGCATATGCTTTCCAACTTTTGCAGCAAGTGATGCAGAAGCCAGTTTAAAAAAATACACTTTGGTTTCATTACTCAGTATTGACGAATTCCCAGATTAGGCCCTTTCTTCTCTTTGCCTGAAGTGTGAACAAGAAAAAACCCTGCAAGTGTGTTAGAAGGGGAGGGCACTGAATTTGCAGAAGCATCCAGAGCACTGTAATTTCTAAATGTTAAGGTGTGCTTTCATCACGTCATTTCTGCAACTGATTTCTCAGTTGTCTAGTTTGATCTTAAAAGCAGCGTGCAAACCAAAACCCCACTTCCTGATGTTTTATTCAAATTTGTGTTCCAGTATCAGCTATTTGGGGAGCTTTTAGATCTCCCACATAGTTTTTCTACTTAAGGTAGCAGAGCAAGTGGGAACAGTAGTGGACAGGTGACTGTTGGTCACCATCACTGAAACATCAGTCCAGAATCTGCTGCAGATTTTTAGAAACATTTACAGCTACCAGTATGACTGTGTTCAGTAACTCTGTAGGCCATCCCAAGGCACTGACCATTGGGGGAACAGACTCTTTTGCCTGATCTTCACAGACCTGATCTTTCCTCCCTTCTTTTTACACTCAGTTCTTCTCCAGCTCCTGAAAAAGTTGTCAGCCCACAGCTTGGACAGGTGCACTGTTCACAGGGTTAAGGACTGGCTAGACAGCTGGGCCCAGACAAAGGTGGTGAATGGTGTTGCATTCACTTGGTGTCTGTCAGTAATGGTGTCCCTCAGGCATCAGTGTTGGGACAGTGCTGTTCAATACCTTTACTGATAATCTGGATGAGGGGATTGAGTGTAGTCTTGGTAAACTTGAAGACTCTCACCAAGCTGGGTGAGAGTGTTGGTCTGCTGGAGGGTAGGAGACCTCTGCAGAGTGACCTGGACAGGCTGGATTGATGGGCTGAGACCAACAACATGAGGCTCAACAAGAACAAGTGATGTGGCACTTTGGCCACAATAACCCCCTTCAGTGCTACAGCCTGGGTCCAGAGTGGTTGGAAAGCAGCCCAGAGGAAAAAGACCTGGGGATGTTGGTTGACAGCAGCTGAATTCTCTACAACTACCTGCAAGGAGACTGTAGACAGGTAGGGGTCAAGTTCAATTAATTTCTTATGAACTTTTCTTTGAGGCAAGGTCTAATATGTAAAATTTAAACCTGAATAGGACATGTATGCAGAATAACTAGTCATCAGATCTTCTAAGGCAAAGTGCCAGGCATCTAATGGTAAATGCTTACTGGTCATGGTACAGTAAGAAGTGATTGTGTTAAAACAATTCAGAGATGTACGTTTGGATTTGGGCACACCTGGCAAGTGTTACAATCGGAAGTTCAAGCTAAATTTTGCAACTACATCTAAAATTCAGTGATATCATGCATCACGTTGGCTTTGTGCTGTTCAAGAACTTGTTACAATATTAAGGATTTTCTAGGGTAAGCTGAAATATTTCTTATCAATAACAAAGATGCACAGGTAACCCTGCTGTTAAAAGTTTCCATGAGTGTAGAAAAGTCATACAAATATTAAGGGAATAAAGCACATTACAGTAAATAACTTTCTACAGTACATTTATTAATTTATACTGCTGAGATCAAAATCCTATGCTTCAGTGCCATTGTATCACACCTGACATTAAAAAAATAATAAATCTCTACTTGAGCCACAAGACACTATACTGAAAATACATTTCTACTGCTTGCAAGGAACATATCCCTTAGCCATTAGAAAAGAAATAAGACATGAATTTCTTATGACCTCTAACACAACATGCCAATAATTGCCATTCCCCTAAAAAAAGTTACAACTGAGTTTATCGTAAGTCTAACATAATCCTTCCTAAAAGGACATTATTCTTTCAGTGGTAAATTATATTTAGGAGCTAAGTAAATTTTTGTACAAAATTTGAAGGGACTTGAAGAGGCTTCTGAAACATTGTTTTACTTTACTGCAAAGTAGGTAGAGAATAAGAGTAAATAGAATAAATTTAAAAGGCAGGTTAGCTGCATTTGTCTGTACAAAATTTAAATCAGAAACAAAATGATGCTAAAAATCATTTATTATTGAATTAAGTATATTAAATAGGGTTACCAGTTCTAGAATGTGTTAAACACTAGAGATCTGAACTTGTATTTGGCAATAATTAAAATCATGTCTTCCTTCCATCTGCTCAGGGAATTGGTTGTGTCACCATCCCTGCAGGTATTTAAGATGTTTAGATGTGGCACTTGGGGACATGGTTTAGTGGTGGAGTTGTCAGAGATGGGTTAACAGTTTAACTTGATGATCTTTCCTCCAGGTCTTTTCTAACCTAAATGATGCTATGATCTCCAAAGATAAAATATTAAGTTCGCAAACTCAAATAATCCATATGAGGTACAGGTCATCAAAGTGGTTAGCTAGTACACATCCACAAGAGAATGCTCTGCTGGAACAAAGTAAACCAAGAGGTTGCCATCTTCTACCCTTCTCTCTGAGAAATGTGCACACTGTCAATATTTCACAGTTATTTGCAAACATAAAGGGTTTGAGATAGCATGTGCTTAACTCTTCCTGATCTCTTTCTCACTTTTTATTCCAGCACCCTTCTCTGGGACCCTAACTTTGAAATCTCAGTCCGACTCCCATTGCCATTCCCGGAGTCACAGGCTCAGATGTAAACTTAGTCTCCCTAATCTGAATTCATTACTTCAAAACAGGTTTATAACCACAATCCGGTATATCCTGCAATATCCTGCTAAAGTTCTTTCCTGATGTATGCCGTCTGAAAGCTTGAAGAGAACACTAAGGGATGTGAATCCCAGTGTTTCAGTTCCTGAGCCCCTTGCACTCCTGCACATGGAGAGAGCTGCAGTTGGTAGGGAGTACACAGCTGTTGTGGATTTTTGTGAAGGTGCTCTCAACACCTATCAAATGCCAAAGAATCTGACATTGCAAATCCACGTTTCTGAAGACTTGAATGCTTGTTCCTCTAGTCTTGGCCCATAAACTGAATACCTGCTTCCCAGTCTTCCTTCCTCCTCTCACAGCCTATATCTTCACATAGACAGTGGGCATCAATCTCCCTCCCTGCCCCTTTTTTCCCCTTGTCTCCAAGTCTGCTCCATTGGAGGATCGAGGAGCTAGCCAGAGTAGATCATGGTATGGGAAGCAATAAAAACATAAAGGAGACAGGGTTCCCGATCTTTCCATTCAAGTCAGGCCAGCTTTTTCCATTCAGGTTGTCCAACTTTGCATAGTAATAAAATTAATTATGTAGAAGTCTTAACAGTTCTTAAGTATCAACTTTCTAAATCTTTCTTTGAAGTTTGTGTCTGCAGTGTTAGGGCACTATGACAAAGGTACTTTGGGAAGAAATACATTTAAAATCTGTGTTTCTGAAGATACATTACATATACAAGGGTAGATATGCTTTATACTCCTACCCATACAGTCAGACGTGCAGAATTGTTCCTTCTTTTACTCAGGCTTTGAACTCAGCTGTTCTTTTGTACTAACTCACCTTTTAGGGGGAGGGAATCAGAATCACAAGGCTAAAAATTAATCCTAAACAAACCAGATTATTCATCATAAATTGCATACCTTTATGTGGTCTGATCACTTGTTTATCTTAGATCAAAAGTCTCCAAGAGACTTTAAATACTGATCCTCCACATAACACCAAGATGAGCAAACCCAGCAGCTTCAGATGTTTTATTATAATGTGAGATGTGTATCTCATTAATAAAATCTTGTGAAGCTTCTCAAGGCATTTCTGCCTTAGCACTTCCAATGGCAAGGAAAGCAATAATTCCCAATCTATGCTTCTTAAAAGCAGTTAAAGGTCATGAATAAATTACTGAGAAGTTCAGCATGGAAAGAAAATGGACCAGTGCTAGAATGGAAACATAAAGATTTATTATAATTAAAATCCTCCTCACACATAAACATTTCTTTACAATATTTAACATTTTGATACCAAGACATCAAGGTTATAAAGCTGTAGCAAAAGATGACCTTTACTTGTCTCTGTAAACAATAAATAAGCAGGCAAAATGCAAAACACTGCTTTTTATATTTATCTGTATTAGGCATTTCATTAGTGTAGCTTTCTCTTATGCCTTCAAATTCTTTGTATCCCCATACATCTGCATAGAAAGCACTTACTAAAATGTCTAAAGTCAAGTTATCTTCATTAGGTGGGAAGTAAAAAGGCAAAATGATAATGCTAAGTAAATTAAAAAAAAATCTCCCAAATGACTTCACACTCATTATGAAAGGTATTTAAAAGAGGACTTCAGGTAGCCATTTTTACTACATTTTTACATTTTTACAGGTAGCCATTGAATTACTGTCATATATTTTGTTCCAGAAAGAGAGTGTAGCTTTCATCATGGAACCTCCCTGAAACCCCCCAGTTACCATTCAGCGTCTTCAGTTCTACTGTTTGCCTCTGCAGACATCAATCCTAGGGAACTTCAGCAATTAAAAAGATTGAGCATGAAGGCTCTAGAATTTGTGAGGCTTTTTCTCACAGCTTTGTGACAAGCTACATCTTCCTTACAAAGCAAAAATTCTATCTGGTGTAGTAGCACTACACTCTGTTTTGTGTTTCTACGACAGTATTTTTTACAATTTCTTTCTCTTACAACTTAACGTAGGCCTACGAAAATCTCAAACCATCTGGAGACTGACATCTCCTAATTTCACTCAGACATTACAATTCTAAAGGAAGACAAAAGACATTTTGCTGCTATAATTATACAGAAGGAAGAAAATAAAAAGGTGTAATAGTAGAGAATGAACTAAGTAGAGAAAAGATGAGATTCTCACCACAACAGGAAAACGCAGTCTGGCTCTTTGAGTTTCAATGCTTAACAGGCTGCCCTTACCTTCCATCTGCTGTCCACATTCCTAAATGTTTCTCAAGGCAGGTAATGAAAGCCATGATTAGATTAACAAACAAACCAAATTAAAATCATATATTAAGTATCACATTAGTTCAGACTTTTTTCCTCTCTCTGAAGTCCTCTTGGGTGTCTCTAAGGAAGCCAAGAATCTGTCTAATTGTGCTGTGGAGAAGCAACTAATAAGATGCAAGGAGACAGTATTTTGTTCATTGTATCATTCACAGTGAGTGCTATGCAAAGTATACAGCTGTGGTCAGAAACTGGCCTAGGATCCCACTCATGCCAGATTCTTTGCAGACTGCTGAAGCCAGGCTCCCCACTGCTCCTCCCTTTCTTGCCCTTTCCCCCTTACAGTCCCAGCTTCATGGTTACCAATTCCAGAGAGGGGTGGACCCCATTCCTGTCCTGCCTACAACTTCACGGCTACCTTGGGAGCTGGGGCAAGAATTCAAGCCCATGAGGGCTAAAGAAAGCTGAGGTCTTCCAACTGAGACAGAAACTTCCCTTATCTCACCCAATGTGACTGTGGCTCTCATTCTTTTCTGCCAAACTGCACTTAATCTGGGGTAGGAATATTAGGGCTATAGACAAGCAAGGATGCATTTTTGACTATGACTTGTGGGCAGTTCTGAATTCATACTGAGTTCTTTCTGGAACTTCCACCTCACAATTTTAAGTCTCATGCGTATTGGCTTGAATGGGAAATGGACCCTGTCCTAAAATATGAAGTATATTTACAGGTCTAAAATGAGGAACATGCAGTAATACCCTACCTCACTGTCAATAAAAGTAAAAATCCATTAAAGAAAGAATGTATTTTTATACTTGATATTTCTCTGTTCCCTTTTTTTCAGCATTATATTGTTAATAGAAATTTATATATGAAAAAACGGTCTTTGAGAAGCATTTGAAAAATGGTTAACACAATTCTGTCTTAGGTCTTCTTTCAGAACCTAAAGCAAACATGTATTAACAAAGCCAAGCTCCAAACATGTCCAGGTAACATAAAGACATGAATTAAAGGAACACCACATGATATCTGCTGCTTAACCAAAATCTCAATATACAGGTCAGCAGTGTTGGCACCACCAGCACCTACACGGCAGTAAACCAGTGTGCTGTGCCAGTGCTAAAAGCACTTCTTATCAATTGTTTCTTCTAAGAAAAGGATGTGAAACTAGTAAGACAAATTTAGGCAACAGAAAGCTGAAGGAGATAGTCTGACCCAAAAAAAAAAAAAAATAATTCACAGTGGAACACCAACAAAGTGAAAACACAAGGTGCGTAATACATCACCAGTCTGGAAATAAACAAGGAGGCTCTCCACTATTTTTTCAAGTTTTCAGGTGACCACAACTAATTGCCAAAAAAAGAAGTCATAAATCTTTTATGAAGCAAATATAGTAATACACACAAACAATGTACTCCCCATTCTTCCCTTGCTTGCATGCTTACTGCTCCTGCTGGTTTCTGTGAGTGGTGAGTATATGCATGTGAGAATATTTTGTCTGTGCTGCTCATAAGAGAAGACAGGATGACAGAATTGCTGAACTGAGACCTAGGATGGCCTGTTAATCTGATTCTAAATCCAGTGTGAATAAAGCACTTGAATTGCTGAAGCTTCACCTATACACATCAACTTTTGCTTTTCCCTCCTCCCCCATAGCAAGAATGTGGATGTTGTTATATGTGTTAGTGTTAGAGGGTCCTACAGCATTAAAAAGCCAATTTTGTGTTAGCAAATGGTGCTGGATTTACAGCTCTGGAGGATAAAATGCTTTAAAATGGGTAAATAATTTGACGTTTATACAGTGACTTTCGTCCTGAAGATTTGCTACAACGTGCTTATCAAACTGTACACATTTGGTGGCACTGAAATACAGCCAATTTGGTGTGCAGCCCAGAGCACAACAAAGCAAGACGAGAAGGAAGGTATTTAACTAGGTGCACCAGGGAAAACCTACTCCTGAAACCTTTTTTTTTGGAAATGTAGTGTCCATATTGACCAAAGGGAACTGCGGATTTCAATTTCAAAATTTCAACCCCAAGGCTGTCACAAAGACAACTACAAAACAGGTTTGCATTTTCCCTCTCTCATTCAGACAGATACAACCGTCTAAATACGACACTGTTTCCTAACTTCAGGTGTGGACCATTAAGACCTCAATTTATGCTAAGATGGTGTGCAAACTGCACAACAGCCTTTACATGCCTTGTTGCTACCAATCAGCTCACATTTGTTCACCAGTATAAAATATCTCGAATTTTAAACTGATATTTCTAGTAGGCACAGGTCATTTCTGTTCTGTATCCCACTTGCTACGTAATTTCTCAGCCAAGACTACAAGCAATAAAAGGTGCAAAATGAGAGTGAGTTTTGTGACTCTGGACCTGAACTAGCAAAATTCGAAAGATCAAATACCCTAATGTCATACTAATACAAAAGATCAGCTTAATTTGACTTACTCTGAACCTGCTGAGATCCCTCCAAAGTTCCCAATAGTCCGTACTTGCACAGAAATGTGAATGTACACACATGCACGTATAAATACACACACATATTTAACATGCTTACTTAGATTTTCAAGAAAGCATGAACATACAGATAACACAAAGTAGGAGTAATGTGGAGGGTATCTTTTCAGCTTTTTACCGGCTAGCGCTTGTATTTCAATGCCTTAGAAAGCCTCGAGCAGCCTTGAGAGGTAGCACGGGCGATCTAGCACTTTAGTAGCTCTAAAATCGGTACCTGAATCAGCTGCAGAGCAAATACCATCAGCAGAAGCAAAGAGGGAGAAATATAGCTCCCTGCTCGCTCAATTCCCTGCAGTTAGAAGCTTTCAAATGAGATAGACGACAAGAGATGTTCACAGGAAGATAGCTGAGCTGAGAGAGAGCGGAGCCTCCCCTCGACCATCTTTTATTAGGAGAAGGGGAAAGGGGAGGACTGGGGGCAGACCCGGGGTGACCGGCCAATGAGACACTGCTGAAGAGTCTGAGTTACATTTGGTTTTGCCTGCACTTGGAACAAAGGAGCTCGGAGCACATGGGCAGGAGCACGTGTCTTTGGGAGGGGGAGGGGAAGCTCAGAACAGGCAGCAACAATTCCCTATTTTTTGTTCTTTAAAGCTGGGTTGTAACTCTTAGTAACTTAAAAGTGCATAGAACAGTAACAAAACAACAGTGCAAAATATAATTGGAATCTATCGTCCCTACAACTCGACAGTACCTAGGAAGCCTTTAAACTAGTTCCCCAGTCAAAACTCATGGGAGTAAGTCATGGACTGCCACAAAAGTGACAAGAACAATGCATAATCTAACAGGACCAGGCTGCAGTCTGTCAGAATGACCCAAGATAAAAAATATAGAAACTAGCAGTGAAATTATTTAGATGGTTGTTTAGAATGTGTAGGACCTAGGATTGAATGATTCCTGCTCCTAGACAGCTTTCATGCTGGTTTTTTTGGGGTTGGTTTTTTTTTTTCATTATTTTGGACAACTGAATTAACTTCTTGGTATTAAACTCATGCTTTCAAAATGGAAACTATAACTGCAGGGGTTTGCATTAGCATTTATCTAGGTTTTTTTCTGAAAAACTGAACTATAGTACTGATAAATTTTAAAGAAGAAGAAAAGAGTTTGGGGTTGAAGTAGAGGGGCTTATAATCATTACTGGCAACATTCATGTGAAAGTCTCCTAGTCCACATACCTCTGATTTGCTTTTGAAATATCACACCTTTTGTTTCACTCCATTTGAATCTCTGTGATAATTGTATTAAAGTTTCTCTATTTTTGCTCATGGAGAAATCACAAAGCAGGCCTCTGAGTAAGGTCACACACTTTTTTCCCTCAGTCTTCCTTCCATGACCAATAGATACTTAAGTGGGACCATGAATGCCAATCTAAATAAGATGACTTGTCACTGCCAAATGCACACAGAGCAAAGATTTGACATACTACACACTAGTTACAACCTCTACTGAGAGGAATTTGTTGGGGGCTAAGGGGGAGGATTTACATTCATGACCTTTCCCAGCATCTGAAAGCAAACCTCTGCAGGTGTCAGTTCTTTAACATCTTGGATAATGACGAGAGAAATCATCTAGGAATAGAGCCTTAGACTATCAAAGGTTATTTATAGCAATTTGATTAACCAGTGAGACTTCAGAGACACTACCTCCGTCCAATAAACCTCCCAGTCATTCATTAAAATTAATACACATTAAAAAATCCATTTAAATTACAAGGTTGTATTTGAGATATTAATAATGAATCCAATCACATTTTTTACAAGTAAAATATATTAATGTGACTTTCAGGAGCTCAAGCAAGATAGTAGCTATCTAATATTACCAAGAATATTCTGTTTTTATTTGCAAACTCATTTATGTTTTACAAGCTAAAGTGTCATTACTTGGCAGCTGACTATTTGACGTTCATGCAAAACATGATCGGCTTGAAAATTTTCTTAGCTCCTTGAAAACACTGAGATCCAGCCACACTCATCTCCAGAAATATGTTGTCCAAAGCTAATGCACACACAAACAGGTTATCAAGTCTACTCATCACTAATGTAGCTGTTGATGAAACCATCTGTGATCACAACACACTCTAGAAATCTTCTGACAGAGCCTAGTTATAAGTAAAAAAACATTCAAACTGAATTCTACTTGGAAGCTTCAGCACATACATCCTGTGGAATGCACCATCACCAGCATTTTCAGACTGCCACAGTCAAGAGAGGATCTTCAAGGGAAAATCAGCATGTCAGCTGCTGACCCCTGAAAAAAACTTGGTCATCAGTGTTGCCATGGGCCATACTTTTGATAAACTGAAAACATGAATTTAATTTTTTCAGTCTCTGTGGCCCACAAATGGGCATTGAGAACCTATAAATGTGGTGCTGAACTCTTTTGAATGCATCATTTCAAATGTCAATGAAAATAATCTTCTTTCGGCCAGAGCAGAGTCAAGAACAGAAAGTATTTTCACAAATACCTGTTTGAATCTTGAAGTACACTAAACTCCACTGTATCCTTTTGCTTCTCCCAAATATTTAAGACTACCAGCATGACCAGGAAGGATCCTCACAATCTGGGATTTTTTTGTTTCAGTCACACACTGTGTGATTGGAGATTGCATCAAGCACTCCAGAAATTGTCAGTCAACCAGATATATAAAATAGAGGGCACATGATTTCAGCTCTTAGAGCTATCTGGTCAATGTATAGATCACTTGATTAGAGCCTTTGATCTCCAGATTTGAGGATTGGACGGAATTGGTCATGTCAGAGGCTGTCTCCAAAGTCCAGCTTTCAATAGCATGATGAGGACAGCACAACTGCAGGCACACATGGAGGCAATTACGGCACTGGCAGTGCCTTTGTTCTCCTCTTTACCTCTGTGGCACACTAGTTGGGGTTTTTTGTTTGTTTGTTTGGGTAGGGCTTTTTGTGTGATTTGGTTTTGGTTTTGGTTTATTTAGATCTTCAATCCCTTAAGTGTTGAAATTGATGTAAGATACTGGAAAATGCTTTGTGACCAGTTTTGTACGGGGCAGATGTTTTGTAGGCCACCATGATCCCTGTAGCTGCTTGATGCTTGTCTGCTTTTCCACAGTACTGAACATAAAGACCTACTTAGCAATCACCTATGGCCTTCTGTTCCTACCAATTTTCATATTAATTTTACAACTATTGTTCAAATGCATTCTTAAATGTTAACATTTCTTCCATGAACACCATAGCCTATGAAATATAATTCTATTCTATTGATATTGTTTTGATTAGTAGGTTTAAAGGGAGGAGGAAATCTTTTACATAAATTTGAAATAATTTTGCTTGTTCAAGAAACCAGTTTGTATCAAACAAAACTTGCCTACTTGGGAAGTGAACATTGTATTCAGTTTAGAAATAGATTTTTGAGAATTATGTTGATAATTTTAAAAGTGCATTTTGAAAATGTTTCCTTTATTACACGTAAGCTATCCACTATCTCAATGAATTCATTTGGATTAAAAATTTGTAAATAGTTTCAGTCAGGTTGTGTTTATTCTTCAAAAGAAACGAAGTTTTCAGTAGAAACAAAGTGCTCCAATACAGCATTCTCTTCATGTTTTCATATGTGATAACTACAACACCACCGAATAAGTTTCATGAAACCTATTTCATGCAATTAGCTCTCTAGCTATTCTTTCCATCAGTCTGTCAGTGCCAGAGTTTACAACACCAGCATAGATGGCAATACTAAGCAAAATTAACAAAGATGTACTTTGATCTTCTTCATTTTTATTCAAAAATGTAAATGTCCAATTTGCACAAATAATATAAGCAGCAATAGATTATAATTAGTTTTGCCTCAAACTGTTCACCTTTTATTCAAATGTAATGACAACTAATTTGACATTAATGCAACATAAACACTTTCCTTTTTGGATGGCACCATATGGATTTTGTATTCTCAGAAGACAAGGCAATGGCTAGAAGTGTATCTCCAAGGTCACATGTACTTCCATAAACATTACATTATACTGTTTCAGGGGAATGAATACAAGAGCCCAGCTAATTAAATAAAACAAATTAATCCATAAATGAAACATTAGGTGCATACAAGTGGATCGACTTTGTCAGATGCCAAGTAATTTTCATTATCAACAACATGATCGATTTCAAAAATCATATCAATTTGCAACTAGAATTTTAAAATTAGAATTCAGAAGACTACAGTAAGGATTTTCTCTTCACTCTTGATTTGCTTTTGCCTTATAGCAAGAAAACTATTTAGCACTTTAAGAAACTACCATATATTAGATTGTGCACCATCGAAAGAGTTCTCTAGATGGCAGAGACCATCCCTCAAACCCTTTTCACCAAAATATAGATACCAACTTGGAGAAGAAAGGACAGAGAATATCTGGAGTCACTTGTTTTCTTTTTTTGTGTTCCTCCTCCCAGAACTCCAATTTTGGTAAAAATTACAACAGGAACAACATTCAGAGGAGAATTTGAGTATCATAAGAGACAAATTATTTGAACCAAAAGCAGAAGTAATAGAAATGACAATGAACATAAGATCAACTAATGACTAATAAAATTTCTACAATAAATCCAAAATCTAAAATAGAAGATGAAAAAATTAGGTGGATTAGTGAATTATAAGTGATCAATGTAATGTGGGCACAAAGATTGGAAATTAAACTCTAGCTCTGGTAAAGGAAATATTAAAGGCAGTCTACAAGGCACTGGCTGGACTAAACTATGAATATTGCATTCAGTCCTGATCAATCATTCTCACAAAAGTCAAACTGAAAGTTACTCCTACTTTTGGTATCTATAAGAAATTGAGAGACAGAGAGAGAGAGAAAGAATGATACAGTCAAGTACTATATTTACAGGTAACTGTCAAATGTTTTTTACAGAATTGTGCATAGCTAACACTTTTTTTTTAATTATACTGATTTTTTTTTTCTCCCTGGTCTACTTCCTGGTGTGAATTACCTCAACTCATTGTGGTTCTGTAATTTTTCGGAGATATATGAACCTCTGTCTACCAGGACAAAACAGAATACCCTATCAAAGAAAACCTCTTCTAAAGGAAATTTGTGGACAGAATCTGATACCAGACAAATTAGGTACATCTGAATTACAAGTGTGGAGCAGAGTAAAAAAAGCTTCCTGTATTAGAACACCACTCAGCATTGACATACAGTTCAAGTACTTTGTCACGAGTAGAATCAGACAGACAATGAAGCAATGAAGCATTTACTTGCACATCTATTTATGAATGCTTTCCAGTGCTGGCTCAGAAAACATACCTCCCACAACTTAAACATTTAAGTTAGAAGAGGGATTTCTAGTCTTTACAGCTCAGAAGAACTTACACCATGATACAGGAAAGAACATCAAGAGTACTTCCACCAGGATATCCAGTCTCTTAAGTCAAAGGAGCACAACTTGCCATATAAACTTATCTGGTATTTAAAGGTCAAGAAAAGCAAACCCTGTTTCTCCACAAATCCTTTCTGAATCAATTAAGAAAAAAAAAGGACCAAAAACCCAAGGTTTCCCACCAGGACAGATGTGAAGCTCAAAAAATCATCCCCTGGACAGGTTCAGCCCCTCAAGTAAAAAGAAATATTATCCCCATGGTTAAAGATTTATTAATTGAGACATTATTCCTGCTTCTTGCAACTACAGCTGTTTTCAACCTCTTATTCTACTTATTTGAAGAAAGACCACTATTTTGAATCCAGTAGAATTGGAAAATAAAGGCTCTGGGAAGATGATCAACTATATCAACTGGCACAGATGTCAGTACAAGTATCTCTTCCTGTCAGAGACATCTCCTTGGTGTGGATACTCTTAAATGTCCTCAAAGACACTGACTGGAATCCTTCAATGAAACAAATCATCTCATGATGCTATGTGCTGCCAAACACAGGAATATCATGGGCAGTGTTATGTTGTACTGTTGAAGAAAAATGTTGCAAAGGCCTATGTATAAAAAAAAAATTAAAAATCTTTACATTAAAAACCATAAAATATCAGATCAATAATAAATTCTTAAAACCCACAGAGCAAAAAACCCCAAAAACTCTGACAGATAGGACACATGAATAAAGCATAATCCATCGAGGGGCAATTGCAACCAGCATTTACTATCTTTTGTCTTAAGGATGATTACTCAGTTGAGGAGAAAGCCATTAACTTCTAATGTGTACATAGGACAAGTAGAACTCCCTTTAAAATTCATATTCAGGAAAAATATACATGACTGAAAAGAACACTTGGTACAACTATCTTATTCAGAATTACACTGAGATTTCCAGTGGTAGCTAATGACATTAAAATATTTAAGAACTCTAATCCTGTGAGATTTGAAAGAACAGCTAAAATGCATTCATTAAACAACTCACTGATGTTGGATAGACACCGTGGGGAAAAATAAACCTGATACAAATGAACTTGCTCCCCAGGTTAAATATGTATATGCCTACAAGATTTTGCCTCTGCCCAATGCTACTTTCAAAATGTGAATTATGCCCTGGAAAAGGTGGAACAGTCACCATAAATACATGTACTTTAAAAGATTTCATCCAAGAAATGAATGAGGATAGTTACATACTTAGATCTTTGGTAATACGTACTGCTTTTTTTGAAAACTGTGTCATGCCATAGATGGAAATGGTCATAGATAAGATGTTTATATGCTCAAGTTGCCATTCATAGCTATCCTGCTCTAAATATTGTATGTGCCAAAGAGAATCCACTCCTTATCCACATATCTCTGTAGATACAATCTGGTTTAGTGTAACAAGAATAAATCTGTCCTTCACCTTGTGTTGACACTTCACTGGATGGACTTTCATGGTAAAATGTAGAAAAAGTGGAATACAGCATATTACAGATAAACTATGCAAAACTGGGAATTGGCCTATCAGAAAAATAAGAAAACTTGCATTCTGTAAGCAATCATATTATTTTCTAACCCAAAATTTAACCAGAGCTTAATCTGTCTGGCAGGACTGGCAAAAAGACAAATTGGTGGTGCAGGAGGGATGCACAGGGTGCCTCTACATATCCCACTTAGTGCAATGGAACCATCCTGTTCACTTGCTCAGTGACAGAAATGCATTGCATTGTATCTGGATTTCAGTCCTGTGCTATGGGCTTAATTGCATCTTGAAATGCACTCAAAATGCTTTTTCCTGAGGTGGAACCAAGGCTGAGGTAATATGCCAGGGCAGAGAGCCTCCCACATGCTAGGACACAAGATGATGCCTTTCTCAGGAGAAAAACACATCCTCTCAGAGGTTTTCCAGCAGTGTACTCAATCCATATGCATGAATTTCGTTTAGTAACAGCAAGTGCAATGGGGACAGTCATCTGGAGGGCTGTATAAAATCTACTTTGTGTCATCTGCTGGATACAGATTCATCTTCTGTATCTAAGACTAGCAACTAGCATCATGTTCATTGCCAGCAAACAGAAAATACAGATATATGCTTCCAGAACAGCATCAGAACATGATAAATCGACATTGTCCTTTTTGCTTCAGGCTGTGCCAGCCACTATTATAGACGCAACATAAAGATGCTGGCATGCAGGGCTGTAAGCAGCCTGCTTACAAGCAGCAAGAGGGACATTACATAATTTATGGCAATAATTTCCTAAAGGTAAACATTACTTTTGTTAACTATTATTTTGATCACTAAACCTAACTGCTCTGAGATTTGGTGCTGTGATAAATCAGATCTCATGAAAATGGTTTAATTATCACTACTCTTTCCGAGTGACAGGTGATCGATTTCATTAACTCCTCCTCATTTGCACTTGTACTCTTCTTCATCCAGATATCCTTGACTGATTGTCTTTCCCATCTCATCACAAATCCCAGTTTACTGACTTGATTTCTAGTTGATACGATTTTCTGTCACACAATTCTCTTTATGAAACAGACCCAGCCAGTAGACTTTCTCAGAGGCCATACAACTCCAAACAATTCTTTGTAAGACCTAGTTTCAAGTGCCTATTAAAAAAATAAATTGAAATTTTTTAAAATCTGGTGGTGCTGCACTCTGCCTCCAAAAGGTAGATTTTACTTTAAAGTTGAACACTCCTTGATAAACCCGCCAGGGCTTTCTTTACTCTCCTTGGGTAATAACCTAGCCTATATGCCAAACTTTCAACCTAAATAGAACACTCTCCCTCTCCATCAGATTCCTGCTCCTTTTTTTTCACCTGCTTTGTTTTGGCAATTAAGTGCAAATCTATAGTATTTTCTTGTGATACGCAACCTTTTCTTCAACTACAGTCCTTCATTCATTATCTTATGAAGAATATGAATTTTTTATAATTCATGTAGCTCAAACTACTGGAAAATCTACTGTTCATCTTGAAAGATCTCTATATCTTTCCAGCACCTTTTTCATTTCTCTCTCTGTGTTGAATAAATTAGGTAGTATTGTGCATCCTCACTTTACCCTTTTACTGACAGCAACCCCTTTATTAATATTGCTTCCACTTCTTAGATAACGTAAACTAAGTTTCTCTGGTTCTTGAAGGACTCATTTTAAACCCTAAGTACTTTTATTAACCTGAATATAAAGAAATCTTCTGGATAAAACATGGTCTTTTTTTACTTATTTTTTTAAATGCTGTTTTATTCCTTATAACTATGCATCTCTTTTAAAATTTTAAATACATTCTTATTTTTGTTGTAAAAATCATGTAGTCAAAGAAGGTCTGAGTGGAAAGAGAACAAGTATTTAGATTAGCAGCAAGAAAAGGATTTAATTATTATGGTTGAAGGACTCCATGACACAAGGACATACAGGTGAGGTAACAAAAAAATGTTGACTGTGCAACTGGTTATAACTCTAAAGCATGCTGAGAGTTACAAACCATCAGGAAAACCTTGTACAGGCACTTTGAAGGCCTTAATCGTACTGTCATATATATGGGTGACCATCACTGACTTTACAAAATCAGCTAAAGATGCATTTCAAATGCAATCTTTATTCAGAGCAGGTGGAACTATCAATATCAGACAAGGTTTTAGAACATATTTAGAACTTGTCACCACAGGTAGATTCAGGTACCTTACAGTTTGAACTTTCAGTGATGTAGGAAAAAACCCAATCTGTTTAGTTAAGTACATGGACAAGATAAGAGATTTTTTTTGAAGTCACTAAAGATGTTAATGAAAACAGACAGAAACAGCAATTCACATGAATAAACCAATGCTGAACCCTGAGAGAGAGGTTTTTCTCTACTCTGAAACCTTTGATATCTGATTACATTTGCTTTTCATTTCCTATTCAGCTGTAAACTTTGGAACTTCCTGTGCTAATCCATCCAACTCTGGACACTACCACACCTCTGAAAAAAAAAGCCTTTCAAAACAAAACTAACATCAGGATCAGCATAAACTGAGTTTTAAATAACTCTTTGGCTTCTGTGCTTGAGAAGCATATTTCTCTCAGGAGATTTTTCTTTACTAAGTGTTAAAGGTAGAAAATCCATCAGGGATTGAATATACCAGCCATCCCGATGAGAACCACAACTGGTAGACACTGGACTGTAACATATGATCCAGGATGTGACACCACATGAAGATAATTAGTTTGATGTGCTTGATAGGTTAGTGGTTTCCTCCTTGAAGTAAAAGCATGTGCTGGTTTTTAGCTGGGTTATAGGTTGTCCTTCATGGAAGAGATATACCAGAATTTATTATTAGCTTTAGTGTCCATGACTATTTAACATAATGTGGGTGTATTAGATGACACTGTTGCCTTGCATCCTAATGGACTAGCTCTGGTCAAACACTGATGTTTTTGTGTAAATAAAATATTAAAGTTTTATAACATTAAAGAAAAGGATCATGTGAAGCTAATGTTATCACTTATCTGCCAGAAAGCTGACCTGAAAGATCACACACTTCAGCATCCTTCTGACAGAGTAGTTAGACTGATGTAACCAGACAGCTAGTGTTAGAAAAGGGAAAAGATCACCATCAACACATTAAATTTTTCATAACTTTTCTTAAATCTCCCACAGGAATCAATAAGTTGAGGAGGGTGGAGAAGGAGGCTTGGTTGTTTTTTTTTTTTTTTTTTTTTTTAATTGCTCTGTTCAGTATTTTTCCCACTGTTTTTAATTTAGGCAGTTTTTGAATAGAATGCAAATAAAGCAACATTCAAGTTTAAACCATAGTAGTGCTTTTCAATACAGAGTAGCTGAGATGGTTTTAGACAAAAATCAGCACGAATAGAAAGTGCTAAATGTGTTTCTGCCAAGTGACTCTCCATGGCACAATTATTTTGGTCTTTTTTTTTTAAATCTGAAATATGGGGGTTTTTTTCTAGCTGCCTAATGCTATACATCTTTAGAAAGTTTAATTCCTTCCAAAATACATATACCATTTCCCAGCTTCAAGTGTCTCTGAATTGCTACAAGAAGACATAGTTTCAAAAGGTGACAGAAAGTCTTTGCTAACAGAACTATAGCTCTCTTTCCTTTGTGGTATTATTCAGCTCTCTCAATGGCTTGCAGTTGGAGAGAGCTAAAGAGAACCCTATGACCCCGTGCATGTCTGTAGGTTTGGACCAGGACATGCTGCTGCTATTAGAGCTCATTGTGTGGGAGGCAAAATTTTCCGTATGCAAGTAAAATGTATGGCTCTTTCTGGCTTTCCTTTCTGAAGCTTGCATTGAAGCTACATTTTCCCATTCAGCAAATGCAACCTTACTAGTTTTGCAGCATGTGGGAGTCAGCATGTGCATCTTATCTTGTCTTTCCATCGCATACAAGGAGAATATTTTTAGCCTTCAGCACCTAATTAAAAAAGGTGAAGCTGACATCTTCTTCCACGCCTGTGCTAGTTGACACAGAGCATTGCAAATGACTCTCTGCTGGGCAGAGGGAAGGTGAGCTTTGTCTAGCTTTGTGCTTCAATTACAGTCCCATGCTGGGAGGCAATTTATTCCCTTTGCCAAAGCCCTTGTTTTCCTACATCCAGTCCCTGGTTACAGAGACCATAAGCTCTGCTAATCTTTGGCTATGAGCAACATGAAGGACAATCTTGCCTTTGCTAGAATGAAAGAGGAATTAATGGTTACACCTCGGAGGGATGGAAGGGGGCTTTAATTACTACCCTGATCCCCACAGAATTTAAGAGATGGTTTGAACTCTCACGCTGCTGCAAAGCCACCTCAAAATTTTAGCATTAACCAACATTGGTTTTGTTCCATAAATAAGAAGAATAGGTTTACATTAATTTCCACTCCTAATTACACATGTTTAGAGCTTTTGCTTGATAATTTCTATAAACTGTACTATGCAGCACTCTTTGTCCCTATACTTGTCTTTTTAAATTATTATTATTATTACTTTGTTTTATCTCACACTTTCTTAATATACCCAAAGATTTTAAATAATGGAAACAATAGATTAATAATAATTAATTTTATTACAGTGTTTTGGAAATTATTTGAAATGTTTTAGATCTAACTTTAAGAACAGAAAATTGTACTATATTGACTTTAAGAATGGGACTAGATTTGCTTTGTTAACAGCGACGTAAGAATAACATGCTGAAAAAATGTAGATTTTATTAGTCCAGTATATTTTAATTTCAGAGTGCTTTCTGCAGAACTGCTTTAAAGGAGCTGCTCATCAGCACCATGTTGCTACACAACCTGAAGTATATAATTTGCTTGCTTTAGAAAAAGTGCCCTTGTTCTTCTGGGTCAAGGAGGTATAATACCAATTAAAGTACTAAGAGAAGCCAACATAGTGTATTAGACAGATGCATTTATCTTTAAAAAGCAAGAAGAAAATAATACATTAAAAGAACCACAGAATCAAGTGGTAAAAAAGAAAAAAAATCCTAAGAAAAAGAAGAAAGATATTCTGGTTTTTTTTTTTTTTTTAACATTGATGTTTAAGACCCTTTAAGACTACTGGGAATTATATGCAAGTGCATTAAAAAAGAAAAAAAAAAACACGACAAAATACTGTGGCTATGTTTTGAAACAGATGGAAGCAAACAGGGAACAGAAAAGGCAAGTTGTGGTGAGAAAAGAGAGCCACGCAGTAAGAGAGGTAAGTAACTAACAACTAAATGTTAAAAAGTAACTGGAGTGATACTACAGCAGTAGTGGCACTTGGGGACCACAGCTAAAAGAACAATTAGATTTCTGCTGTTAACAATAAAAATACAGGTGTGAAAGACACAGTCTACAGGTAAGGATGGGGTTCTTCAAACAGTTGCCTTACTGAGAGCTGAAATATAGGATAGAAGCCTGATTCCTAAGAGCACCTCTATTATTAAAATAAACTGCCCTTAACCCCTACATGTCAGTATTTTTCACTACAAGTGAGATTCATCAGGAAAGAGAGAATACTGAATAAAAATAAGAGATTGATCTTAAATTCAGCTCTCCTAGAGAGGCATCTCTTCTAATCCTGACCTCTGTACTCCCTCTGTAGCCAAACGGGAGAAACAGGAATCCCTATGGGGAAATCAATTCAATCCAAATAACTGATGTCTGAAACATGAAGTTGAACTGCTCTGTGTAAGCTCTGGTTTTCTTGACAATAAGTTGCTGCCTAGGACTAGGATGGGGTTCTTTTTAAAGGTCAGATAAGTGAATCCTATCTGGAACATTTTCAGAGAAGACACAAGGCAGTGTGTTGTTTCATATGATCCTGAAATATATTTGCTGAATTTCCTTGAAGAAATCAAGGACCTAGACTTGAACATTAACAAAACAAAGCCAGAGAGCAGCAATAGAGCAGGAGAGATGAACGAAGAAACTAATCCTTTTATTGGCATCACAAGTTCAGTGATGACTTCTTCCATTGCAGAATACTTTTCTCATAAAACCTGCCTGAAACTTGTATTGAAAATTATTGCCTCTCAAATTAACAAACAAGTCCTTTAGCTACTCTGAATATAGAAAAAAAAATATTGTTTTCCTGAAATAGGATCCCACTATACAGTTTTTTGATTTTTTTTTTTTTTTATTATACTTGGCAGAAGTATTTAAATTGATGCTAGGTAAATTGTGTCAAGCTAACAGTAAAAGAAGATTCAAGTAGATGTCACATCAGCCAATAGCCCAATCTAGCCAGCAGTAGCAAGGATTTTTCCAAAAAGTAACTCGTACAATTTATTTTTGTACATATCTACAGCTTTTGCTCAGAATGTGCACTAAGCACTCTGAACTGGTAGTTGCAGAGATGGTGTCTGCTTGAGGCTCACAAAGTGCTGGGTCAAATAAGACAGAGACAGGAGGACTCTTAGCAATTGTCCTACAAGTACTCTAACTCCCCAAGTCGAGAAAGAAGCACTTTGCTTCCCAGCGGGAAAGAGATGTTGGAAGAGTGCAGTGACCACAGGAGCTGTCAAGGCAGCGGTTGGGTGGGTATCCATCCCCAGACTGTCTAGTTTCCTCTTATCACCTTCAGCAGAAATGTGCAACAGATTGTTATTTCAGGAGTATTACAGCACAAACTCAATACAGATAACTACAAAATTGCTCCTCCTCAGTAAAGTATTTGTGAGAATTCAGACATGGGCATCCCTCGTGCTAATCTCATTCACCAGATGTAATGGGTAAGAAACATAGCTAAAAAAATGATCTCCTTCCCTTAAAAAAACAAAAAAAACAAACAAAAAAACCCCACACCCCAAACACTTAGAGTTGCTGCAGCTGCTTCATTCTGCAGTCATTAGAGCAAAAAGGAATGTAACTCTGCTTAGTTCACTGGAAGAAAAAAATCAAACCATGACTTTTTCCAAACACTCCTTTCAAGTAAGTACCGAGAAGGAGAAAAATTTCTGTATTTTAAGTGTGGTGTGCACAGTTATTACCAAAAGGATTTTGAAAATAACTTGCAGTTTCCATTAGTTCAGGTTTGTATGATCTGAAAGCATTTATAGGAACTATATTTAAGCTGCATTTGCAGTGCACTACTAGAACCCTAAGAAGTCAGAACACCCACCAGAACGTAATTGCTTTATTCAGCTTTTCGAGATCCATTTTTCTTTTCAATTGGAATGGGAGAACCATATACGTAGTTCCTTTTATTTTTATTTGTGACTTCAAAACATTCATCTACTTTCAATTTATGGTCCCAGAGATCATCTCTCACTCAGTCTTGAATTTTTGCATTTAGGACCTATTAAGGTACACAAAATTTATGTAACTCCTCTTTATGATATAAACTATGACACAGCTTGAAGCAGAATAGAGATTATGATGAATACAGATTTTTAACAAAACAAGTTTAGGGCTTTTCAGGAAATACCCGTGTTCTTTCTATTTATGTGATTCTAGACTACTTTTCTATGTTCACCTTTCAATTAGACAGGTCACAGTCATCTCTATATGATGTATTCCTTTCCTTTTCAGAAAATAAAAGATGTGTAAAAACAAAAGTTGTTTTGTTCAGAGGTTTATACTTCACTAGAAGTGCCTGCTTCACTGCTATTTAGAGAACACTGATATGCATTTTATTTCTATTGCTGTTCATCTGCTTATTTAAATATTTATTTATGGGAACTGCACTTCTTTCACAATAATCAAATATCAGACATATTAAATGTTATGAATATTTATAGGTTTTCAACCCCACTATAAATAGCAATAAGCAACCTGCCTCCATGAAGGAGACCTTAAATATAGATTATAAAGAAGAATATATGCATGCCTCATTAGTTATTTGGATTTGCATTTACACCCATTTAACGCAACCCATATAAATACTAACTTAAAAACCTGGTATCATCAAAAAAATAAAGGAACCTGTCAACCTGAGCTCTTAACCAGTGGAACAGGCCACATTTTAAAAGGAAAAATATCTGCAGAACTAGAATCTTGTATAACATCCTAATCAAGGCCTAGTACAACACATTCAGCATAAAAATTATTTTATATATCCTTGTTAAATACAGTACTATGATCACTAGTGGGAAAAATTACTTGCACTGTTGAAAAGTTTAATCCTTTACTTAAACGAGTTAATTATTTTTAAGATTTCATTACTACTACTACTAAAACTACAAAACAGTATTAAAAATTCTTCTCAGAGACTACTGCAAATAAAACACAGTGAGATTGAGGAGGTGCAGGTTTCATTCCAGTGACCTTCACCCTTAGCATCCATGTGCAGTCTTGCCACGATGGCTGCCTTAAGACTGATTTCTCTACTAGTTCAACTGTGACTTCTTTGTCCTCAGACTGTCATAAACAGGCAAAAAAAATTAGGCATTACCAGTTCTCTGAAATATTCCAGTTATGAGAAAATTATTGCCTATTTCCCCACTGTATTTGTTTTCATGAAACAATGGCCTAGAAGTTGAAACAGCTTTGCTACTGAGATACCATAAATTTGGTGATTTTTCCTTCATTCTATTTATTATGTATTTGAGCAGCATATGAGGCTAGGGTCAGGGGAAAATTCAAATCTCATATAGGAGAGTTATCTCAAATAATAGCAGTCCTGGCAACACATTTTTCATTCTTTTCTGTAATAAGCAACCATGCTCTGCAAAATATCTGTTTTGCTTGTCATCTGCTAAAACACAACATCAGTCTTAAAAATCAGGCTGAAAATATACTGGAAGATATTAAAACCAGAAATACCTTTGGTTTATTATACCTCAGAAACGTTTTCTTTTCATGTTCTTTTTAACCATCTTTAGTAAAGCATGCAGAACACACTCTGATATTAGTTCAAAGCTTCATCTCCTTCCAAAACTACTTCTGTTGATTAGATAAAACCTCAGAAAGTTCTTTATCACATTCAGTTTATGTAGTGCACCATACAGATGTACATACTTCATTAACTTTAAGCCTGCAGGTCGTGCATTATGTTTAGAGGCTTATCTCCAAGTAATGTAGGTGTTTGCTCTTTATAATTGCCATTAATATTAGTGAAAATAATCACATATTTTATGCAAATTTTCAAGCAACAGGTACATGACTTCTGTGTTTCTATGAAAATGGTGATAGGAATTTTCTAGAACAGTATCTGTGAATTCAGTGATTTTCCTAAGAGTATGCTGCAAATAACTAATATTACCTTTTATTTCTAGAAAACAGGAACAATATTTTTGAAAATGTGTACCCAGTTCAACACTATACACTGTTCTTAACTGTATAAAGTGCCTTTTATAAATGTGCTCTAGTAACTTCTGCAAAATGACTTAATGTCAGCCCCTGAAATGCCATAGCAACAATGGTGCAGAGACCATTTTAGGACATGGCGGTCTTGAGAAGCATGCTTCAGAACCTATTCAAAATTTCAGTTAGATGAAGGATAAATTCAGGATTCCACCGGAAGAAAAACTGAGAACGTGAATTTTAATTGTTTGACTATGTCTTTTAAAAGATGCAAATTGCAGGATGCTACATGTCTTTTTAATTGATTTGTTGTGGTAGATTCAGCTAAAGTATTTCAGATTTTTCCCTCCCACAATCTACAGTGAATTTGTTTTGAGGTTGTTACTAAACTGAATTCCAAAAGTGTAACTACAACAAAACACTACAAAGTCAGTTTCAATGAAAAGTGAATCTGGAACAGGTTTTTTGTAGGTAGCATGCTTACTGTAGAATGCCATAATAATCTTCAACTCAACTAAAGAAAACCAGCTTTTTGATTATGATAGGAAGCAAAAAGAGATGCCTTATTTTAATTTCATTTTCT
Source organism: Corvus kubaryi (assembly GCF_017639235.1). Classification (NCBI taxonomy): domain Eukaryota; kingdom Metazoa; phylum Chordata; class Aves; order Passeriformes; family Corvidae; genus Corvus; species Corvus kubaryi. Next base: position 32,005,699 of record NW_024582091.1, on the reverse strand, counting down.
TGTTAGTGTCTTTCTTTAATACATAGTAATTATATGGCAAATCTTAACCAACTTTTAAGTAAAATGTCTGTTACTGAACAGGGAGAAAAACAAACTTCACAACCAATAATTTCAGCCGGTGTATCTAATTCAGCTATTTCAGATAGGGCCAAACCTCAAATGCTCTTCCATGCAAGTGACCATAAGCAATGGGCAGAGCTTCAAGGCTGCAAGATTTGTCCCCACTTCACTCACACTGTCACTAATGAGACTGTGGAAGGTGATAATTAAATGGGAGTAACATTTCAGTGACTATACACAGTCTTGAATGGGATTAGGGCACTAGACGCAGATGGAGGGAAAAGATAAAATTTGGAAGAATTGAGGGCAGCCAGAACAACTTGTGGAAAAAACCCCACCCTTGTTGCTTTGGTTTGGGCAACTGTACATGCCCCCTAATTATTAGAGGATCTGTATTGATGGAAGGAGTCTTATTCAAGGAAGGAAAGGATTTGAGGGAGGTAGAATAAAAAAAAATGTTCTTTCTAATAAGCTACGAAAACGTAGTGGAGAACAGGAAAAAAAAAAAGAGAAAAAAGCAAGGAGGGAAGATGGTGGCACAAAGGTCTACATTCAACGACGTTGCAATTTAGTGTTTGGTCAGTGGTTTATATAAATCTGTATAAAGTAAACAGGGATGGCCTAGTAGGTGAGAAAGTAATGCGGACTATCTTCAAGATATCATATTTATTTTGAGGTCAGATTGGCACTTATAATAAAAAAGAAGTAAAGTTTAGGTATCAAAGAAGGATATGCAAAAGGACAAGAGCAAGAGAGGCCTCACATGAATTTAAAACCATGATCTAAGCATTTCCTAAACAGCAAAAATGCCTTCTCTATTATAAGAATTCCAGTAATATACTGAGACGTAGATAGTCCTTGAGATGCCCACCAGAACAGGTGGACATCAAAATCCAGACTGTGATTTAGATTCAACTTTCCTGTGTGAAAGCATCAACAAAATTTCTGACATGTCAAATGCCTAAATCTTCCATTCATTGATTGGTTTGTCCAGAATGAATGAGAACTAACCCAAAGTGAACATATGTGTGCACAATAAATTCTCTCTGTAAATGTTCTAGTGAACAGAAACGATAAAAAACTTCAATCCCACGCTTGATTACTATCAATAATACTCTTTATAGCACTGAATAATCACTAACTAATTAATCCAGACAATACCTTTGATGCAGCAGTTTAGCATTTCCCCACTGCAAGGGAAAAAAGAGAAAAAATATAGAGGTCTAATTGTCCAGTGCCTTTCTTTATTTGTAATAAAGGAAGTGTGGACAACTAGGTACACTTAACATCACCTGTAAGTTAGTGGTTCGCACTCTTTCATTATTTATTCTGATTTTGTACCTATCAAGCCAGGTCTTGAGTCTCTTGGGTAATGATTTCATTGGTCCTAAGATGCCATCCAGGGACATAAGAATTATATCTGAGTTATACTAAAGCAAAAAAGATGAGCTCTTATTCCTGTTCCAGTGCAGTACCAGCAAGAGTATCTGGAGAAACATATTCAAGAAATACTACTACATGAACAGGAGCTTCAAAATAATTGCACAAGTGCAGTATTTTTTTTCTAATAGTGACTAGTCATTTTGATAAGTCAAAATACGAAATAAAGTCTTTTAAGACTTCATACTTTGAATGTCTTCAGAAGTTGAAATATTTTTAAAATCTAGAAAAATAAAATTTAAAGAAAAACTATAAACACTTTGGCATATTTTTTAGTCTCTGAACCACACTTCTGAATGACAGAAGAAACATATGCAGGAAAAAGGGTTTGTATGCCGGGAATCTTGTCTGATTCCCTCCTCCAGCTATATCAGATGCTCTAATAAAATACAGATTCCATACAGGCATTTCCCTACTTACATCATTAAAGAATCACAGCTATACAGTCATTATTCACTCCATAAAAAAACATTAACGCATCCACAATCCACGTTTCCTTAAAATGTTAGTCAGATGTTTAATTATTGCTTTCATGATGAACAATAACATTTCTTAGAAAGAAAATACTTTCTTTTGGACTTCTTAAGATAAAGTATAAAAATAAAATATCCCCCAAACACACTATTTTTATGAAGTATAATAGCTTGGTGTGAATTCTCTCATTTTAACCAGCTTCCTCCATTTGAAAACTGTTTCTTCATTCCTTTTTGAGTTTCGCTTTGACAAAATGACTGCTTTATATTTGTTAGCAGTTTCAGTATTTATGACTTATCATACTGGTAGATGCACATCCATAATTTACTAATAGTGCAACTTAAGGATTATGAAACTTCAGGAAGCATCTAGGTTGGCCACAAAAATATGCAATAAAACCACAACACACAGTTACACATGGTTGCCTCAAAGCAAAATACAGATGAATTCTTTCATCAGGCCGTGTCCTGCTGTGTTATCCTTGGTGCAGAGATAGGAGTGGGAGCTTTGACTGTGCAAGGAAAGGGGTACTGTGCACACAATAAGGAAATACCCTTCTGTTGCACCAGCAAATGGGAAATTAAATGATTGCATCTGTATCAATCAAGCAATGTCATAGAAATGAAATCATGGTAATGGGACTGTTATCACAGGATCAATGATGCCTGTTTTGAAATTTCTTCTGGTTCACCTCATGTCCTCAGCATTTATGTGGCAGCAAAAAGCCATTATCTGTTCTATTTCAGTGACATTTACTCTTTCTCCTCATCTGTTCAGATGTCCATTCTTTGATGGCTCTAGTATATCATGCTTTTCATACTCTAGCAATTATTTATGCCAACATTTTCAACCACTTGAATGCCTAGGGTGAAAGAGGCTTTTTTTCCCTTTTCTCAAAACTTCATCACAGCTGAAATTCTGTTGGTGTAATTACATGATTGCATTTTCTTTATCCAATTGGAGGCTCCATGAAATCATATTAGTGCAGTACCATCTCCGGAGCAGGTAGAAAAGCTTTCTCGTCACTAAAACATTCCCCAAATAAACTTATGGACCATAATTTAAATAAGTGACAAAAGCACTAGTTGTAAAAGTAGTTTCTGAAAAGTACAAATGAACTCACTCAGAATTTCCAGTTGCTCACAGATTTCACTGCATCTCTGTTACTTTGCTAGGATCACAGGTTTGTGTTATCAAAAAAACAAAACCAAAGCACAACTGTCACAGGCAGGGAGCAACTCTACACAGAAATCAGGGAGTGTTTTTGTATTATTTATGAAGGATGTAGGATATCTGAGAAAAATTGTGTAGGCCAGATGAAAACTAACCTTTTACTGTAATCTTCAAGGATAATGTAAAGATTAAGTATAGGATTGGAGTCCCTTAGATTATTTTTGTTCCTTGTTGAAACAGGAGGAGCATGGGTTTTTCACTGAAACTTGTCAAAGTACAGTGATGCCTTCTTCTAATCTCTGAAACTGCAGAGAATCTGGCTATGAATCTATAGTAATTATTATAGGTACTACTCTTTAAATATAGATCAATATTAAAGCATTAATATCCTCCAGAGTTAACTTGAAAGACAACACAACTCTCAAATATTCAAAATAGTAATTTAACGATAGCAAAATGACTGTTTTACTAGTATAACTACCAGTAGTAATGCTCATTTTAATTTATACAATTACAGGTGACTTATAGGGAATACAGATATTCTGTAGAGTGTACAATTTTTTTCTGACACTGACAAATTGGTTCTGTGATTTTTATTATTCAAATTCAAAAGGCTAAGCCTTTGGAGGAAAAAAAAAATGACATAGCAAAAAAAGGTTGCAATTTACTCAGTGGAAGTCTGAAACACCAGGTGCAGAAGAGAGACAAACAGCTTTCAGATTTTTAGTGCATTTTCTTTGCAAAAACAGATCTTCAATCAGCACAAAAAACCTGCCCCCTCATTGAGAATGACAGCAGCAGCGTAGCTGTTGCTCCAGGGAAAGAACTGAGCAAGGCAGGCTGTCAGGGGTTGTTACAGCCACTTCAACCACCACAGACACCTCAAAGGTAACCCCGTTACCTGAAAATGAAAACTCCCTTCAATGATACAGTGTTTATAATTTCAAATTCGACTCACTAATTATACTAATCAGACAGTTGCCATACCAAGAAAACATGAGCGAGACTAAGATGTGCAGCACAGAATATATATGCTGGAACTGGAGTTATCAGCACAGAGACTTGGTTTGCCTGCTGCTTGCAAACTCTACAGCCACTGCTGGTGCGATCCCAATATGGTGAGAGAGAATGCCAAATCAGCACAACTGAGAGGATGGATTATGGAGTGATACCACATCTCATCTGCAGCTTGTGCAGATTAAGAGAAGAAGCACCATGTTCATCTCCTTTTTTAAGAAATACATAAACTTTCTTTTCCAGTTGTGGATGTCCCATGCCTGGAAATATTCAAGGCCAATTGGCTTAGAGCAAACTGTTCTAGTGGAAGGCTGGAATTAGATGATCTTTAAGGTCTCTTTCAACCCAAACCATTCTGTGATTCTCTGATTATATCTAGAAGAAACTAGCATGAAAACCTCAGATACTTTGAAGAACAGATCAGTTATAGGTTAACTATTCAAACAATTATTACAATAAGATAATGACACATTTGCAAAGTGTATGAAGGTAAAAAAATTCAACTGTAGATGGGAAAACAAAAACGACAAATTAGGTGGCATATAAAATGGGCATGAAATAGGAAGTAAGGCTAAAACCACTGACTCTTTCCAGAAACCCTGCACCACATAGTACACTGTAATGATTGTGATGGCCTCTATTTGATGTAGATATGCATGACATAGAAAAAGGAACAAGATCATGCTACCACTGTAAAACGTGCTATTCTCAGAACACAGTAGGCCAAAGCAGGTGTCAATGGATTTTGAACATCACCACCAAGAACAGCAGATGTGTGATAAAGATGGCCACGTAAGAAACAATAACATGTTTACTGCACCTAGCTCAAATTTGGTACAAGATAAATCTGTTTCATTTCCAGTTCAAAATTTACAAGTGCTTGATTGGCTATATAGTGTTTAAAACAATGCAACAAGGCAGTGCAGCCATCTTTTTACCTTGTTCTCATCTCTCCTTGCTAGACTGACATTCCCAGTGGGAGAGAGAAAACACCTCTTTTCCGAAGGAAACTGAGCATGTCTGACTGGGAGAAACTTCTGGACAGCTGATGGGGCTGTTGATAAGAAGGGAAAAGGAGGCAGGCAACCTGCTGTGTTGTCACAGCTGGAACACTGCTCTGAGGAGTAAAAGGTTTCCTGCAGCAGTGAGCTGGCGCTGAGAATGGACAGAAAGCAAGGGAGCCTGGATCAACTGGAAAATGAGCTGGAAGCAGAAAGGATGGGTAAGGCTTTGTTTTCAATAGATCTCAATTAGCACACAGCAAGCCAGTACATTGAATGACTTATGATCTAGCTACAAGTTTATTTCTCTTTGACAGAACAATTTTGAAGACTTGGGAGAGTTTTGGTGTCTTTCAGCTTGCTTTCCGTGAAACCAAGCCAGGTGCTTCCATTCCCAGCCTGTAGCCAACTCAAGAATATTTTGCAAAATCCAAAAGAATTCTTTATACCTAGGCAAAGTTGTCTTGAAATAAGACATGATAAAGTTGTCTAGAAGCACCTTTGTCTTTCTAAACACTCAGAATACTTAGACAATCATCTGTCAGATTTAAATGGATTGATGCCCTTTCATTTTATACTTAACAAGCATGAAAGTTTATGTTTGATTGTCATAAAAGCCTTTGATAAACGTCATACACTGCTGGTCAGTATCCACTTATTAAAAGCTCACATGTTTTTCCTTCACTGAAAGGATTTACAGAACCTCAAAAAATATACATGCAGTAGAAATTGGGTAGGAAAACTGTCCTTTGTCTAGGCCAAGGGAACTGTGCTTTGCACTTATACTTTCTTCTCGATTTTCTCCCATCTTCAAGGATGCATCTGAAGATGAACATTTAATCTCGGTCCATGTCAGAAAGTATCCCCATGATGCTTAGGAAAAGTGTTCTTATGGATCTTAAGTACCTGTTAATTTTGCTACAGTCTAGAAACTAAAAAAAAAAAAAAAAAAAAAGCTGAGCAAATGTATCACTGGTGGGACATTCTTCTTGATTCAATGGTGCAATCATGAACGACAGAGAAAACATACACCATACACATAAGCTCATAGAAAAAGGAACAACAGTATGTTCTACAGTAAAATAAACAACTGGCTTGGCCTCTCTTATACCACGACAATTAGCATAAAGTAACTTTCCATTAAAAAACTAGCTGCGAATGTAGGCTAGCACGAGCTGTTTGCCGAGCCATCAGGATTTTTTTTTTTTAATTGAATAAACAGGCAGGTGTGGCTACAAAGTTGCTTATCACTTTCTGTATCCTAATTTGTTTAAGTCCAGCCTGGGAAACCTTGCAAAGAGCTACAGAGTTTGCAAAGACAGTATTACAAGCCATCATGATCTAATGCAAGGCTGTAAGACACCAGAGTACTGTAAGACACCAGAGGTAGGAGGAATGCTGCAACTCTAGTGCATCACTTTCATTTCCTCTGTCAATCAGTTGAACAGATAGACAGAACAATGACTTATTCATGCAAACATCTTTGCTTACTTCATTAGCGAAACGTTTACTTGTTTCATTATGTTTTTGTTTTGGTTTGTGGTTGGTTTTGATTTTTTTGGGGGCGGGACCCCAACAGGGCAGGTCAGAGTGGCACAGGTGATGGTGTTCCTTTTTCTTTTGTGTTTTCTAAACTAAGCCTTTCCAGCTCCTACAAATGATCTTGCGTGGTTCACAAACGACCCGTGAAAGTGATGTGATCAAAGGACGAACAGCGATTTAACAAATGCTCATACATGGGTATGAATGTGCAGCAGCTCACACAAACAGGAACATTCACACTGCTGCGTACACGCTGCAGCTTCACCAACTGCTATTTCTAATAGTACAGCAGCCATTATCATAGCACATCTAACAGCACCCCTGGGAACTCCTGAATTTGATGTTTAATGCAAAGCAGCTTGCTGAAAAATCTGATCACTTCCTACTCTTTTTCCAAAAGGAAGAGAATAAAATTTAAGTTCTTAACAGCTGTTTCCCATATACTGACAGACTGAATGCTTCTCAAACTGCTCTTACGGAAGAAGGGATGTTCAGTAAAATATGTAGATGTTCTTACACAATAGAGTGCAAATTCACAAGAAGAGGCAATAATAAGATAGTAGATGCTTGAGAATATGGGTGCATTTAGAATAATTAACCACATCTGTACAATTTTTGTCTCCAACCTGCCTGATAAAATCAGCTCCTCATTCATTCACTCATTCCCATGAGAGATATTTTTACATTCCAAATCACTAAATAGCTTTATAGCACCTTTTGCATGCAGAAAAGTTTCCACATGTTAAACATTTTCTTTAAAAGCCCATGTATTTTTCTCCTGGGAACAAAGATTTTTTTTTTTCTAAATATAACCAACAACAAAAAAACCCCAAAACAACAACAAACAGGAAACAAAATTTAAAAAAATTTAAAAACCCTCAAAACAACCCCAGAACACTGAAACACAATTTTAATACTACAGAAAAAAACCCCAAACAAAACCAAGACTCAAACACAATTCAAGTGGTGTGACCTTATACTCTTGTAGCAGTAGATTACATTTAATGAAGTATAAAACCCCAAAGGAACCAGAATTTTCTAGTTTGTAATCAAGGTAGAAATTATTTTTTTAAGCTATCTAGAAGCTCAAGAACCTGGACACTAAAGCAGGTTTTGCATTTCTTTGCTACACAGTGATCAATCTTATTACATATTGAATAATGATATGTATATTTTCTTATTACTGAAATTCATATGATATTCATATTACATATTCATATGATTCATATTACTCAGACCAAGGACAACTAAGGCACATGTCTTTTCAGCCATTAAATATGAAATACAGCTCAAACTGGAATTAAAGCAGTAACCCTTACAATAAACAAAATTAAATCCTAAAACCTTTGAAGCTGTGAAAAGCTTTTGATATATAAAAAAAACCCAGCAAAAACAAACAAGAAACCAAACCCAACACAAGCTGAGAATTAAGCATATTTTCAAGTTCAACTACGACCAACTGATTATATTGGTCTTTTCACTACTTTATTTTTATTGGGACCTTTTACCCTGGAAACCATCAGAAAACCAGTACTACATCAAATATGATCTCAGTCATCCTTTAGTATTGCTGATCTTCAATCTTAAAACCTCTGAAACTATATCCCTTTCAAGAGCCTTTATTTATGTTCGTACTAGTGCATCTTTCCATGCTTACAGATAATTCTTTAGAAATATCTAGCAAACATGCAGCTTTTTTCAGAGAAGGAGGGGCTACTACTGATTTCATTGGTTTTATAACCAAATACAAGAATTCAAGGAAGTCTCAGTCGTGCAACTCATTTCCTAAAAAAATACCTTAATTTCTTGGAGCACACCTCGAGTCTCCTTCCATGTCCCTCTGCAGACACCTACTGTGTAAAGACTAAATACAGTTGCAGCACTCTGCTATGCCCCTTCCTCCCCTTCGTGTCTGTGCAATATTGTTCTAGCATTTCTGCTTACTTTGACATTCATTGACAGATTTCCACCTGTTCCACGATCCTTTAGGAGATGACAATTCAGGCATGTATCCTTCTCTTTTGGGTAATGAGGGTCGTGGCCAGTTCATCGTGCATTATCTTTGCTGCTCCTTCCTCCACAGAGGGAGGACACTCCACACGCTTTCCCTGCTCCTGCATGGGTTCCCTCCCACAGAAGACAATCCCTCACCAACTTCTTCAGTGTGAGTCCTTCCCATGGGCTGCAGCCATTCACAAACTGCTCCAGGCTGGGTCCCTTCCTTGGGGCGCAGTCCTTCAGGAACAGCCTGCTCCAGCGGGTGTCCCACACGGGGTCACAAGTCCTGCCAGCAAACCTGCTCTGGTGTGGGCTCCTCTCTCCACGGGTCCACAGATCCTGCCAGGAGCCCGTTCCAGCGCAGGCTTCCCACAGGGGCAGGGCCTCCTATGGGCACCCACCTGCTCTGCCGTGGGTCCTCCAGGGGCTGCTGGTGGATCTCTGCTCCCCCATGGACCTCCATGGGCTGCAGGGGCACAGCTGCCTCACCATGGTCTGCACCAGGGCCTGCAGGGGAATCTCAGCTCCTGCACCTGGTGCACTTACTTCTCGTCCTTTTTCACTGAACGAAGGATCTGAGGGGTTGTTCCTCTCACGTATTGTCAGTCCTCTCTCCAACTGCCCATGCTGCCACACAGTAACTCTTCCCCCCTCTGTAATGTTTTTCCCCCGAGGCACAACCTCCTCAGATGGATGTTGAGGTTGGCATTGGCAGGTGCACCTTGAAGCCAGCTGGCATTGGCTGTGTCAGACAGAGAAGCTTCTAGGAGATTCTAACAGAAGCCACCCTTGTAGCCCCCCGGCTACCAAAGCCTGGCTATGCAAACCAAATATACTATCAAAGTTGCAGATAAAGTAACTCTTCTACCCACTAGGATGCTATAACATTCAACCTTGCGTAAGTGAAAACATAGGTTAGCAGGTTATTGTGGCCGTAAATGGTGAAGAACTGTGGAGTTAGGAGTGACATCTGTCAGTGTAACTTAGGCACAGAAATTCAGCCTTCCAAAATCAAACTGTTAGTACTTTTTAGCTGCAGTTCATTCTCTGACAAATTGTCAGATATGCTTTATGTATTTTTCCAAAAGCAGCAAAACGGAAGCACAGAAGAAAAACCACAGCTGGGAAACACTGTAAAAATTACTAGTATTACCAGTACCAAGTGAGCAGCTGTTTTTCACCTTGTTCACACTGCAGCAGGCTCTTTAGATGGAATATAAAATGATGCAATGGAGATGTGAATTTGGGGAACATAAAGCAGATTAGAAAGACCAGTCTTCCCAGAGGGCCACTCCTAACTTCCCTGTCCTTAAGGCAGCTTTGGATATCTAACCATCTAACTTCCTTTAATGTGTACCACAGAAATGGTCACACTGTCATTGTTTCTAAACGAAAGATGACTTCAGTCCATCCTTTATGAAGAATATGTGCTCTAATAAGAATTCTCAAAAAATCAACAGGAAACTACCATTTTATCAATCATTTGAGATCTTGCCTATCTATAATTTACTTCTTATTCAACAGCTAAGTACATACTATTCCTTATAACTTAAATGTCAGATATGTCCCTCTACCTAGCAATTTTCTTTGCAAGGCACTCAACATGACTCAGATTCTGAGGGATTGGCATTCCCCTTCAGAACAGTTCTTTCGAGGTCCTCTTTCCACAGTAACAGCAGGCCTGGTCTTTTTTCTCCAACTCTGAATGTGTTTCATCAGCATCTCCTTAAAAAGTCCAGTTTCTTGTTTCCAGATTTCTCCTCACGTGTTTGGATAACTAACTTGAATATGTTAATTTCTGCATTCATGGCCTAATTTCTTCAACTGTGGCCATTATTTCATTCACCTCATTCATAAAAGACACTTTGAGACACTTCTCCCCTTGAGAAAAACTCCTGCTGCTTCAGTTTCTGATGTGACTTTAGCACACACTGATTTTAAAGGACACCACTTTCCTGCCTCCACTTTGTTCTCCATCTTATGTTATTATTCTGCTTTGTATCTTTCAAATGTGTTAACACCAAGTTTCTAAAATCGTGTTTCATCTGTGAATTAACACTATATTTTTGTAATTCCAATAGCACTAAAGAAAACAGTTGACAGAAAAAGAGGAAGCACACACAAGGTGTGAATGTAGTTCTGAAACAAACTGCACTTACTGCTCCCATTCAGGACTTTTAATTAATAAATCCTGAGGTGGTTCTTTGGCCTCATGTTCTTGATAGCTGTAAAGTTCATTATTAGGAAAAAAGACAAATAAGACCTCAAGTTATGCATGACTTTTCACAGATGAAGCTCAAATTTCCCTTCCAAGCTACTCCCAAGACTCAATTATGAACAAAATGCTGTGACTGAAGTTTCCATGATCTCTTTCTCAGTGTCCCTTTTTCAAATTGCACATTTGATTCAACGAGTTGAACTGCTAATGTTTGCTCTGTCCTCCTGATGGGTAATGGCAATCTGTGCAGCAGTTTGTTTATTTATTTTTATAAATAAATCCCAGTTTCCACAGAGATAATAAAAAGCTTTTAGAGGGGCTGGGCTACCTCCTTTTTTTCAGAATCTGCTTTAAAAACAAGTTGAAATGGTTTTAGTTTACAATTTCTAAGGAGCTGCAACCTATTATGATTATTCCTCCTGTCTACTACTATTTGCACGTGAAAACACATAAAACTTGGTCTTTTAACCCCAGAAAGGTAAACAATTCATAATTTTCCAACTATATTTTAAATGTCTTGCTTGCATATTTTATCAAATCCAACGTCGCTAGCTGCAATCTTTTCTTAAAACACCCAAACTCACTGACCTGTTTTGAGCACTTATCACTTTGCCTGAATGAAAGTCTTCCAGCTTACACATGAAATACCTCTGGTCAGGTAACTGCTTGTATAATAGTCTTCCCTGTCTTGAACAGGATGCCGTAATTGGTAGAGAGGGTAAGATCTCCAAAATCCATTCCTTCCTCTGAGTAATTTCCAACGATTTTAAAACCAGAGTCAAAATTAAATCAAAACACTGCACAGAGCTTGCCTTGTCTCAGCTCACTTTCTTTCTTACAAAGGCACTGCAAGCTGTCACGCTTTAACTTCTAGCAAAGGTCCTTAAAAAGATTTAAAACCAAAAAAGTCAAAAGGATCCTCGTACACAATGAATCAAGAGCATGGGATGGGTGGAAGGAAAGTGGCACTAAACCTCGTAAGTTAGGATGCCTGCCTTGCATGGAAGAGGGAAGACATTTTATGAGCTCCTGGAGTCACCTAAATTCTACCATGAAGGATCTCCTTCCTCCTGCATGCATAGGAGCAATTGCCTGTCATATTCCCTCCCATATGATCTTTATACTCTTGCCTCCACGTGAAACAATGGCTCTGGGCTTCCACTGATAAATGACTTCCTTCAAGACAGCCAGGGGCTCCCAAAATGTCAGTGAACTTGCGTACAGTGCGAGAGACCAGCCACAGTGAGAAGGCTCTGTGTGAAGCCACAAGTCCCATCCTTTCATGGAACAGGAATTGCTGCTTTTACAGAGACAACAGTTATCAAATAATCAATATCACAACAAACAGTGGCTCCTATCTCCTGTGGTGCACTGGTTCCTTTTAAGTCAAAGTTATTAGGAGACAGGAGGCATTGATCCCACAGGAGCTTCAACTTCAAGAGCTGCCTGGAACACTCTTGTCATGATGTGTCACCGCTTATAGAATAGCAAAAACAGTGGCATAGCATCTTCCCCAGTCTGGAAACTGGGTAGATACCACCCAGCACTAAATTACCAGTATTACACACAGTGCAGTCTCAGCAGTTTCTTGATCAAACACTGAACTCTGCTAAAGCCCAGGAAATATTTGTGTTCCAGAAGAATGGCACGTGAATACTGGCAGAATTTAGATGAATACATTCGAAGGTGCCAGACCAGTCTTACAAATGCAAAACAACACTTAAGAACAACATTTTGCCCCATATTGGACAAAGCCACTACCTGCTTTTAGCCTTAGCTCTTTGGATAGCCAATCAAGGGTACAGCAGTGCAATCTGAAGACTGCAATACAGAAGAGGAGAGGCATAAAGAGGTTAACTTCAGAAGTTAATATATAAAGAATACAAATCTCCCTCCTCAGGAAAACTAATAATTATCTTAAGAACATATCCAGCCTTGAAATTCAGCAACACAAAGTCTCTGGTATTTCAGCCAGAGAAACAGAAAATCTATTTTAAAATTATTTTTAGAAAATGATTAAGACTTCTGTTTATACAGTCAAAATTTTATCTCGTTCCTTGCATCTTGCACTTCATACTGGTTGATTTAGGTCTTCGTAAAAATAACAGAAAACTTGAGGTAGTGTCAACATGGCAAAAGTATCTAGTCTTTTTCCTCAAGGACAAAATGTGAAAATATGAAGTAATTAACTGATTATTGATGCTAAATGAAAGTGCAGCAGAGTTAAATCTGAAGGAAGTGGGCACTGCATTGCCTCCCCAGTGAAGCATGGAAATGCAGTGCTTTGCTTATTACAAGCACAAGATGTGTCCCAAAACCTCCAGCCTCTCCTTAGGATGGCAGACATGCCAGTGCACAATCTGATCACAGCAGTGAATGTGGATAAATGGGGATAACAGCTCTTTTTTCCTAAACCAAGTAGCAACAGGGCACACAAACAATTCCAACTCCACTAAAATATTAATGCCAACCTCATTTAAAAACACCAATGTACCCATTAAAATTGAAGGAAGTTTTCAGCAGAAAGAAAGAAATGACAGGGTCTAGCATTTTATTATAGGTATAAAGACATAAAAGGAATAGGAACAAAGAAGTTTCTGCTTTCTTTCAAGGTTTTCATTTAAAAATGAATAAAAATTCTTAGAAAGCTCATAAGATAATGTCCCACTGGTAAAGGTAATATAGTCTCCAGGAATTCAGGGGCAATTCCTCCTAGGCCTCACAGAGATTAAGGTATACAAGATGCAATAGACAATGAAACCTTGTAAGACCTCTAAGGTCAAACACATAAGAGAGAAGCTTCTCCTGAAGTGCTTAAGGTACACTCTTAGGAAGGCGACTTTAGCTGATAGTGTTAAAAATTGCGTTTTTAAAGCAACAGACATTCCCAGCTAGATCTCTATAGAAATAATTCCTTATGGCTGTCTTTAAGTTAGGATGGCAGCACTTGGTCCATAACACACAGAAATCATCAAAAAGCACCATACAGACCATATTTGCTATTGTATGCATGTGTCAACATCAGCAGGATGTTGACTACCCCTTTCAGCACACATACATTTTTCATTGATACCCTCTCCATATCAGCCGGGATTGATTTCTCCCGTAGGACTGACAACCACTCACACGTCCACAGAAAATCCAAACTGCAAACCAACACATTTGTGTGGGTTTTTTTCTAAAATCTCTATACGCTTTGTGTGATGTAAAAATAATTAAATTTACACCCATTTGAAGTGCAGACGGAACACTGTGTCTAACTGAGCACCTGCATGCACACACATTGCTTGTTGGCAATCTGAATGTTTGTTAAAAGGTAGCATCGTTACTTTTAGCACTATTGTTACTCTATCATCATACACAGGTCTTATTGATTCAGCACACCGCTTTGCTGATTTAATCTTTGTACTTCAAGCTTCTTAATTCATACGTTTATAAAATTACTTCAAGGTTGCTAAGATATTCCTATTCAGAAGCCATTTGTTTTCCAAGAGATGCATTTCTTCCTATAAGACCCTTGAAAAACTAATTCCACAGCAATGCACAGCCTTACAAATTTTAATCCAAGTCATCTACTGCAGTAGATATACTGTACAATTTGTCCTTTGGCATATTTTAAACATAACAATTCTAGGTTTACTTCCTTTCGGCATTTCACAAATTATAGCTCTGAAACATGGGGGAAAAAAATTAAAAACCCAAAGAAAAAAAAAGAAACAAGAAAGCAAGCTTCCTAAAAAGTGACTCATGGACAGAAAATGTATAGATTTTTCAATTCAGAGCCAGCATAAAAAAAATTCCCCACGGTAATGCGATTGCAAATGCTAATTGCATTCCAGTAAATTGCTTTACATTCATCAAACAACAATCAATGGGAGACATTGCTATCTTCTTTTATTGTAGTGATGCTGTTCTCAGCTATACAGATAAGGTAGTGTCAGATAGTTATAATCTTTCCCCTTGCTATTTTTGGGGGCTTAAAATTTCAGAATAAAAATTTACACTGAAATTTAGCAATTCAGCCCAAGAGTCCTTCTTTTTAATTGAAAAATGTGCTAGCATATATCTTGAAGAGATAAAGGAACACTAAGACAAATATTCCAATTCAAATACCTAAACTAATTCAAATCTATAATTAGAAAAGCATAAATTATTCCAGTCTCTAAATTTCAGAGGTACTGCTCATCCAAAGCTCCTTTGAAAATAGTAGCCTTCTATTCTAAACATGCGCTTCTTTGTTTTACTTGAAGAGCAAGGTCAGAAAGTAAGCACATGTGATTTGGAGATAACATTCAGAGCTGCTGACCACGTCAGGTCATTAAGGTTTGTCACAAATTAGCAGGCCTGTGTCTACATGTATGGTGCTCGTGTCTATAACTTTTAAAAATTTGTGTATACGTGTAAACACACATGTACATACACACAGAAATGTATGTATATGCATATAAAATAAAATTGCCAACTCTGTTTTTATTTCTGAATTTTGCCTCGATTTCAAGGGTCTCTGTTGCCATTATTTCATTCCCCAAATTTCAAAATATCTTGTGCTCCATTGTCTCCCAAGACAGAAAAGTGGACATGATTCACCAGAATGGTTACATTTTCAAGTAAGAAAAATATTAACAGTGGGACAGCACAATCCATATAAATCTTGGCTATGTGAATGAGCTTAAAGCAGTAGATGATCATCATATTTTTTTTTTAAAAGAGGAAATATAGAGAGTTAAGAGTAATATAAAATGAGCGCACAAATACTCCCAGCTATTTCTTCATACTTTTACTAAAATAAGTCCCCATAGCTAGTGAGATATTCAGAAAAGATAATAACCAAAAGGAATATCTTTTTAGTACTTGAAGTACAAGTTCTACACAGAGAGCATTGTACAGACAGGGCACATGATGCATGAATAGGAAGACTGGAGAGTGAGTATCTGCAAACACTGAAAAAAATATTACTATGAATGCGTCAGAGTAGTAAACATAGAGGAAAGATTTAATTTGCAGGATTTTCTTTTTTTGCTATTTCTTGGATCTCTTTGCCTCCTGCTATAGTGAGCACTCTACCTTGCAAAATGCTGCTTTGGAGATGCAAGAGCACAGAGATTCTCTTCAGCTGTAATGTCTCCTGAAGTTGAGCTAATGGCTCTACATCATGGAAACCTTCCGTGACTGGTTTTCACCTGCCTTTTTGTCCCCACTCTACTCCTTATACCCTTATACCTCAACAGATTTTGTTGTTTACTGAGACTTGCTTTTATCTATTATTTTTTAATAAAGTGCTTGAATTCTATGTATCCATCTACCCTCAAAATTTGCCACATATCCTCGGGCGAATTTCTGCTGCTTTTCCTTTGGGACCTGCGCAGCCCACTGGGTAGGACAGCTCAGACAAGACTGGGAAGAGAAATTTCTTTCTTCTGTTGGCAGCCAGTCATTCAATCAGCTGAGCAACACGTGAGCTAGTGCCAGATCAGTGTTTCATGAAACCCTTCAATGAAAAGGGGTATTACACGAAGTTTATGTTCCTCAGGAATGAGTCTCAAAATTCAGAGATGCTCTTCCAAATGCTATTTATGCTCATCAGATTAAAACACAGCAGCTCAAGGGACACAACAGCAACAGTAGGTCAAGGAAGCCTACAGAAGGAATATAGGTTGGTGCCTCAAATTCTGAGATGCTTCAGAAGACCAAGGAGTTGTACTGCAGACAGCAGCACTTACAGTTAGGGACCTGTACAGGAGTAGCAAAGAAAGGGTAAAAGAATAAAGAAAGGCAGAGGGAACAAGTAAAGGCAAGACCCCAAAATACAGCTTCTTAAAATTCAGAATTTCATAGGATCACAGAATGGTTTGCATTGAAACAAAACTTTAAAGATCATCTAGTAATTATATTGATCAGAAAAACTGAAAAAAGTTAGTGAGCTGAATTGCACCCAGTAAAGCCAAAGATAAGTTCCAGAGCAAACAAGGGGAAGTCCACAAGGTATAAGATTGAGGCAGTGGGAGACAGAAGCTTCACCTGCCCCTTAAGTAGTCTTGAACTGTTATATTAAATCAGTTTTAGTGGCTAACATCCACTCTGGAAGAGATTTGTTGGTTTTGCCTGCATAAGCAAAATGGTAAGTTAAAAGTCCTGATTTAACAAAACCTTTAGAGAACATTATTAAAATACCACCTTTAAAAACATAGTTTCTTTCTAATGATTTCTTTTAAAACTTGGGTAGTTTTGGATGGTGAAAATTTACTATTTGCACTTATCTATGGTCAGTTTGTGGAAATTGAATGTAGAACTGATAAAAAACTGGCAGTAATGGGCAAATCTTGTAAGACACACTCTCTGTATTAGTTCCTGTAGTAAACAATTTTGTTTCCATATAAATTAATTTTCTTCAGAGTTTATAGTTCAATGTTTTAAAACTGAAGTTTCTGCTGTTGGCTGTCAATTAGATTTCTGCTTTGAATTTCATGACATTTAAAACAATTATAATTTGTTTTCTATCAGCACAGACAGTGATTTCTGTCAGTATACTTCCATACAACTGATGTTTCCAGTAAAATTAGTTATAAAATACAAAATATTCACATTTGTCATCTTATCAGATTTTCAAATTTTATATAAAACAATAAGAAGTCCTTTCCTCACAATGGAAAAGAACATTCCAGCTTTTGGTCCAGAGGCACTACATACTTATAAGATCAATTATGTGTGTTGGCATAAATAAATTCCAGGTCTAAGTGAACTAGCTAAAATGAGAACTAATATAGTAACTTTTAAAGCCCATTCAGTACATGAAATTAGTTACCTCCCCCACTTTTACTGCCTCTAATGGGGACTATGGCTGATAATTTGTTGTATTTAGATTACCTAACATCTAAAAAAAAAAAATAGTAATAATAATACTTCGACACCAATTCTCCAACAGCATTTATAAGACGACCAGCATAAAAAATTTAGTTTTAAAATAAGATGCTGCAAAGCTACAGTCTAATATACCCTCTAATGCACATTTTTCTATAGAAATTTTCATCTTGTCAGCTCAGAATTAGCTGTTTATTAACTACATGTTTGCACCATAAAACTTCACTTTAATTAAGAAAATACCCTGACTTCCCCCAAAAGTCTACTCACTTATTTCTAAATGACTGCTTTTGCACCTCAGTATTCATGCTACTAAAACAAATGCACAATTCCCAAAATATAGGCTGAAAACTATTTTCTGTTCATATCCTCAAAGAAATAGTCTGGAACTCAAAATACTCAAACCAAACAAAAGGATTTGTGTAATATTAGTACTGATCCAAGATTTGAAATTACTGAATGCTGAGCATACTACCCTTTTTCTCTTGCAAAATATTTAAGAGTATTCTGTACTTCAAGCGTACAAATGTTCTCACCGAGGTCAACAGTATTCTAAAAATACCAGTAGTTACAGGTTGCAGTACTTAAACCTCATGGAAAACCCCTGCTGTCCACTGCAGGTCATTCTTTTCCTATTATGACACTACAGGGACCCATCTAGAAAAGCGTGGTGCACTGTTTGAGTTGCAAAGCTCTCTTCCTGCACTCGATATCTAGGCTTAAAACTCCCACAGAATCCACTGCTGCATTTTCCAGAGCATTATTTACATATTTTGTTCTTGTTGATGGGGAGAGAGCAGAACAGTTATTAAAGTATAGTTGCAAAGTAGGCTCTTGTAATGAATATACCACAGAAATTCATTTTCATAGAACTGATTCACTATGTCTCAGCATTGAGATGATCTCCATTTTACACTGCTTTTCCCAAAGGCTTCTACGCACCTTCTAGGCAGTACAAAAAGGACCAGTTTCAGAACCACATGGCACAAATGTGTAACATCCCTCTGTTATTCAACAAGAACTCCCTGCTTACCAAGAGCCACGTCTGAGTGGGAGACCATAAGTGCATGTGGACTTAAGAGGGAGAAGGTGTTCTTTCATGTTTATCTTCTCTCTAGAGGTCCTTTATGCAGCTCACAACTCTGCAGGGAGAAATCTCACCAGCACTCCTCATTTACTTTATCAGCAGACACAAATGAACCAGCACAACTAATTTTAAACTGTAGAGCTCCAAGGGTGGTAAAAGGCACTCAGCATCAACCAGCAGTTCAGAGGTATTGTCTGCAGTGAACACAGCTGAATTTGGAAGACTGCACCTGTCCCTGTATTAATTTCTAAGCTTCTTTAGAGATGAAATGTTGCAAATCCAAGTAATTTAAAAATTAGCTTTAACTGCCACAGAGCATGGCCGTGGCCATCCCTCACCATCACCTACATGAAAGGCTGGGACAGAGAAGAATCATTTAAGAAAAGGCCTGGAAAACTGGATAGGCATTGGTAGCCTAGATTCTGGCATATTGCCATTGAAGAGACTACCCCAAAGCAAATACAATAATTAAAACTTCTTTTGGCACAGACCTAAAGGTGGGAAGAAGGAACCAGAGTGTCACAGTGATCACCAGCATGAGCAACACCAGAGCTGTTATCATGCATTTTCATGTTTCAAGGTTGCAATTTGACTACACAGCATGTGCTCACACAGGGGTGCGGGGCTGGCAGACATCTCCCTGCCGCTGCCACCAGCTGCTGCCAGAACAAGGACCCATTCTAAGAAAGCTGCCAAAAGGGCACAGGTTCCTGGCATTTTCTCTCAAAGTGGAATGCACGTCTTCAATCTTTTGCACAAGTCCACAACACTATCTAGATATAAACATACTGCATATGCCAAGGCTGATGATTACTTCTGCTATGTCTTTCTTAATGTCTCCTGGGATTTATGTGAAATCCAGGTGGAAAATAGCTGTTCACTTAATCCACCTATGCTCCTTACACATGCAAACTATATACTCCTAATTTTATTCCATATGTTACAGGACTGTGGTAGGTTTACCCCAGCTGGATGCCAGGTGAACACCAAAGCTGCTTATCACTGCCCTCCTCAGCTGGACAAGGGAGAGGAAAGTAAAAAGAAAGGTTCATGGGGCAAGATAAGAACAGGGGAAGATCACTCAGCAGTTACCATCATGGGCAAAACAGACTCAGCTAGGGGAAATTAATTTATTACAAATCAAACCTGAGTAGGAAAATGAAAAATAAAAACTAAATCATAAAACACCTTGCCTCCACCCCTTCTTTCTTCCTAGGCTCAACTTCACTGCTGATTCAATACCTCCTCCCAACCAGTCATGCAGAGGGATGGGAATGGGGGCTGCAGTCAGTTTATCACATGTTGTCTCTGGTGCTCCTTCCTCCTCAGTGGGAGGACTCCTCACATGCTTCTCTCACTCCAGCACGGGGTCCCTAATAGATGAGCTAGTCCTCCACCAGCTTCTTCAGTGTGAGTCATTTCCACAGGCTGCAGTTTGTCACAAACTGCTCCAGCGTAGGTTCTTCTTGGGGTCACAAGTCCTGCCAGCAAACCTGCTCCAGTGTGGAGTCCTCTCTCCATGGGCCCACAGATCCTGACCCATGGACTTCTACTGGGTCACAGTATCTTTGAGCATCCACTTGATCTGGGGTGGGGTCCTCCATGGGCTCCAGGTGGATCTCTGCTCCCCCATGGACCTCCATGGCTGCAGGGGAACAGGTGACTCACCATGGTTTGCACCACAGCCAGCAGGGCAATCCCTGCTCTGGTGTCTGGAGCACCTCCTCGCCCTCCTTCTTCCCTGACCCTGAAGAACTCTAGCTGTTGCTGAGTCTTGACCAGCAGTGGGTCCACCTTGGAGCTTGGTATTGTCTCTGTCAATCACAGGAGAAGCTTCTGGCAGCTTCTCACAGAATCCAACCCTGTAGCCCTCCCACTACTAAAACCTTGCCACACAAACCCAACACAAGGAAATTTGCCCACTTTTAATCTTGAAGTAATTCTTCCATCTGCTATTAACAAATATTTTCAGTAACCATTCCTACCACTGTGCTCCTTGGTTCATATCTTAATCACAGCCTTGCTAGTACTCACATGTTCTCCCTTCCACACATGTTCATTACACATTGCTTATCTCAGAAAATTGCTCATCTGGTCTTCTATAATTTGATGGCATATAGTTTAAGAACATGTGCTAATTTCTTCCCCCCACCTCCCAGTTCCACTGAACAACCCCACTGGCAGTCTCAATACCCTATAAAAAATATTCCAATGTGCCTCCTGGCCACCACTCCCCAGACTATCATTCCCAAAAGCAACACTGAGAGGATTCTCTGATCTAGGCAAAACACAGTGACAGTCACAACCCAGGCCCCTAGATAGAAAAAAGCCTCAGTGTAAGAACTAGAATGGATATTGACTTTTCCAGCAGCAAAGCCACAAAGTGTGCAGGGTCAGGGAAAGGCAGACCTCATATTTCAGGTGGTCCCTGCAGAACAAGGCTGCTGTAAGAGATTGGAATAGTTGGCGCTGCTGACTAAACAGGTCTGTTGTTTTCTGGCCATGCTGAATGGATGGAGGCCAGAGCTCTTCATACTCCACCTTTAACGAATAGTAAATTTAAAATGATTTATAAATTAATGTGCTTCCTCCCTCCTCCTCTCACACCGTAAATAATTGCAGCTTTCGATTTATCTGTGTGAGAGAAGAATTAAAGCTGGAGAGAGTTTGATGCTAGAGGAAAATAAGCTAAGTGGATGATGATAAAAGCAAAAAGGGGAGAATATAACATCAGCTCTGTTGATTAGCATAAGAAAGGCAAGCCTCTAAAGAATAATTCTTCGTACAGTGAGAGGAGGTCATCTGGGGAAGGTGGGTGCTGAGGTGTACAAACACAGCAGTGATGTGCCTGTGCTATGTTTCTCCATCTCCCAGACATGGTTCCCCAGCACCACTGACAGCCCCTCCCTTTGAATGGTGCTGTTGGCTTTCAGACACAGGGCAGCCAGGAAGTTCAGTAGAAGCAGGGGCCTGATAAGGAAACCAGGTGCTGTAAATGAGCTCAGAAACCCCACGTCCATGAAGTGCCTGGTGCCTCATCTGCTGCACTCACTCAAGACACCACTGGAACAAGGAGCCAGCATTTAATAATATAATCTACTTTTGGAGAAAGGAGAGCACATAGATTATACTTCTCTCTTTTCAGACTCACTAATTGTCCAACTCAATATGAAAATGAAGCAATATACACCAGATTGTATGTATGTGTGCATGCAAAAATAAATGCCAAGAAACACATCATTATTCTCTGTGCTAAAATTCTAATTTTTGCAATTATAATTACAATAACCAAGTCAAGCAGAATCTCTTAAAGAAACCCCAAGATTGTTGGTCAATGAGATTAACCTGTATATTGTTACTTCTGAAGTCAAATTTTACAAACAGCTTGTCAATACTTTAATAATAACCAAATTATTATAACATTGAACTGCTTTTAGAGAATGAGTACTAATATAGTCACAGAATGGGTCAGGTTGGAAGGAACCACCACAGTGGGTCATTTGGTCCAATCTCCCTGCCCAGGCAGGGTCATTCTAGAGCTCATTGCACAGGATTGTGTTCAGGCAGTTCTGAATATCTCCAGTTGTGGAGATAGAGACTCCACAACCTCTTAGGGCAGGCTCTTCCAGGGCTGAGTAGGGCGGCAGGATCACCTCCCTCAACCTGCTGGGAATGCTCTTTCAGTGCACCCCAGGATACCATTGACCTTCTTGGCCACAAGGACACACTGCTGGCTCATGGACAGCTTGTTGTCACAGGATCCCCAGGTCCTTCTCACCAGAGTTGCTTTCCAGGAGGTCAGCTCCAGCCTGTACTGGTGCCTGGGATTATTCATCCTAAGGTGCAGGACCCCATATTTGCCTTTACTGAACTTCAAACAGTTCCTCTCTGCTCATCTGTCCAACCTGTCAAAGTCCTCCTGAAGGCCTTCATAGCCCTCTGGGGGACTGGTGACTCCTCCCCGCTTTGTGATAATAGTAATTAAAACAAAAACAAACCTCACAGTTTGAAACCTAATATGCCCTGGTGTTTCCATCTTTGTGATAAAATTATATGAAGGAGAGGGGCTGGCCGGTACATAAGATGTCAATTGAAGGTATAACAGATTTAAATATGTAAAAAGGCTGCATCAATCAGGAGAATTAACTGCTTTCTTAATCCACTGCAGACAAGTAGCAAGGAGGCCTTCAAATGCTGTGAAGGAGTTTTAAGTTGCCTGGATGTATGGTCATACTCATATGTATATAGATACATGTGTGTATGTCCTGCTGACAAACACACTGAAGTACTGTAACAGATTGCCTGGAAATGTTACATGGTCTCTGACATCAGAGGCTTTCAAGATCCTGCAAATGAGACAGATGAAGATATGATGATTTCCAGGGACAGAATGATTGACTAGATGAGCATCAATCACCCCTTTTTCTATGACTTTACACATCTAAAGAAGACTTTTTCCATTTGTATGGTACATCTTTTCTATTTGCAGTGATGCAACAGACGACAAAGGAAACAACAAAGAATAAAGACCTAGTACAAAGCACAAAGGGATGCAGATATCCCAACACATTTGCAACTCTCTACTCATTGCATCTATCAATGAGCAGAAACAGTTAATGGCATAAAACTTTCGCTTCCATGACAAGGGAAGCCCTAGCTTTCTAGGAGGAGCACAAGTGTGTTAGGAGGCAGGCTCTCAGCTAACCTCTGTGCATAAAGAAAAGAAGGGTTGGGAGAAGGGAAAGAAGGAATAGGGAAGAATCAACACAACAGTAATTCATAATATTATCGTAAGCAAATGGGAAAGTTAATATGGAAATTACTTAATGTCACTTGGATAATACATGATCAAGTGAGAGGCTGCTGCTTCCAAGCAAGCACATGAATGATTAAAGCCCTAGAAGCACATTCACACAAAAACTCTTTTATACAGCTAACATGAAGAAAAAGTACACGGAGAAAAAATTCTGTGTAAAACCTTTAATTCCCATCTCCAAACTGACAGCATTACTTTAAATGGGAATATAGTTTTTGGTAGTTTAAGGATCACATAATCAATAGGAAGGAAAACAGCCCAAAAACTACCATGACTTTATCACTTGGCTATGACTAGTGATTAATTGAAAAGGGTTCCCAGTAGATTAGCACTAAAACCTGAAATATCGCAGGCAATGCCAAGAGCTTGTCCATGATTCTCTCTTTTTTTTTTTTTTTTTGTAAGACTGCTAAATTCCTCACTTTCCTAATAAAAACAGTTTCTTCAGTGTACTATCAGCAGAGACTCTCCACCATGAAAAAAAAACATGCCAGAAGATTTTCTTTTTTCTTTTAGTGGGGTATGAAATTGATATAAAAGAAAAGAAAACAAAAAACCCCAAACAATAAACAAACCACTTTTAAATGAGTGAAAACACAGTACGCTAGAGAATCGGAAGGCAATAAACTTTAGCTCCTGTTGCAATTACCACTGCAAACAATACACATAAAACCTGTCTATTCCATGAAACAAAGTACCAAAATGCACCTTGAAACATTATTCCTAAATAGAGCCTTAATAAGAATTTTGTCCAAAGACTTTTTTTTGGTTCAAACAGAATCACTAGAGCTGTTATCATACATTAGACTTAGACTTCTCTGTTTTAATAAAGAGACCCATGGTTTATAACTGTGTGATTCTCTAGCAGAGTAAAGCCTATTAATCAAAATGCTGTTTTGATGGGCTGTGCAAACAAATAGCAGTAAAGTTATGCTTAGTATGGCTATGGTGCATGAAAACCTGCTCCCAGAACAGCTGGAATGAAGAATTATTCATTTACAGTTTCTAATCACATTCAGCATCTAGAATGAAAATCTGATGTTTGTTAATTGCTTTGAGTATGTTATTTCATTTTTCAAAACCCTATAACACCACACTGACATTATTGGCACTGTTTCACATCTATAGCATTCATTCTTTCAAAATAAAATTTTTATTACCCCTTGCTTTGTACAGGAAAAACCTACCTTAGAAAAAGGATACAAGAATGACTTTAAAATATGCTCAGTAACAAGTTTTCATCTTTTCTGAAATGTAAAAAGGCAAACCGTATGGGTAAAATTCGCCCTATTTCTCATGCATAAAACCTAACAGGCAAGAAAAGCAGTGTGAGTCCTCTATGCAGGAAGAGAGGATTAGTCTCTCAGGGCTCCTGCAGATCAACAACATTTAAAATGATTTGGGTGTCAACTCAGGTCTGGATCACCAGATCTCAACAGGGATGTTGCAAGGAGAAATTCATCTCAGATGAGGTCTCAGTTGAAAATGTGAGAAATTACTCTAATTACTTTAAGAGGCAACTAGCAGGAGCCTGAGCCCAGGTGGGAATAGCAGGGGAATTCACTTTTGTTAACCAAGCAGCCAAGTTCAACACCTCCAAAGGAAAAATTTGATTTATATGTTCTTTCAAGAATACAAATGTTATGCATGTACACCAAGCTCTGTTTATTTTAACATCTGTGGACAACTGCTGCAGAAACTAGACCTGATCTCCCTCACAGGAAGTTATGCACTTGTGTTTTCAACTTTAAGTACAGAATTGTTTTGGTTCTGCTCTCCTTGACAGAAATTATTGCAGCGACTATTGGTCATATGCACATCATGATTTCTTTTTAAGTGTACTTTGGATAAATACACTTGCCTTAAATTAATCTGAACAGGGTAATTTTTATACATTGTAGTTCGGTTACTCAAGAACTAAGCTCTCCTCTTATTAAAATCATGTTTTGGCCTTTTTTTTCCCTAACACTTTCAAAAATACAGAAGGAAACTTCAAAACAACCTAATTCCTAGGTTAACTGTTAATGTCTAACAAAAAATTTAAAAGATGTGCAACATGTAGCACCTTCTGACCATTTAAGTAAGGCAGGAAACTGTCACTAGGGACTGATTTTTACAGCACTTTACTTTCTTAATTCCTTGTGACCAACTTCTTTAGACATACTTGTGAATGATCACCAGTAACATGCAGCCTTGGCTACTCCAAAATGTAAAAATGAAGTACAAAAAGTAAGGACACTGCAGAGCTTTTAAGCAGCATTCCTCCTTGCCCTCCTGCTTCTAATGTCCTTAACAAAATACATGTTCCTTTGTCTGTGCATTTATGACCTCTTACTTCCCACTTGTCCGCTAAGCATCGTCATTTTTCCTGTGACTTTTTCTTAGAATGAGCTAACCATTCTGTATCAGCTTGGACTGATTTGGAAATAACCTCTATTGCTTAAATCGTGATGAAATTACAGCTACAAATCTTGTCCCACCATGTCATTTTAACATCTACTACAAAGTTAGCCAGGGCTTGTCTACCTGACAAAAAGTTGTATCAGCAAAGTGTGAATTTCAGGTTCTATACTTACATATGCTCACATATCCTTTTGTGAGCACTTGCACTTTATGATTTTTTATGTGGTTTGAATAGAGATTTAGTATGTAAACCCAGAAGTAGAGGTATGTAGGTGTGTAATAATGCTTAATTCCATTACTGACCTGGTTTCTTAAGTCATATACATAGTACCAGGGTTAGTAAAAGGTTTAAAGTACTTTTTTTTCTTTACAAGTACTCTCTACTTTGGATTTTGTTTCCCAGACATATCAACCTCCATGGAAACACAAAGCACTACAAAACACTACAAAAACATGGCGGATTTTCTTCCATCATGCAATGCCTATCTTGTTACCATCTTACCTGATGCCTGAACTTTTTCCCATCTCCTAAAATTTGTACTTTAAACATATCTACATATTTTTACAAAATGTTAAAAGCTTTTCTCCACTAAGCAAAACATTTTATCTAATTATTGTATTTTTCACTAGACTTCCTCAGTTTCCTGCCAATATGCTGTGGACCATGGCTCTCCAGTGTCTCTTCACAGTCCACGCTTGGGTAAAGCATTTTACAATTACCATCACTAAAAGGGAGATAAGAATCAGATTCCGTGTTCATAGAAGAATTTGTTTTGCCAATGAAAGCACTTCTCCAATAGATTACTATCTTCCATTTCTAAGAAACAAACTGGAAAAGAAAGAAAGTCACTGAAGATGGTTGTACTTCCATTTTTTTCTTAATATACCATGTGTTGTGGGGTATGATATTATCTGAAACAGATCTGAATATTATTCATATCAAAATTATGCTCTTTTTTGCATTTTTAATATTAAAAGGCTCTCCCGACAATTCACAGTTCATCACACATTGAATACCACATCTAATCTTCTAGCTTAGAAATGTATTCATCATGCAACAGTGGACAGATATTGCTTAAGGATTGTTCATAACACATTTTTAAGGTATCCTTTGCAGCAACTAATCAAAAATATAAAAGGACCAAACTAAAATAAAAACAGCAGGCACATCCATACATCCATTTTTTAACATTTGATCTGTTTTTCCTACAGAAATTCTTGCTGCAGCATCCACAGAAAATTTCTACTTCATTTTAAAGACAAATGATCAATACGTGGTCATAACCCTCTGGAAGTGGAGAACACTCTCCCTAAACAAAGCACATTTTTGGGCTTGGTTCCTTAAACTTATCCCAATCTAGCAAACAACTTAAGCTTGTTAATAAAGTTAAGTACCCAAGTAGTCCTCCTGATGCAAGTGATTTCGTACCTAAAACATGAGGTGAGGGAACTGCTAGGTGTATAAAGCAGCATCCGTAAGTGCCTTAGTGGACTGTGTCCGGGCAGCTTATCTCCTGCACAGCTTGAAGGGTCTGCATCCTGTTTGAAAACCTTCCTTTTACACATTTACTTGCTGAAGATTATCAGCTGTATTATTCAATTATGAAATATTTGAAGCACTTGGGGGAAAAAAGCAAACAAAAAACCATAGCATAATATTACCTGGAGACACCAAGCTATTCCTGTTTATCAGAGTTTGCCTCCTTTTGGAAAGCATGTGACACATATTAAAATTCTCTGCAAAGCCTTTACCATAATAATCTTGCAGAAACAATCATCAATTCCTCAAACTAATGCATTTCTCCCCTCAGAGATCCCTTACACAAATACTGTGCTTTTACATATTGTCTCTAGGCAGCAGTGAAGCACTTCTGCCCTATTAATCACTATTTGTTTAAATTATTTTGAATTTAAAAAAACCAAACAAACAACCAAATCACGCTAAATATTCTTTTCTTTGTGGCAGCGTATATCTAGTACTCACAATTTTACATCTCAACAGTAGATGCATGCAAGTTTAGTCAGACTCTGGAGTAGTGGATATAAAACACCATTTTAAAATCATGAGTAAAATCATGTCACCAAGTTCCATAAACCCTTTAATATCTTGGCGACCATAGTCAGTTCAGAGTAACTCAAGAAAAAATTCCTGTCTTGGTGGCCCATGGTCTGAAGTGAACTATAAATACTAAGATAATCAAATTGTTAAACAATCAAATTTGTCTTTAAAGAGGCTGACCATATGAAATATATTGATCTTCTGGAAATGTCTTTTAGCCATATTCTTATTTCACCAGGTTATATTCTGAGCCTTTATAAAAGGTAGTCCATACTCCAGGAAAGTATAAATTCATGTATCTTCTGCAGCCTTCAGTAAAGCTCTTCAGAGTTATTCCAGATAACAACTGGGTCTTAAAATCCTTTTCCTTTGAACAAGATTTTTAACAAGATTTATCTAATTCAGCCATAGTCTTTTATATGAGCAAAAGAGTCCCATCAACATTTACTTTCTAGGTTTCATTTTATGAGAACTCACATGTTATATAAAATTTATACAAGCAAATTCAGTAAATTACATCCCCGCATTTGACACTGAAATGCTCGGACTCGAGTACTTGGAACCTCCAAACCTATTCCTTGAAAATACATCTTTCCACGGCAGTCTTAGTGAGCTTAATAGCCTTTTGTCAGTCTAGAGTATTCATGTACTTTGTGTTACCAGCAACCTTTACCCAGGCAGATATTACAAAAACAACAGCAATAGTTAAAATCCTCTGTGGTACATTACCTACATTGCAATGTATGGGAGACAGCACAGTGAAGTGGTACGTACACATCAACATCATCAAACAATTCCAGCCCTACTGAAATAAGTGTGATCCTACTGGAAAGGATTTTATATGGATTTTTCCTTTTAAAGGAACTGTGCTGAAATTCAGACTGAATTAACTACATTGGGGTCCAGGACTGTTGTAGCAGCTTTATGTTGCCCAGAGAAAAAGGCATAGTGACAGTAGTTACCAATCCATTAGTAAATTATAGAAGTTAAAACCACAGCCATACAACCAGACAAGAGAAAAAAAAGCCAAAAATGCAAGGAAGTGCAGGAGAACTTTTCATAAATCAGATGTTCAATAACATATTCGTGACTAATACATGTTCTGTGCTGTAGAGCATTGTTTTTTTCCATTTGGTTGGTTTCTTTTATTTTCTTTTTTTTGCTTGTAGTTTTTTTTTTAAATGTATATCATTAAAAAAGCATTAAATTGAATGGAGCTGTGCCAGTTTATACTAGCTGAGTATATGTGGCTGCCCAATATCAAGAAAGAAATAACAGAAGAGCACCAGATCAGACATTCCTTCCTTCAAGATGCACCAATTCCAACAGGTGAGGCCAGGACCAGTTAGACACATGATCTCTTAGTGAACCTGAGCTCATTTCTGAATTATTATCAGGCTGATGATGGCTTGTGGTGCAAAGAACAATCTTGATCAGCATAGCCAATGCTGAATGCATCCATTTTTAAGAAAGATGAATCTACATGTTTTTCCAGGTTATACATGTGCCTCTCTACTTTCTATCTTCCCATTTACCCAGAAAATACAAACTTCTCTCTATGACATATTTGTGGGTGAGCTCAGAGCAGCTCAACAAAAAATACTATTTAAGATGCTGACTGCGTGGTAGATATTGTATATACAACTATAATTGGGAACACATTGATTCATCTGCATAAAATGTCATCTACCAATTGTTTAACTTAGGGCAGCTAGAAATTGATTTGATTATAGAGAAATACATAGAAAGACATTTTCTTCTTGGCTTTATTTCTTTCTCATCTTGTTTTCCTCTTGCCACAAAAAATTTGAAGCCTGTTAACCCTTTCCTTCACAAAAGATTCCTCTCCCTTTTAAAAAGCAAGCAGGTTCTTCCCCAGTGGAATTTTACTGTATTTCAGAATGGCTAATGGCAATAATACAGTACTTAAGCCATTCACAGAACATTATTTGTAGTCAGCCAGCCAGGTTCCCAAGATCTAAAGATGACTCCTTTTCTAGCTTTTCTAGCACTAAAAATTTCCTCAGACACAGTCTCAGAAGGATGACTGTAGTGTTCTGAGTCATCTTCATTGTTCGAGGCTTTTAGGCGCGAACAAATTGGCACCTTGGAGCTGATTTCCTCAGTTGTTTTGTGTGTGAGTGTGTACGCTTGTGTGGTGGTAGACAAACCAGTGTTTCTGTCTGGTTGGCTTCTTAGGTCTTTTTGATGTGCCATCTGTGTCCTGATAAACTGAACTCACATGTTTTAGACACAGAAATAGCACACAAACCTGTTCAAGGAGATGAATAACACCCAGATTCAAGTGCTTCTTAATGATACAAATGGAAATGCTGTAGACAAGAGTAAAGCCTCAGAGCAATGTTCTGAAAATAAACCCAAAACCAAACAACACACCAACAAAAACAACACAATTACCACATCAGTGGCCAAAAGGAGTATACAGCTTGGTCATCATGTGGTAAAGCCAATCCCACAGTCTTTGAAAATCCCTGTGCAAAAACAGTGGAAAACCATCTAAGAGAGGGAAATATAGCTAGGACAAAATAAAGTACTATAATGTCGTGAGAAGCCACTCCAGCTTCAAGTACCAGCTCCATGCATTTTTGAGGAATCTCTACATTTAATGTAAACATACTATATCCTGAAATGACTCACTACTGCATATTTTGACTGAAATACCTTATTTTTTTTGCCAAGAAAAGGTTTTTTATGGACTATAAGTTATGAACATAACAGATGATACAGACTTTAGATTGGATGGCATGATTTTATAGCACACTATGTTGTTATGTTCTGGCACTTCAAAAGGATTGATTTTTTTTTTTCCAAGTCTCCTGTTTAGCTGGAGGGCATGCAGATATATTTTGCTAGCAAAAGGGTTAATAGATTCAACCTTTTGAGAAATGTATTCTTCACATGCATATAATACGATGGATAGTTAACTGCATGCACATTGGTAAACAGAGGTGAAAAACAAATTAATTGGAAGGTATAGAGTTTATTGTTTGTTCTCTGTTTGATAGATGGATCTCATTATTTTCATTGGACAGAAAAAGCCGTAACAGTTTCCAGAGAAAAGAGAAGTGGCAGCTCCAGGAAACTGCTTACAGATGGACACCCAGCAGGCTAAAAATATTACTTCTGTCCACCTCATCAATAAACTGCCTCCATGCAGAATGGCAATTATTCTTTTCCTGCTCATGTTGCCCTTTGTGAAGCGTGAGGACTATTATTGATAACAGGGTATGGAGTACAAAATATATACAGTAACTCAAACTCATTTACTATGGTAAATCCATATTGGGTAGCAATGATGCCTTTTATGCCATTATTTAAAGTGGCAGTGTGCACTTATCAATGTCCAAAAGGATTAAGTTGATTCTGTATTTTGCTACTGGCCTATTAATGATTAATGATACACAGTTATTATTTGCCTGTGTTAGACACAGCACATTCTGAGCTGAAAGAAAAAGAATTCTGTATTATGTCTTTAATGGATTAAAATTTTGCAAGCAGCAGGATTTTCTGATCTTTCTTTCACCCCAACACACACAGAGGGACAGATCCTAACTGTACATAACCTGGAGAAGACAGGTACCCTCAGATAAAGGCAACAGAACTAAAGTGTGCTTTTCTGGGGTGTCAGCAGTGTTGTCACCGAGCCCTGACCCTGGGGTGGAACAAGTCTCATGCAATGCAAAAAGCCATGAGATCCTGGGAGCAAAAGCTGTCTGAGAGAGTGACCACATATATTTTCTGTATGGATTGCTGACATGCACAAATGGCTTATTATACATTTACAGTCTACCTTTTCACCCAAATACATTTTCTGAATGCACAACAAACTGAGCTTACTCCATAATATGAAGTATGATCAGTGTTCCTTATAGGAATCCATATGGATCTGCTGACTACCCAGCTGAACTTCATGTGAGAGAGGCTATGCAAAGTTTTCAGTATTTAAATGTCAATTTCTATCTAGCACATGAACTGTAAGCTGAGAAATACTAAAGGCATGTTGCTTAAATATACCATACCCATGCAAAGGGAAATAATTAAGGTCCAGAAATATTGTAAGAGCTTCAGTGCGCCTGAGGATAGGAGATTTCTGACCATAAATTTGGTTAGATGGACACTTGATCTTATTCATCCTAGAAGATCTTTTCCTTTTTCAGCAAGCGAGCTATGTGACAGGAAATGTTAATTTGATACACAACAAAACCATTGCTTCATGAAGTCCAAGGTGAACTGCCCCTCTGAAATGAAGAAAGTTAAGATAATTAGAAAAATTGGAAATTAATTCAATGCAGAGCTTAAAGCAGGTATAGAGGGCTGCATCCAGAAACCACTAAAGTCTGTGGAAATACTGAATGAAGTACGGTCATGTATCAGCTTGCTGTTTCAGAGAATTTCCCTACAGGCACAGAGTTACACCTATGTTGCTGATGTTGCTATTACTATTGACATCTATCCCTTACAAAGATTCTTTCAGCTGTGGTGTTTACAGAAATTTGCAAGTGGAATGAAATATTCTGTATTTCAGTTTTTAAAAAAATGTATGAAATTACCTCTTTCTATTTCTGATCTCAGTGCCCTGTTGCTTTGTCAGGGGTCACACTCAGTCAGGGGTCCTACACCTCCACTAGATGAGTCATATTTAACTTTGTTTATCTGTGTTAATACCTAAGAAGCCCACCTCAGCAGCTGTTTTGTATATGCATACAAACCTCCTTTACCACACTCATTGTGTAGAATAAAAAAATCTTTGGTTGTTCATTGTCACCTGAATACCACAAATGTACAGAGCCCAAAGACTGATGGCAGCTATGCTTGTGGAACAGTCAAGGTGATACCACTAAAGAGTGATTTGCTTGGAAAATGAGGACAGAATAGCATATACTTGTTAATACATCTAATATTCTCTACTTAATGACCTGGAAGTCACTGCTTAATTTCCATTTCATCCAGTAGTTTCAATGTATTAGTAGAAAGTAAAACCTGAAGTTTCACTACATATACATGCCAAAATAAAGTCTCTATGCTTTAGAACTTTCATAAAACTAACCAGCATCATGTCTTCTGAACACAATTCAAATATGACCAAAAAAAAAAGACCTTTTAACACCTTTGACAGAAAACACTTCTTCTGTGTTGTCCTCTTGATGACTAACATTTAAGATTCATTCTTAAAAATAATCTCACATACTCAGAAGAGGTATGTCTCAAAAAGAGACACTGTAGGCTCTCTTTTCCTAGACCCAAACAGAAATTACAATTGCACAAACATATTAATCGCTGCCATTGTCCCAAATTTCTAAGAATTAGTAAATTCACAAATGCATGGCCAGTATTACGGAATCATTGAAAATATATTTAAAAGCTCAACCCCTACCAAAACTATTAAAGTGTGCGCATTTCCCAGCTATTTACCAGAACCTGTTTTGGACTCAGAGCTCTGCAGGACCTGGAAAGTAAGGCTACTGGTTCACTTATTAAAATTTTATAGTTAGTCTTCATTCAGAAGTATTTTTACTGCCCAGAATGACATTCAATCTACAGTGAAGTGATATGTCTAATTTGTATTGAAGAATGATAAGATACTAATTTCTAGTAAAAAACCGCTCAAAACGATAATTTTAGAGGGTTTTAGATTTGTTTGTTTGTGGTTTTGGTGTGGTGTTTTTTGTTTGTCTTTGTTTCATTTTTAAGGACACAAAGGCTGCCTAATAGGCATCATCTATTTTCCTTTACTGTTGTCTGGGCTATCATCAAACCAATAAGCAAAATGTGGATAATATCAGTAAAATCTACGGTTACTGGAAAATTTACTAGCTTTGTATAATATCTAGAAGAAAAAATTTAAATCTCTCTCTTTTAGAGCTACTGTTACATCACTACGTCAGTCTTGTAGTAATTCACATTACCATGGTTCAGTGTTGGATTATTTTACCAAAGTACTTTTTCATCAAGATTTCACAGTCTTGCTCTAGTAGGAGAAAAACGTGAGTAGATTTTTAAGGGTTTGTTCCCTCCATAAATGAAGCACCTCACACTGCTTTAAACTGAATATTTCTCGTGTCCATGCACTAAATGCTCTGCTAGTTTTTATGACACTACTTGTCTCACAAGTAAAATCAGGCTACTGGTCTTAGCATTCTTACTGTTCTCCACATATGGTTATCTCCTTTATGACCTAGATGAATTACTTTTGCTCCCTATCTTCCATGTGTTAATGAACATCTTTGTTTAATTTTATTCACAGTCACGGCACCTTCTATTATTCATCCAAGCCTAGAAAGGCAAGTTATTTACCTATAAGCAGAGACTTTTCCCAGCAAGTTTACAGGCACACATATAAATTAGAGTTATTATTTTGACCATGCAATAAAGTTTCCTTAGAGTTCTCTAAACACTTTTAGAATTATACCGTAATGAAAATCTATTAATCTTATGGTGCTTTACACACTACAAAAGTAGCATTTCTAATGTAACTAACAGATCAGGGCAGGAAGGTGTGGAGAATTAGCCTTTCACCATATCTAAATAAGATAGATAATGAATGACCGGCCAAAATGTGCTTTAAAAAAAGTTATTTCCTTGTATTTATGTAATGATTCTTTGGTTTATCTGTGTCCTGGTTCTGGCCAGGACAGGGTTCATTTTTGCAGCAGCCAGGAGGGTGCATGGCTTGGACGTTATTTTATCCCACCTCACATCATTGTCAGGTGTGGAGAGAAGCAGTTCCCTCTGGCTGAGTGGGCCTGGCAGAGGGAGCCATCTGCCAGTACTGCCAGTTGTTGGAGGAATTAGCAATAATATTGTTCCATATTCCTTGTGTGTATCTAGATATCTATAGAAAGGAGAGCCCTCGCTGGCTAAATGTTGTCTTCTATTGCATTTGCAATGAGATAAACAGAACACAGGCACACACTGGGTTTTCATGACAATGCCTGTAGAGGGATTCCTTGTGGAATATAGGATACCCCAGGAGAACTTGGGCATCCCAGGGATGTTGCAGAAGTACCCCTGACGGGGCCTCAGGCTGAAAACACGCTTGCAAGGCACCTGCTAGCTGGCAGCCTTGAACAGCCTTGGGAAAAGGTATACACTGGTCAGCTCCCCCGCTGCTTAGAGGCTTTCTCATGGGAAAGGGGCGTGAACTTTGGGAAAAGTATAACTTGGTGTACCGAATAATAAGACGGGAGCACGATGCTCAAATCGTAAAATCGTATCGGTGTTCGTGTTGTGACTCTGGCTGGATTCCCCTGCTCCAGGGACCGACCCCCGCTACAATGCCAACATGTTTTACATACTATTTACATATTGGGTGGGGAGAAAGAGGCAAAAAAGGAAAGTAATTTGTGTAGCAACCCTGATCTTGGTTTAGTTATTTTGAAAGTTGTATTGTATCAATTCTGAGTTCTTAAAAGTGAATTAAATGCAATATAAGAAGAGTAAGCTGAAACACTATAATCACTACCACCATAAAAGAACCACTTAGCCTCATTTTTAAGCCTCTGAATGAGACAAAAGTTACTAGATTACCATGCCTATTTTCTGTCAGTAAAGAATTACACTTTTGTGCTTGAGGTTTGCAGTAGTTGAGACAAGAACAAACATGTATGATAACAAAAAGTAGAAACTGATTCATTTCATCCAAACAGACACAACCCAAAGTATGAATGTCATTGCCAGTATTATTTAATCTTTCTGAAAGATGGCAATAAGCCATTAGCACTGTAGTATATTTCCATGAGCCCATAGCACTCTGCTACCAACCACCACCATGAACCAGGCCTGGCTTTCTGTTGAACAGAGAAAGCCCATGGGCCAGTGCCTTGCCATTTCATGTGTGTCCATGGAATACAACCCTAGGCCCTAAAAGAGTATTTTCATTTTGTATGGCATGGCAAATCAAGTATGCTAATTTTTTACTCTGCTTTGTCATTTTTTTGTTAATTACAGATATAAGAAGCTTCCTGAAAGGGCGTCTATAGAGGAAAAGGGAGATTAGGAGGAAAACTATATCCTACAGAGGTATTCTCAGATACCCTAAGACTGTCCGTCTCAGATGCTAAAAAGCTTAGCTGTATGCACTAGAGCCATATTGAAGGCCAACTGAAGCTTTTCTAAAGACAGCAGAATGTAACTATGAGTGTCACCCCCTAGGGGAAAAAGCAAACAAATAAACAAACTAAAACCCCTTCAGCTATGTGAATTTAAAAGCAAGTACAATTGCCCAGTAGGATACATCCTCAGTTTATGATAGTTGCTGAGCTGTCTCAGAACTTCAAAGAGAAAATTAAAAAAAAAAAAAATATTCACACAGCACCAGGAAATGCCACTTTAGTCAAAAGTAAAAATCCTTATTCTCACTGGAAGTCAAACATTTTTCATAAAGTCTTGAACAAATACACAACAGTATTTTCTATATAAGAAAGTGAGAAAAAACCAAAGTGGACAAGAATCAGCAGATTTTGTTACAGGCCACAGTCCAAAAACTTCCTACTATTGGCCAAGATGTATATTGCAGCTAAGGAACTCTAAAAGTTTGACAGGAGCAAGGAACATGTCACATTCATAGATGTCTGAATTGAAAACTACCAGAACACAATTTTATTCACTTACGTATCCCTTAACATAGTAAAACAAATGATGGAAAAGATCCTGATCCCTTTAACCCTCCAAATTAGTCCCAGGAAGAGAAGCAGTCATTCAGTGGGTGCCAAGGATCAAACAGTATATGGACTGCAAACTGGGATGTCTTCTGACTGCCCAAAAGTAGCTGTAAGAATAGCAGTGTCACATGTTATTAATATGATGCAATATGCAATTTGAAAGGATTATAAAATGAAGAAACAGCTTCCTCAACTACCCATATTAATGATAAATGACCATTTTGCCATAATGCCACTTCCCTGCATAAAACTGAAATAAGTGAACATTGTCACTTTGATAATTAGTCATAAGAAAAAGATATTAAACATGCCAAGCTTGAATATTTTACTATGCTAGGCAGACAAAAATTAATTACTGATGATGATATCAATACATAATTATTGAGTTTAATCTATAAATATGGAAATTATAACTCATAAAACTGGTAAAATTCCTATTTCTCTGTTTTGCCTAAGTAGTATGAAACAGAAATAAAAGTACTTTCAGCAGTTTTATAAGGACAAAAAAAGCTCTTGGGAGCCTTTTTTGAAGTAAGCACACATGGATCAAGGCACCAATGGTCCCTCTAATCCAAATATTTGCCAGATACCACTGCTTTCCCTTGAAATCTTCCAGCTGCTGATGAGTCAGCTTTTGAGCTATGAACTAATAGCACCATTCCCTTTTTCAGTATTAGAAAAGCGATACTGCCTGTTCTTAAAAAGTTTGTTGGATTGTAAGCACTAGTAACTATTAAATGCTTGTACAGAAAACATTCCTTTCTCATGTTATCCTTCTTCATCTGTGAAACGTCTTGGTCTTTGCCGCACAAAATTCAGACATAGCATTTGATCTTTGTGCTTTATGAAGAGCATTCTTGTGCTAATTACACGTCATGCTTTTCATGCAGACCTTGCAAGACCTACAATCATCAATTTGTACTTCACAGTATTTTCTTTCTTTTGCAGCAAATGTCTAAACAGAAACAAATGTGAAAATTCTTCCCTAGGCTTCATCCATGAAGGTCTAATAAGGCATATAAAATGACTCTTTAATTTACTATTTGAAGATTTTCTTTATTTAACGATTCTTTTCTATTGGCAAGTTTTTCTATCACTTAAGTTACTCTTGAGTAGTCGTTATCAGTTGACACCACAAAAAATACTTTGCAAAGGGATATAAACCACCACTGATGGACAATAAGCCACTTTAACCTTTTTTGACAGAAAATAGCATTCATTTTGGGCACACATCCCAACCAACCAAAACCACCAAGAGGTTCAGAGACACGCGCTCAGAGACATTAGCAATTGACACAAGAGCAGTTATACTTGACTGAGTATATGTGAGTATATTAATGGTATTAAGTTACCTGAGGACCTCTGTAGTTCCTGTGTTTATCTGCTTTGAAAATCACTAATCCTAATTAGATACTGAGTTCTGTTCTTTCCAATAAGGTGTTGTCCTTCAGTAACAGAAATTGAGTACTAGAAACAAAATATGAAGGGCACTGAAGTCATGCAAGTCATTATTTTACATAGAGCAAAAGCATTTCACCATGTAGACACTACTGGAGGCAAGCTGAAGTTTCAAATGATACTGTGTGTGTATTAAAATAACTCATTGTTGTTGTTACTCAGTTACACTAGGTTACCTCCTGAGTCACACTAGGTGCTGAGGAATACCTCTGCAGAGCATGGAAAATTTGAGGGAGTAGGCAATCACAAAGATTTCAGAAAAACATCAGAAGTTGATGACCCCATTGTTCTCACATACATATATAGTCTAGCTCCACTTTAATCCACAATTTTATCGTGAAGGTTACCAGAGCTATGGGGTGGTATGAATGGCATGTGTTATATTTCAGTGATAGTAACTTTGAAAAAAGAAAAAAAAAAAAAAATCAAAGTTCATCTGATAATCTGATCTTCATTTACCAAATGAGGTCCCACTTATATTCACTAATAAACATATTTGCATTCTTCTTTGAGACCCCATTGTAGGCAAGGCTTTTGTAGCTTCCTCTAACTGTTTATGATATTAAAGCAGTTCTTCAGTTGTGAAAGCTCCAGTGCCCTCAGTTTAAGTGATCACTATAGAGTAACAAATTGAAGGTTTTGACTAGATAGCAAGAGGGAAAACAATCAACCTACAGGGAAATAATGCTTTAATACATGGTAGGAAGGGAAAAAAAGATAATCACCTACAAGAAGAAACAGAGTAATTTCATCTGCAGTTTTGTAGCTCAGTATTTTCAAGCTATCCATGAAAGGCAAGCAGATCAGTATTCTCACTTCAATACCATATTTTAGGGCAAGAATGAAACTTTGATCATTTGAATACACTGTGATAGCGCATCAAATTAATTTAGTCCTGAAGAGCAAAATGGTTGTGTTTCTGAACCATAAACTGATGGCAGAGAGAATATGAGAGCAAAAAAAATGAAAGCTTTATTCCCCCCTTCAGAAGCCAATCTTTATAATGCTTTCATTAGCAGTTAAAAACCACTACTTTGAAATAGAGAAAAAAATGGATTTGATGATCCTGAATACTACGGGGTATAGTTTTGCTTCCCCATTTTACTCCCAGGCAATGTAGAGAGTTTATTTTATTTGCATTACATTTGAAAAAGACTTGCTTGTAAAAGAAGCAAACAAAAATAAAAGCAAAAAGAGCTGTAGATTTTTTTTTAAATCTTCTAATAAATATAAGAGGGAAGTTGTTCCTACATTTAAGAAAGAAAAGTGAGGAAGTACACTTTTTTCTAGAAAAAGATGATTCTAGAAGTCTAGGCAAGAAAGTGAAATTTTCTCTAGTGACTGTGGGCAGAGTAAGTTTGTTTAGAATTGTTTAGAACATAAACCAGCAAACGAATAAAACCCCAAAAACTAAACAATAAAGAAACCCAGCTGAAGGGGGATCCAGTAATGTACATATCACAATACATACCAAAGGAAATTTCTGTTACACAAAAGAATGGATTGCTACCTGGAATATTAATTTTATTCAAGCTTTCTAACCCACAAGAAAATTCTTTAGGATATGAGAGAGTCTGACTGAGAAATGTTTTATTTTCCTATCCAAAGAAAAGCTTTAATTTTACCTATACTTTGTCATTTTGGTGCATTTAATCTACCCAGACATAGATTTAAACACTTCAGTTATCTGAGCTGAGAGAAGGAAATGTGCATTTCCATGAAGTCTGCAGACTTGCACCAAAAGCAAGTATTTACATTGTGGGGTGGAACAAACTGCTTCCTT
Source organism: Corvus kubaryi (assembly GCF_017639235.1). Lineage (NCBI taxonomy): Eukaryota > Metazoa > Chordata > Aves > Passeriformes > Corvidae > Corvus > Corvus kubaryi. Next base: position 31,965,631 of record NW_024582091.1, on the reverse strand, counting down.
GTGCTTGCTTCCCTCCAGTAAATACAAAGTGGCTCTAGACAACCAGGTGAGTGAAACAAGTCAAGTTGTTCTCCATTGTTGGGGCAACGCTAAGACCTAGGAATACAGCAGAATTATGCTGATGGTAAGGTCAACCATTCAAGCACTGTAAAGGAAGAATGTAAAGGGGTGAGAAAAGAGCAGCAGTGACTTGGAATAGTCACAACAGCAATGTATTCTTTTCTCTATTGTACATTTGAATGGTAAAGATCAGCACTAAGGACACACTTTTGCCATGTATTTTAATCTATTCGCTCTGAAATATCAGACTGGTACAAAGTTTTGTAAAAGAATAAGAAGAGGAAAACTACTTTGATAATTATTCTATCTACAGTGATGGCAATTCACAAAAACCTGGCTTCAGATGCCATAAAGACCTACTGTGTAAATGTAACATGGTTAAATCTGAAATTCTGAAGACAGCTAAAACTCTAAAGCCTCATCTTTGATATTTCTCTGGTCAAAGGTTATTGCATACCCTTTGATTCCAGGCTTCCCATCAGTTGTCTTTCTTGCAAACTGTCCCAGAAAATCTAGATTACTCTGAGATTAGAGAACTATACCTGTATTAATAAATGTTCAATGGCATGACTGCTCTAATTTAGTACAAAAACTTCAATTGATTGGTTGCTAAATAATAGATCCTTTAATATCTGATGAATACTGATTTATAGTCACTGATGGTCATATACTGTCTTACTCTCTACATGTCCAGTCACAGGTCAAATGAGTGACACTACAGTAAACCAGGCATCCTTACTATGATCCAATGAGTGAAAAACCTTTCCCTACTTTTGCTGACCAGTGCTAGCACACACACTAAGAAGGAGGAAACAAACAGATAAAGAGTGACCAGTTATTCTAGCAGATAAAATTTTGAAATACAAATATTCTTTTGTAACAATTGTTTAATCCCTCTTCCAGCAGGATGGTTTCCAGATAAGCAAATACTCAGGAGAACAGGAAAGCCTTAGGGACCAGCAACCATTCTAATGAACATGTCACTGTGAGTTTTGAGAGTTTGAGAGCCACAGAATCCATTTCACAACTTTCTACAGCCTAAGTGCTAATGCAGGCAGGAAAGTCCTCCTGCCAACCACAACCCCATCTCTCCAAATCATAAGACTGAATCTTACTTTAACTCCCAGTCAAACACAGCTTTTTCTTCCTGCCTATGATTCTCCACTTGCCTTTCCAGGTGGTTGTTTTATGATCCAGAACAAAAGGAAACTGCCTCAGCCATTGGAAGTACCTATTACTGATCCTGAAGGACATATGGCTAGCACAGGAGGCAGACTAAATAAAAGCCTAAGCAGAAATTGTAATACTGAACCACTTTGAATTTTGGCTCACCATACTTGGGAAGTAAAACTGCCAAGATATCAAAGGAATATTTATATATGGCTTTAATGAATGGTTAGAACAGGAAAAAAGATGATGGAGGGGGAGAATTATGAAAATCCAAGGATTTCTCATGAATCACACCAGAAACCCACAGATCAAGATTCTACATTAAAACCTAAATTGTCTAAGGCTGCAAAGAGTGGTTGGGGAATCTCTTTCTCAGGAGATATTCAAAACTTGCCTGGATGTGATCCTGTGCAACCTGCTCTAGGTGAACCTGCTTGAGCAGGGGTTTGGACTTGGTGGTCTCCAGAGGTTACTTCCAACCCCAATCGTTCTGTGATTCCTCAAGATGCCTGTATTGAATGAAAAGCATTACTACGTTTTCTATGTGCAAATGCAGCTCAGCTATTAGATGCCAAACTATGTAAAAAGATATCATCTTTCAACCTAGGCAGCTGGTTAAGTTATTCCTGTTTCCCTAACAACCTGTCAGCATTCATGACCAAGTGAAATTCCCAACTGAGTTGCTGATCAGGCAGTTAATAATTTAGAAGTTTCTTCCTTCTGTGGGCTTGTGTTTGTCATTAATGATAGAGCCACTAGCAAACAGCTCTTCATCCAGTCCATAAATGGAACAAGTGTGAGGTAACACCGGCCGCTAAATTAGCCAAATCTCTTCAGATGTCTTTGCCTGGAACTGTCTAGCAATACAAAGGACAAGAGCCCTGCTTTCATCAAGGATATGCCATGAACATACCCCGAGTTATCATTAGTAGCTTCATCCTTTTTCAATGCTGTTTTCATTCAAACTAGGATGTGAAAATACTCAGAATAGAGGTATCAGTTAACTGCCATTGTTACTGGGCTTTTTCCAACACAGAAATGTCACTTCACCGACAAAAACCTTATTCCAGGGAGCATAAGGCTTCACTTTTTTTTGTGTAATCTCTCCATTGAGCAGAGCAGATGAAACAACATATAAGTGCAGACAGCACTCTTAAGAAAAACCTTGAGCACAGAAGGCACTGTGCGTCCAAGTTTTCCAATTTATTTTCCTTGTACTCCTGAGATACACCAGGTTCTTCTCCTTTTTTTAACCATGCTTGGCAAAGATGAGATATTTGCCACAGTGATGCTTATTCCTGCACATCCAACCCCAAATACCAGTGCAGCTGTGTGTGGGAGTCAAGGCTATGAAATAGTTGAAATAATGATGTCTTTGGCTCATGGAAAAAAAAAAAAAAAAATTACCCAATAGGACCAAATGTGTTTCACTGCAATATGAATAAGTGGCAATTTCCTGGGTGCTTTGAGTTCTGCAGTTTCTTCATAATTGAGTCCTTCATTAACATTTTTTAAGCATCTCTTCTCGTTTTCATAGCTTTCACTGAAAAAAAAATTATGCTTCAGCCTTACTTTGTTTCCAACATTAATACAAGTCAATATTCATTCCTCCAGCCCTCTCCCTTCAAGATTAGGATCTTCTTTTATGAAAAAAAAGGACATCCTCTGAAAGCCTAGATTCTACAAAAAATACTTTCACAATTTCAAGAAAATGAAACTTGAAATTTCAAAGTGTCTATATTTTGGTACTATCAGGAAATTAAAATAGTCTAGCAATACAAAGACCTGAAAATTAAATTCTCTAAGAATGGTACAGTGCTATTTAATTCCTCAGGCTGAACGGAGTTTAAAGAGAAGTAAGGCTGAAAGTGTATGAGTGTGTATATTTTAATAATAATAATACTTTACCTTCCTCCAGTGCAGGACCACAGCATATAGAAAGAATGACTGGATTAAAAGTTTTTCTTCCATGTTAAATACAACCAGTGGGCTCTTTTCTGGCATTCTGTGCCTTAAATTCTTTCACCCTATCTCAAATATTTCTTGTGATTTTTCAGAAGACCTAACCACACACAGACACATTTTGTCAAGTTTATACATTGCAATTAGAAAAGGCATTGCAACTATGACCAACAAAAATGCCTGAATTTCAAAAAAATAATCAAATGTGTATTTTGGACTGAGTGGTTTTGGTTTAGTTTAACTGCAATAACACTTTATTTCAGAGCAGGAATTCTGGGAAGTGATTTGAGAGCCTAAAAACATGTATCTAGTGCTTTAAAGTATCCTGAGTGCTCTCCAACTGCTAATCCTGAAGAGTCTCCCATTAATCACAAAGCCTATCTGCCCAGATGTTTTAGATTATATGCTGTGTATTCCTCTGGTGCCCCTGCTTAGGCACCTGGGTTGCTCCTTTGCAGTTTAGTTAGCCTGTATAAAATCAGACAGGCAGGAAGGTCTGCTGCTCCATAATGCCAAAACGAGGTTTCAAGAGTCAGTAATCAGCCTAAGAAATGTGAAGAGGCGGCCAAAATTGGTTTCAGTAATTTGCTACATTAGGAAGGTAGGGGATTTGTTCAGGAAGGCATTATACCGTGCTAGTGATGAATGGGAATCAACCTGCATCACTGAACCAGAATACACAGCCCAAGTAGAAATGAAGTGTTGAAGCACCTCAGGTGGTGTTGTACCATTAGGAGAGGAGTTAATGAGAAAAATCATGATATGGAGAAACATCAGGAAAAATTAAGTTGAAAAAATTCTAAGAAATGAGGTCTGGCTACAGTCTATCAGAGGCTGACTTTGAGCCCAAGGAAATGCACTTTATCTCCTAGGCAGGTGGCTCCAGCTGAGCTCTAGAAGAAAAACTCTTAAGTGCAGAGAGACTATTCTAGGAGCATATGAAAAGACAGAATAACCCGAGGAACAGCTTTAAGTTTTCTATATTGACAGTGAACTATGAGATGCAGTTTAATGAATCAGGATGGTACCATAAAAACCCACTTTTCTTTTAACATTCAATGTAGTAATAAAATTAGATGAGTTAAAGTGGAAGTAGCAAAATATAGAATAAAAATAGGACAGGGCAGCAATTTGTGGAGGGATTGTTTTCTAAGTTCTTTATTCAAAGGAATATATGCTAATGCCTGTTTAATACTGAAGTTAAAAAAAAAACCCCAAAACAACCAAAGCTTAAACAAAAAAAAAAATCTGCTTTTTTAAAAGTTTTTTTTTTAATTAAAAATAAAAATGATGTGTTTGTCTGCTTTTATAGGTCTTTTTCCAAGTTTAATTACTGTGAGCCTGATCCAGCATATGCTGAAGCTAAAAGTAATTTCATAAGACAACTGCAGTCTATGAAAAGGTGCTATGACAAGATGTTTCATCCTCTATCACAAAATCCACATATCTCAATACAGCATTTTAAAGATGAACATGAACACAAAATCTCTAATTCTACCTAGGCTTTTGAATCAGTGGCAGTGCTATTTCTGGATATTTAAAAAATGTATTTTCATATCTAATCTGAAAAAATCAAGTTCATTATAAGAAACAGTAGGAAGAAACAAAAAGCAGTCCAAGAATGTCTAAGAAACAGCGCACTGCCCATTTTTTTTTAACTATTTAACCATTGTAACCATGCATGTCTGCCAATTACTTACAGAATTGCTATGCTATCTTTTCTAAGCAATAAAAGTTATGGCAGTTCGCAATTTTATTTTTCTGCTGTGATGTTCTGGTTGGACACTGGCTTCCTTCTGGCTTACCTTTCAGATCTCACAAGAGCACCATGATCTTGCCACTACCCCAAGCACCCAGCTGCAATCCCTGCCAGGTTGGGTCTCATACATTTTAAAGAGTTGTTTAATCTTAAAAACATTACAGGATCTAAATGGAACTTCGGTATCCAGCCTCAACACACTCAGTAAAGCTTTGTATCACAGAATCTGTCCATAACACTGTAAACATTGGGAAAAAAAAATAGGTTAAAGTTACACTGCTGCTAATACAACTCATTCTCCTATAGAACTATGCATGTTTCAGTCTCATACCTGCTTTTACATTAATTTAGGAAATGTGCTTCAACTCCTACCTTAAGTCAATTTTTAATTCCTGCAGAAATTGTTTCATTGGTTGCCACTGTGTTTTCCCCAGAAAAATCTGATACACAACTCAGAGATTAACCTGTTGTAAAGCATACTGCCCAATATTTCCCTAATCCTTCTAATGGGCTGGATTTCAAAATCTACTATCCATAGATAGCAGGGTGGTTGTATTAATCTCACTTTTTTGCCCCTATGAAAGTTTGGGGAGTATAAATTATTAACCAAACCAATGCTAAGGAAGCAAAAGCAAAGAGATCAAGTGGGGTTTTTTGGCTCCTAAGTATTATTGCTGTCCATGCATGTACAGATATGACTCAAAGACAAGTGAAGCACTACTGTACTTGGTCCTAAAACTCACCCAGCCCCTACTGCATCAAATTTCCCTGGCACCTGGCAGCTTAGCAGGATACCTTATGTCTATGGCAGCCACATACACAGTGGAAGGGCTGGTGCCTCTGAAAATGAACGACCCACTAAAATGTACCTAGTGTCATGATAGCTTGTGTTTCTAGTAAAGATCTTTCTATACTCTCTCAAAAACAAAACTACAGCCAAAATAAAATTTAAAAAAGAAAAAAAGGGAAAATAATGGGAAACAAGACTTCAGGGGTCTCTGCTTCTTTCTTCTGTTCCTTTTAAACCTCAAAATGAATATCCTAATTTTTATCTGTTAAGTGGATTTTTGTTTGGTTAGCAGGTTGGAGGTTTTTTGGTGTGTTTTTTTTTCTGTTGGTTTTTTTTGTTTTTGTGGTTTTTTTTTTTGTTTTGTTTTGTTTTGTTTTTTTTTTTAGGTTGTTGTTTTTTCTTTTTGGGGTTGATGGGAGGGTAAGTGTGGGGATAGGAAGGCAGAGGAATTACCACTGCATCTTCTGCCATTATGTCCTAACCTGCCAGCAATGTTTTACTCTGTTCACATATACCTGCCTCCACCAAACTTTGTTTAGTGTAAAACGAAGACATTCAGAAAGGAGAGTAGCCCTAGGACATAACAAACTATTTTCGTAGTAGTTTGTGTAAAAAACCCAAACCTTGCTGGACTCAGAGTCACATTATAGCTTGCATGCCTTGCACAACCTCCAGGGATGGTCAATGGCTTGTTCTTGAAAACAGGCACATAGATACTTCATATTTGCAGAAGAAATTTTCAAAACCTTGAAGTGAAAGGGCATTTACTACAGGCATGGTCCCTGGCAAACACTGTAACCACACGCCTGCTTAATCTTTCGTAAGTGCTAGATGGAAAAGTAGAATTGTTACAAACAAGAAAAAAATATCGCTGCTATTTAATTCTATAATTTTATACCAGCAACACTTGTTTTTATGATCTCTGGAAGCCATTTTAGAAGGTTTTTCCCCAAGGAAGATAACAAAAAATAAAACCAAATCCCCCTTATTCTTAGGGAAAAACAAAGCTAAATGGCCTGCTTTAGACCCTTACTTGTGTTTTCAGGTTTTTGAAAAAGCATTGACTCCTTTTATTTAACATCATGAAGCAAACATTTTGCCTATACCATTTAACCCTAAACATTTCCAGGAAAAAGGAGGAAATTATATTTACCTCATAAGCCTTGGATAAAAATGCATTTTGAAGGGGTTAGCCAAGGAAGTGATGGTAAAAAAGGGAAAGATTAAACATAGCTTTAACACTAAATCACTTCACTGGTTATTTATTATCAAAACCTGTTTGAAATGACATCTTACTGCATCTCCACTTTAACAGCATTTGCAGCCTGAACAGTGTTGAATACAGTTGGGAATTACAAGGTATCTCTATTTTGAGCTGCAAATACTAGCATCACTTTTTGAAATGTGTGGTAAATTGCTATGTTAATCAAGGTAAATCAAGCCTTGCATAAGGATCCCTTTTGGAAATAAGTAAACAATTCGGTTTTATTTTCCATCTAAATTTTGAGGACATAATTGTTTGAAGACAGAGCATCAGAACTTTTCATAAGGAGATGAATTAAATCCATTCCTTTTTCTTTCTTAGGGAATAATTTAAAATAGTGTTCAATAATAGGCATAAGAAAAAGCAGCTCAATTCAAGGAACGTGGATACAAGATGAATGAGACGTTACTAATAATGGTGCTGTCACCGGTAACAATTTTACTGCTTACTAGAGGCATGGCCAGTTAGGCTCGAATTACTTAGCAGCAGAGTCTCTGCAACCCAGTGGTATTTTTATTTGCCACTCAGCTGTTGCAGGAAAATGCAAGTCTTTTAATGAACTATGAAATCAACCAGGAAAACGCTTCAGCTTATGAGACGGGCTGACTAGCATCAAGCTGATATATCATACATGCAGGGTGCTTCTCAGTCTACTATGGCACAGTGAACTCAGCCTGCAAAACTACAGTATCTGCCAGCAGGCACTTCCAATAAAAGCTTTCCAAGGCAAATGAGGGTGTCTGAGGACACCTTTAAAATATCTTATTGCTCTTAACCTCGCAGTAAGCACAGCAGGGGTTGGAGAAAGGGAAGGGGTTTTCATTACTCTTCTTTAGTGACTCCACACAAAATATGGTTCCCAACATAAATCAAATCCTCCTTCTACCTACCAGCCATTTCTGTGTAAGGAAGTTCTGGCTGGGCTCTTTCTAGCAGAAGCATCCATATTACTTAAAAATACAAAGAATGTTCCTATTACTTGAAAATACAAAGAGCATTCCTGAACACATCCTTAATGCTTTGATCAGGCATTTCTGTCATAGTCTCAGGTAACTCAATGATTACAATACATAAGCATTATAGGTTAAAAATAGCACAATTGTTTTTTGAATAAGTACAGTCAGGTTAATTGTACATTAATACAGCCAGCATAAAACTATCCTCTGATAACAGAGAACAAGGAGGAGCCAGTGAACAGATTGGATCACCTAGGTTTTTCCTCATACACAAATTCTATCAGATAAAATACAAAGCAAGCAAAGGAAGTTAAAACTCTCAATCTTTACAAACTCATATACCATGTAAAAATATTCAGGGAAGACATACCTTCCCAGGCTAGTCATAGTAATGATAGGAATCACAACAGGTTATGAGGCAAAGGCAGAGGACAGATGATACAATAAACAGTATAAAATTGACAAATTACAGAAATAGCCTTCTTGAAAGGAAACATCACTTTAAGCAACTTACATGTTTTAAGATAAGCATGCTCAGGAGTAGATAAGCATATGAAAACTTAAAAGTTGCTATCAACAGGTACTTCAGGAGGGCTTCAGCTTCCTGCTGAAGCTGTTATACTTTCCCTAAGCCAAAGAAACATTCAGGAGGGCATGTTTGGGTCAATGTATGGAGAGAATAGAAAAAAACCCAACAGATTTAAACCTTTTTATCAAATGCTGTTGATGGTCCCTTGACTACCTAGTAGGTAACAACACTGTCAAATCATGCAACATTACCATGCAAAATGCAGTGAAGCATTGCTCTGTATTCTTCCCTGCTCACCAGCTTAACCTTTCTCCATATCTCAGTTTTCCATCTTTAAAAAACGGGAATCAGGACACAAAAGAATCCATGATCTAAGAGAAACTTTCACGAGCCTTGTGCATGTTAGATTTGCTTGGTTGGGGGCTGGACTGGGTGGAAAAGCATGAGCAGAGGTGTAAAATAAAGAACAGAAACTTCTTCAAAGAGATGTCTTTCAGTTTTAAATAGAGGTATTTTGAGAATTAACACCACTAAAATAAAACTAAGTATAGGAGCTACCTAAGAAATATGCATCTATACACACATAATGAACAAATAGCACATGTCAGAGGCTAAATAGAGTCAATGCATCTGTAAGCCAGCCTTTAATTTAAATTCTATTTCTGATGCAGCATATTAAAACAAGTTACTCCACACTTAAGTTTTGGTTTGCCTTTTCTCTGTTTTACAGACTCCTTCCCAAAGTTTCTCTACAGATGTGATGAGAGATTGTTTGCTTGAAAAGGCCAAAAAAAGTGCTTGAGTGGAGTCAAGTTAACTGTTGCTTCACTTGTACAAGTAAAAAGGAAATGCATGCAGGGAAGAGAAATTACAGGAAATACAAAATATTCTTCAAAAGTCACACATTGAGAAGAGAAATACTCCAAGTAGTCACAGCAGTTGGATTTTGCACCATGCGGTGTTTGGATAACACAGAAAGTGTCTAAGGTTCATTAGTATGAGCCCCAAGATCCCAAGTAAAATATCCCACTACTAGAATTGTTAACTCTCAATCCCACCCTGGACATCCACTTCCTTTCAAATATCTTGCTGTGCATGCTATCAAAGAAAGACCACCAAAATAGAGGATTTTTTCCCAGAAGGAGAGAAGGTTTTATAAAGCTAAGCAAACATTTTTACAGAGAAAATATGTATCATCATGACATGTTAGCTATTGCAATGTAAATACATGGATTCAGTACTTGTTTTGAGTGACAACTGAGTTCTTTGCAAACTCCACAGTATAAATTCTTTGATGCCCCACTGCAATTAATTATTGCAACAGTGGGAAAAAAAAAAATCTTAAAGCTCCAGTCCTCCTTGTCAAATTGTTACTGGTTTGTTCAATGGAACAAGATTCTTAGGTCCTTGATTAAAAAAAAAAAAATAAATAAATAAAACCTTTACATGTGGCATTACAGAATGTTATTCAGAGGCTAACATTTATTTTGAGCATTAGAACAAAGGGATCAAAGAGATGAAGCGTTTTGAAACGTGGCCATAAAAGTGGCATCATTGTAGTCTATGCTTATTGTATCTCAATGACCAAATGTGCTTAATTTACATGTAATTTTTTTTTTTTTTTTGTCTAACTTCCAAAGGAAACTCAGCAAGGGAGGCTGCTGTGTAAACGTTCACTACACTCAGCAGTGGCACAATGGGATTAGAACAGTCACACTGGAAGATGGGTATATAAAAGAAAATGTTAATTTGGGGAAATAATCACAAGAAACATGCTCTCAAGCTAATACGACCTTTTGCACAGACGAGTAGAATATTTTGCAATAACAGTATGTTTTTGTTTTCAGTGTTGAAAGATAAGAAAACTGAAGAACATATTCTTGCTTTAGTATGGGCTGATATTGCCCCAAAATATTTCATCAATTACAACGGTTGCAGTTGCCTTGAAAAATTCACAGCACTGACATCTGTTATGAACAAGACAGGCAGAGAGACAGGCACCAGAACAGAGTGATAAACACCCAGAAAGAATGGAGATCTCATTTCTTGGAAAAAAACAGTACCTAGTAGCTTGATGAAGAGTAAGAGAATTGCTCAGAATGCAGTGTGAGGTAAAAGAACACAGATGATTATTGCTAGGTTTTGTTTGGTATTAGTTTTGTAATGTTTCATGTTAGTTTGTTTCTAACAATGCTAATAATTGGATTCATATACTGATGTGAGGTTTTATGACCCAGAGAACTGCAAATTTTTCAGTTTGCTTTGGACAAACATAAAGGAACATAGGAGCACAAAAGAATGTACAGCAAATTAAATAGTTTATTTAGCTACTTTATGATGTAAGCCCACAGCAGCACAGAAGCTATAAAAAGGATCGTGTCAAGGGGTGAATAGCCCTCATGGCATCAGTTAAACAGTATGTACATTCTTAGAAGGAACAGCACTAGTGTCTCCTTTTTACATATTAGACACATGCCTGTTTTTACTTTATGCCTAAGGGATTATATCAGCACTGCAGAAGGCCCACAAGATTCAGGGTTTATCAGGCATACCTAGCTAGGAATACACCAGCTTACCTGCTACCTGAAAGTCCTCCACATCAGCTGGAGGACCTTGGCTGGCCACCAGATTTGCGCAAGCTGATCCTTTCTCTGTTCCATTGCAAACTATCTGCAATACCAAACTGTATATTGTGTTCATTTTCTCTCTTAACTGTGCAAAGATAAATCCCAGAGTGTGCAAGCACTCACGTACAGATGTTGAGGAAACCCATCATACTGTGTAGAAAATAAATTGTGCAAGTGCTGAAGACCTCTGCACTCCATGCAAAGGCAATAATTGCATTGCCTTTCATCCTTATGCTCCCTCTAAAAATATTTAGATAGAGTCCAAAACTGGAGACCATCATGCTGCTGACACAAGCTGAAGACTCTCGGCTCTCCACTGCTTTATCATTGCCATCTGTCTCCTGATGCATCAAATTACTTGGGGAATCAAGAGGGCTGTGCTGATTTTGTTTAGCAGCAAAACACACACAATACCATTTCTCGTGTTTGGTGATGACTGTTTCAGCCACGTCATAAAAAGCTAAAAAAGACCATCTGAACTCAAAACTTCCCACATTTGAGATATTTATTAGAAGAACAGACTCTTTATCCAGTCACTAAAATATGTATTTGAAAGGAGGCTGAAGAAATGTTCTTCTGCCTCAGGTGGTAGTCAGGGGAGATTACACAGAATTATTATTTAATACACAAAGAGTAGCATGCCTTAATTTGATACACTTCCGCTCCATCTAGGACAGGGCTACACTGTTCAATAGTCTTTTGATATCAATTCCACACACACTCTAAACAGAGACTCGGCTAACCCGTGGATCCGAGTCATCCCCTACAAGACAAAGATCGCTAATTCGGGCTGGGCAGTACATAGCGCTGACTTTACTGCTGGCATCACAAAAATGCTGCATCGACCAGTGTGTTCAGGTGAGTACCACCTTGAGGTACTTGAGTGCTCTGCTGACAAAAGGAAAAGTGTAGGTCTTGCCATCCCACCTCCCTCAGACCTCAAAAAAGAACAGCACCTGTCTTCTTCTGGATTACAATGGGATTGCTGCATCTGAGCACAAGAAAGGAAGAGTGAAGAAAAGGGCTCAAAAACTATACACATTTCCAGTCACACCGAGTGCATTTCTCTGGGAACAAGGATCTGTTTCCTGAGAATGGAAAGTTTTTTAATCTACTCCTTCACTGTTTGTAGAGGGGGAAAAAAAAAGGCACCACAACAACATTTGGATTTCTTTTTCTTCTACAGCTGTCAGAAGACTTCCAAATAAAACTCCTGTCATTTTCTCTTTATTACCAACATTAGAGCTCTCACTGTAGCTGCATATCTGTAGGACTTTTCTGGAAGCTCAGAATAAAATGGATGCATTTCAAAGCTAACTACAGTCTATTTATAATCCAACTGAATGCACCTTCTCATCTGCAGTGGGTTTGTGAATTCATATTCAGTATAAAACTGCAGGGGCTGTCAACCCTTTCCAACAGATATCCTTAGTGTTATTCCTCTGTTCTCTCACAACAATTGTGCTTCTTGCAAAAACAAAATCCTAAGTAATAACAAAAGTTTCAACACTACATGTCCAACTCATCACACCCATGTACCTTTTATACTGTAGAAGTTTCCACAGTTACTCACATATTTGGAACAGGAACTTAAAGCAAAGATTCTTTATTGGTTTAAGTATGATGCTGCTTTGTGATGATGGTATATAATTTCATGTATGTTCATAGTTACTTTGAGAGCACCAAAGGCTAGAGAGAAATTGACTTTCTACCAAAAATCCTGCTAGCAGAACCTGAATAAAATATATATAAAAGATATTTTTAGACCTCTCATGATGTTGAAACTCATGACTCATTAATATTTTAACCTTCCAGCCCGAAATATTTTATGTTCCCCTTTTCATTTAGTACCTGAGTAACCACTCGAGTCATTTGAGTGAATATACAGGTATCCATACATGTTTAGGTTTCATTAATTCAACATTCAAGAGCATGCAATTTCCTGGAAAAGAAAAAGAAAGCTGTTATTGGAATAGATCAAAAGCAATTTTATATTTTGTCTTTCAGACAAGTTTGATTTCTCCTTATCTTACATGTTCCAGGAAATAAATACTTTAAAAAAAAACAAAACAAAATTAAAAAAAAACAAACCAAGCACTCTCCTCTCTCTGTTTTTGAACAAAGCCCAAGCTGAAGACAGAAAGCAGAACATCCCAGTATCCTACAACACCTTAAAGAGATTCCCTTTCACTTTATCAGGATGGGATTTCTTGCCTGTATGAAAATAAGAATACTATTAAACTAAATGCTAGATATAGAAAATATTTTCATTTGTGAAGAATTTTTCTATGTTCTTAAGATTAACTTCAGTTGGAAAAAGATTATTTTTAAGTAAAACCTTTTAATTGGGCAGTAGAGATATATTTGCTTCTTTCTGAATGTTTCATTTCATTAGTTTCCAAAGATCATTCCTCTCACTTGGCAGTTTTCTCACCTGTACAATTCACAAGATAGTTTACAACTCAAACCCGGGCCAAGATTCTCAGATACGTTCAGCTCCATTTCAACACCAAATATTAACAAGATTATCACACTGGGTTCTGATCCCTTTTAAAAATCAGACCTGGCAGCATAAGTGAAATCATTGGCAACACTGGTCAGCTTCTATAAAAGAGCTCATCACATATCAGCTGCTCTAGGGAACTCTTCTCTCCTAGATATAATTGAACAAAGACTTTTGAGGCGGCAAGCAATTACTAATCTATACAGGGAAAGTATTGTGTGAACAAACTGTAAGTACTGATAATTAAAAGTCAAATCTTGATACTACTGTAATCTTTATAAATTTCTATTTACTTCATCAGGACTGAGATTCTGTCATACTACTATAAATATATTTGGACACTGCTATTATCTCATTTCTAAAGATGTACAGAGATGGTAAAAAACAGGTTGCACTTATGTCCCTACCCAGCCCCACCACTGCAAAGTCTTCCAAACACATTATGTCAATGACAAAGGCATTCAGCAAAAAAAGCCAGAATGTTTGTATCTGCATACACATACACATCTGGAAACTGCATCGTGAAAGACATTATTATCAAGGTAAGGTTCATGCAGAGGTATCTGCATACTTTTTGAAGATGCCAGTTTGGACCCCTTCCATTATCTGCAACATGTTAAAAAGGTCTGAACAACATTCTCATTCTATACAGTGGCTTCTCTCCAAACAGAAATAATGTTCTTAAACAAAATACCATAATAGCTTTACAAAGTATTTTCAAGGAGTCACAAACACTGGTCAGGATGTGAAGGATCCAAATGAGGCACATTAAAAATGCATGCAGTTGTCCTTTCAGCTAATGGCTTGCTAGAACTCAGACATACTAGCTGGCTCTCTAAAGTCATTGCAGATACTGTGTTCAGAGGACGTTTATGTTCCCACCTCAGTTAGGCCTTTTTTGTGGGTCTGTCCTTAATGCCTTGTAGAAACTGTCTGTTCTGCTATTTCTCCCCAGTTTATACTTCTTGATTTCTCAGGGTGTGTGTTATTGAATATCTTGACATTTGGGGAGGACAACAAATGCCAGCATCAATTCTATTGTTATTTTCCAGGAAGTATTTGTTGTTGATTTTTTTTTTTTTAGCACACTGAATTACACTTCAAATCTTACCCAAACATGGATAAAAGGACAAAAACAAAACTAGCAAGCTGCTACCTTCTAAATAAGTGTGAAGGAAATGTAGATGTATTTCCCTCATGAATTCCACTGCCATCAGGAAGAGGTTGTTGTTATGGTTTGCAGCCTTTCAAATTTTGTGCCTACCAGCTTTTTCATGCACTTCTAATGGGATTTCTACATGATGCAGATTTTCAATCTGGTTAAATGCTAATGGCTCAGACTACCAGCTAGCAATTTCTGCGAACAGCCCAGCCTCAAGTTACTTCTGCATTGGTTTTCCACTTTGAAGCCTTGCTCCAGTTGTTATTTTAAAAAGAAAGATCAAAATAAGACCACTCATCTTCACCTCTCTCCTTCTGTTTATGTTAATAACTCCTGTGAGGTTCCAAGTCCTGCACTAACTCTGATGACTGGAGCATTTAGCTTAACACATCAAAATAAATGCTCAAACCCCACATCCTCTTTCTTCAGGGAACAAAACAAGACTTCCCTGGTAATACAGAATCAGATGATAGACAAAGAAAATTTTTTATCAGAGAATTGAAAAAAACTCGTCTTATGTGAAGCCTCATTATTACGTATCTAGAGTTTGGATGGTGTGGCTGTTAAACCTATTTAAATGTAGCCGGTGTGAAAACACTAACATTATTTACATCTCACGAACTGAAATGCTTTCAAGTCTTAAAAGTGACTAAACTCTCAATCCTAGCAGTAAAACAAAACCAAGAAACCTGTCTCACTATGCAGATTTTAAGATGTGATGTAAATATATAACCATAAATTAAATCTATTTTTCCTGTAAAGAAAAAAAATATTAAAAGCCATTCTGTTAAACTTTTTTTTTAATAACAGTTTGTGGAGACCACTTACGAAAACAGAATTCTCTCTAGTTCTCTATTTCATTGTGCTCAGAACACACACTGTGACCAAAGCTATACAAATCAAAAGAAACCTGTTCAGAGAAATAGTTAAAATTATTTCAAACTTGTAAAGCAGTCAGGTGCCATGCCATATAAATTGACACAGAAATAACAGACACTTTAGGTTTTACCTAAAGGGTCAAGAGAATTTCCCACAGGGCTGACAGTATGCTGTACTTAATTTCATGGTCCACTTGAAATATTTTAAATAAGTAGTTTACTTCTCAGAAAATTCTCCATCTATCAATATATCTGTACACTGAGTACTGGAAAAAACACAAGTAGGAGCTTCCTCCCACCAAATCACATTACTCAGTAGGAATTACAGTGACAGTCTTCCTTGGCGGTTTTTTGGTGGTTGGTTTGGTTTTTTTTTGGGGGGGGGGCAGTGGTTTTTGTTGTTTTTTTTTTTTGTTGGTAACTTAACTAGGTTTCTTTCCCTTTTACCTTCAAAGGTGCTGCTTTGCAGTGTCAGTGTATGATGGCAATGCCAGCAAGGTACGAAAGGAAGCTCCAGGACATCATGAAGAAATAACTTGTTTCTAGAGAAAAGGTGTTTGCTACCCATTGTCTGTCAGAAGCCCTGGCTGAAAATCCTCTATGAGTTTTGATGCCCAAGCAGCAGCACTGGAAGCTGCCCATGTTAATGCAGTTTACCAGTCATCTCCTCTCTTGGTTTCTGTGTGTTATCTGTTAAAGACTTCCCAGACAAGACAGAAGATAATCACAGAAGGCTGCCTTTTGCCTACTAATATAAATTGCAACAAATGGGCAATCTAGAGAGATTCAGCTCAGTAGGCTGAACTTACTCCTTCTGACCATCCCCCTGAGCATCTCCAGCACAACTTTTCCTGGTATTTGAGTAATAACAGGTTACCATCCTCTAGGTCGTATTTTATTTATAACCAGGATGACAGTCATATACATCCTGTAAGGCTCACTTTCACTGGATGTGATGCTTTCCTATGTTTCTTCAAAGGAAAGAGCAGAATTGCTATCCCGCCACAAGTACAGACTCTAGTAGCCCTTCCACTGCAGGATAAAATTATGAGCTTTGACAGCTAAGTGCAGTTTGACGTTCTCCATAAACCATTACTTGATTCTAAGCAGTCTCTCCATAAACCATTACTTGGTTCTAAGCAGTCTCTCCACACTCATCCATGCCCTCCTTCCAAGGCACTCCTTTGACAGAGCGCTATTAGTTTCCAGAATCATGTGTATATTTGTATAGCTGAGGTATCTATTCTAAGCAGACTCAGTCTATCTCCACCTTTCTCTTGTCATTGTGATTGGAGGTTCAGTAGCCAGTTGGAATTGATTTGCTATGAAAAGATGTACATACCCTAGGATCACCATGATTTTATTCAGATGTCTACTACTGACATTAAAGAGGTCAACTCCTAAGCAGAAGAATAAATCTAAGAGAATGATATTTGTACCACGTAAAAAACCACATAAATTATACATGGATACCAGAGAATCACATGCCAACTTCAAAGCTTCCAGTAAAGTGAATTTATATAGAATCATTAAGGCTGGAAAAGAACTCCAAGACCATTGAGTCCAAACTTGGACTGAACACCACCACATCAAAAAAGTGCTAAGTGCCACATCCAGTTGTTTCTTGAACACATTCAGGGATGGTAACTTCACCACTTCCCATTCCAATGCCTGACAACCCTTTCAGTGAAGAAATTCTTCACAGCATTGAGCCTGAACCTTCCCTGGCACACCTTGAGAACATTTCTTGTTTTTCTGTCAAGTTGTCCAGTTGTCTGGGAGAAGAGACTGGTCCCCACCTGGTTACAACCTCCTTACAGGCAGCTGTAGAGAGCAGTAAGGTCACCCCTGAGCCTCCTTTTCTCTAGGCTAAACAACTCAAACTCCCTCAGCCGCTCCTCATAAAACTTACTCTCTAGACTCTTCACCAGCTCTGTTGTCCTTCTCTGTACTCACTTCCAGCACCTCAAAATCTTTCTTATAGTGAGAGGCCCAGAACGGGGCACAATACTCAAGATCCAGCCTCACCAGTGCCAAGTCCTGGAGGACAATCACTCCTCTAGTCCTGACGGCTACACAATTTTTGATACAGGCCAGGATGCCATAAGCAACATTTTATGAAAACTACTTGCTTGAAGGCAGTAAACTGGGTTAGGACTCTGCTATACGTTTTTTACTATTAGGAAATGCATGCTTTTCCATACACTTGCCTAGTATAGAGAAGTCCCTGTACCGGGAGTTTCAAAAACAAGAAGTAATTTTCCAATGATCTGACTGTTTGAGAATACTTCAACACAGTCATGAATATGCAGTTACAGCTCATGCAGAAATGCCAACTCTATGCAGCCAAGCAGATGCTGGCAATGGTGCAAGTACAGCAATGAAAAGGACGGCTTGGGCTGGCAAAAAAACTTTCCAAGAGGCATCTCCCTTTAATTAAGCTGAAAAAAAGACACTTTTTTTCTGAGGAAAAATATTCCTCAGATGATGATAGGAGTGGTAAAAAAGCCATTATAAAGAATTCTAGTTGGCTTTTCAGTTTCTACATACCAATCTCTTCACTCTTCTCAGTATTGTCTTACTCAGCATTATGTCTTACGCAACAAAAGGCAAACTAGCTGAAAATCAGGGACAAAACGGAATACTATTCTGCTGAGACAAAACAGCTTCAAGATATGCAATACCATAAAGCATTTTTCCACACTTTCATTTGTAAATGAATTTTTATTCATGAATCAAGCATACAACAGCCTTGGAAAACAAAACAAAACATACAAATCCATTGAATTTCCATATTAATTCCCCAGGTTACAGGAGAAGCTGGGTTTGTGGTAACACTTGATTTCACAGGTAAACATCACCTCCTACTCAGAAAGAGAGGTGATCTGATGAAAACAACTAAAAAAAAAGTGTTAAGGACTGCCTTATCTGTATTCACTAGGAAAAATCTAGCCTTTACTAACGATAAAAATTAATTCCCCTTGATGGAACAAGTTATCCAAAGGAGCTACTCCTGTACAGCCTCATGGTAACACAGAAGCTGACAAGTGACTGAAGATTTCAAGCTTCAGGTGAACCACGTGAGCTGTTGCTGGTGACTAAAAAAGGTGCAACAATTCTTTGCTAGATAAATGTAGACAGTCTGCTGTCACTTCCTACTCTGGGTACAAATATTCAAGGAATTATTGGCACAGAGGAACCTACCCAGAAAACTCCTGGCTTACTTGAACAGGTGACTGTATGCAAACTGCTCATTGGGAATGTTCATCCAAGCCACTCATCTCATGATCTCTGCATACACATAAAAACAAATATTTGAGAATGCTAGCTGTTGCAGGCAAAAGCAGCACCTGAAAATGTGTAAGCATTTTAATGAAATACATGTTCTCATTCCAAAGACCGAGAAATTATTTTGAATATAGACACAATCATAGCACCCATCCGAAAAGAAACAACCTGAGTGGCTACAAGAGTGGGTACAGCTTAGAGGTTTTGTACTTGCAGAGAGAGAATGGGCTGAAAATATCTTTAAATTGAGACATATTTGAAAAAAGGTCCTTAAGAGTATGTCTTACACAGGCACAGACCAGAATCTGTGCTGGTCTGAGGAAGGACAATCCCCACATAGTTGATTTTCTAAGGACTGAACTTAAAAAAAAAAAAAAAAAAAAAAAAAGTGAAGTATAGCAATAGTTAGCAGTATATGTAACAGTGATAAATTGCATCTAGTGCCAAAGAGCAATGAATGGAAGGTATTATTCTGCAGATGACTTTCCTGCATAATCACAATCTGAATTGGCATTTTGATCATTTTTCTAGAAACTGTAGTGTAACCATCCCACTGCAGACAGAAAGTTTTAATTGTGTGTGGCAGAAGATACTTATAGCTATCAAATGTATCAAAATACGATTTAGAGAAAAAGGATACTATGTCAAGGCAAATCAACAAATATTTATTTCTTCTGTGACTCAGCTAAGGAAATTTGCTGAGATGAAACTGCAATTTCATCATATCTTTAAATCAAGAGACAGCTAATGAATTGTAATTGACATTATTCTACAGAAATCACAGAAGTAAAAATGTCAAAAAAATTTTGTCAGTTATAAAATTAAAGAAGTCTTCTAGCAACACAAGAATGAGACAATGCTCATATCTCTTTCAATTGCAATTTTCTGTCTCTAATGTGTTGAGCATCCCTGTAAACAGTAACTTCATTTGAAAGAACAGCTTTCCCCCTTGAAGTCAAAGAATTTTCTTGGATGCATGCAAGAGAAGAAAGCTCTTTACATTCAAACTATATCCTGTACCTGACTGATTAAAATTTCAAACCAAGGCAGAAAGAAGATGCTGTGCTAACAAAACCGCTTGGGTTTGCCTCTTCATTGGTTGAACACCGCCAGGATTAGGGATGTCAGCAGTGTAACCCCCAGCCCTTCCAATGCCACTAGAGGGCAAGCAAAACACCAAGAGCTCCCAATGCTCAGGTCTCCAGCAGCAACGTTAGTACCACGTCTGCACTAAGGCTGCTCTGGACACGTCAGAGGGATATGAGCAACAAGATGGATGCAAATGTAGCTTAAGGCTGATTGGGTATGAAATATTATTAAGGATTTTCTTTACAGAATTATTATTGTTGTCATTATTATTATTGTCACTTTTTTACTGTAATAAAGTACAACTCGTACAACACAGACAATACAATTACAGACATCAGAGGAAATCCAAAAAGGTAACTATTTAAGTTTTGAATCTAGCAGATCATAGCTGAATAGAATAAGCACCTATGTATTATTAATAATAGCTGCACTGAAGACAGAGGACATGAGAGCACAATTATATTTTAAATTATCACATTCCTTCTTCAGTTCTACAGGTACAAGATTGATACTTTTGCTAACACCCATTCAAGTTCAGAGTTTTGATTTCTGGGACAAGTCTAATTTGACTTGTAGCACCTCAGGTCTCCGGAGGGATGTTCTTAGGCAACTTGTAAAATGCTACTTTTGCTCCTATCTGTCTTGCCACAATAGAAGGCTACAGAAATTTAACAGTGACATTTTGGCACCTCTCTTGCAAAGGTTTGAAATGCTACTGGATAGTATGCCCTCATTTAATCACCATACCTCTATAAAAAACAGCGTGAGCAAAGGAAAAGGAAAAAAAGAAAAGTTTTACGATTTTTTATCTTCAGTCTTCTCCTTCATTAAGCATTTAAACTAGGCCACTCTTGCATAAGGTATCACGAGGAAGAGGTTTATGATTAATTCTTTTCTCTTCATGAAATAAAAGAAGAAAAGTTGTACTATTTCTAAGCTTCAGTCTTCTCCTTCATTAAGCATTTAAGCCAGGCCACTCTTGCATAAGATATAATGAGGAAGAAGTTTATGATTTTTTCTTTTTCCTTCATGATCTAAAGCATTTATGCTGGCAAACTTCAAGCTTTCACTCTGCCACTACAATATAAAGTTTCACCTTCCAAAAGTTAACCTATAGGCATCCTTGCTGGTATGGCTCCTTTTCTTCAGCATCAAAAATCAATTAGGGAGAGAGACTTGGGTACTGTTAATGTAGGTATTTCTAGCTTTCCTTTGGTGAAGATATTTGTCACATCACAAACATGAGCTGGCAGATGCTAAAACCCTGTTGGCTTTTCAACATAATCAGAGTTGTCACATCCTATAGCTGCCCTTGTGTTGAGACAGTGGCACATTCAATTTTGGTGTTACCTCTTGGCCATCCAGAAAGGAGTATTTGTTGCTAGCTTCTTTAACAGTTTTGTCTTGAAAAAGTAGGAACTGAGGTTCCTTCCTTATCATGAAGTCTATTTTAATCTCTCAGTAATTAGTGGCTGCATAGATACTTCCCCATTCTTCTTGGGGAAGATGAAAAGAGATGAAAATTTGTATAGAGAATATAGACCTTCATTAGAGCTGCAAACTGCTCAGGTAAGAAGAGAATTTTAAAAGGAGGAGAATCATCTTCACTGTGTGTCCAAATGTATTTCAGAATACCTTAAAATGGATGTGGATAAGAGTTCACACAAGGAAAAAGCTACAGCAAAAAAGAGCCGATTGATGTGGGATTTTATTTAAAAAGTGATGTTGAATGGAAGTTCAGTGACTTCTAGATGCTCACTTTGGCACAATAGTTCCCACAGGTAAAGACTATATAATTTTTATGTATCCTAATAAGCTCTCAGTGTGCATCCATACACTCCTCCTATGCAGCTGCACTGACCCTGATCTAAACTTGGGTATCTGGACATTCATCTCACTTTCTAAACCACCAAACTGGATTCTATAACCTGGGTTTCAAGAGTTGAGTTAAAAATAACCAACTTTCACTGGACTTAAAGAAAGGGCTTAGGTGGGGGGGGGGGGGCCAGAATAAACCTTAGGATTAAAAAAATATATAAGAAAGCAAAGAAGCCTCCAGTTTTCACTGAAGTGAACCAAAGTGCACAAAACATTGCCAATGTAAATATTAAGGGGGAAAAAAACAAAAAAAACCCCACAAAGTACAGCCTTTCCCAGACAATGAAAAGAAACAATAGGGCAAGATTGAAATGTAATTTCTGAAAGCAATCATTTCCCATGTTAGCCTTTATCGACCTTTCTTGTAGCAGAATCCTGACCTCAGTCCAATAAAAAGGCTTATAGTAGTAACCATGAGCTAAATATATTTCCACTTCATTTTTCTGTTCCTTTTCCTTCCCAGCATCTATATAGAAATAGCAGACACAAGATGACTATCCTTCCTTGCCACTCAAGCTGTGATAAAGGACTTTTTACACAGTCTAGACTCACTGCACATCAAGAGAACTCAGACAGCAACACTACAGTTTCTGCAAGGACAGGGATTCCTGTGGAACCTGACAGATGTCTTCCTGCTCCAGCTAGAGGAGTTTGCAAGAAGATAGTCAGCCTGTACTGGTGAAATGCTCATCAGGATACAATTCACCAAACACTTTCAGGATCAATGAACAGTGGTGGGGTTTTTTCCCTCACTTCACAGGTTTTTTTCCATTTTGGGGGAAAGAGCAGTTTTGTGAGCTCCTAATGGATGAACATATCCTTTTTCTTTGCATGCACATAGATAATAAAATTATAGTCATAAAAAAGCCTCCCAAATATGACAAAAAATAAATATATGATCCTGAATTACTCCACATGCAGCTTTCTGTTATTTGGGAGATCCCGTTATGAATTACCATTCAAAACATTTTTTTCTTTTTTTTTTTAAATTTTCATAATTTCCCAAATATTTCCAATAACTTTTTTATGCAGTGACTAATACTGGCTAGCCCTAACAGAGCTTATAGATCTGCAAAAATGATGAATGTAACAGGGGGGAAAAAAAGGAGCAAAGTCTGTATTTACAGAGTCTTTGGAGTACCTCCTCCAAACAAGTGCCTATCTAACCCCCTGGATCACCAAACAAGTACACACTCTAGGACAGCCTGACCACCTGCAGGGAATCACTATCTACAGATAATTCCCAAATTAATTGAGTCTCAACCTAATTGAATCACAACTCTTCCATTCTCTTTCCAATATATCTAAGAAATATGACTATACCACTTAAACCTTGGGGATGATGCAAGTGCTCCTAGTGTTCAACTCCAAGGTGGAACTAGCTGTGCTTCGCCAATCCCTAAGGTATTTTCTGTGCTATAAATTTAACACTTGCATTACTCTAGGGGTTTCAGTGACACATGTAAGCTGGCTGTATTTAAGCAGAACTTAACAGCAATGCCAATAAATCAAAAGTGAAATTTTGGCAGAGCTGAATGCAGAAGCATCCACATCTCCCGACGTGTCTTAACTATTAATAATGTTCATTGAAATCTTAATTCTCCCAGACCGAAGTAGAGTCAAGTGAACACAGGAAACAATAATGCTATCTGACATGCATGACCTTTCTGATTAAAGCAACTTGTCTTTCTTAGAGAAAGCAGCCACTACAGCTCATTAACAGCTTTGCACTCTATTCTTCAAAATACTACATCAACCAATTCATATTCTTTATTTCTGGTGGCATTTGGAAATATTTCAATTTCCCCTTGAAGCTAATGAGAGACAAGGGGTATTCAGTTCTAGGTCAATAAAGATGGATGTTGCCATATGACACACCCATCTCTTTCTACAGAACATTTTAGGCCTTTTCTACTTCCACTGCCCTGCCTCCTCCCATTCTTGAAAAACAAACAAACATTATTAAAAGATCTAGGTAATAGATAAAAAGGTATTTCACCACTTCATTAGTTGTTTTTTTTTTTTAACACTGAACACAATTATCAATGTGATTTATAGAAATGTATTGCATTTTAAAAAGAACCAATCATGTTACTGTCATAGGTGCTATCAGAAACCCCAGGACAGAATCAGAAACCCAGGAGAGAAATGATAAACAATGCTTCTTTCACTAATTCAGATTTCATATTTAAGTTTCAAAAACACACCATTGATCACAGACCAGGAATCTCAAACACAGAATATTAACCATGGTTATACAGAACTCATTTTGAAATTCTAACTTTTCAAAACATAGATTTTTAAGTACATAACTAATAAATCTTTTATTACTGTACTGCAGGAAAGAAAACACACCAGTTCCCAAAACATCAGTGTGTATATTCTAATGTCACTATATTTGTTTTCACAACTGACTAACCTTTCCACTACAATTCCTGTGACACTAAAGAGCTAAAATTTTAAGAACACTGGTACAGGGATTCAATTCACATCAATCACATGAATTTCTACAACCTTGCTGCCATCATCATCCTGGGCTGCATCAAAAGCAGCATGACCAGCAGGTCAAGGGAGTGATTCTGCCCCTCCACTCTGCTCTCATGAGCCTCAACCCAGAGTGCTATGTCCAGCTCTGGGATCTTCAGCACAGGAAGGACACGGACCTGTTGGAGACTCCAGAAGAGGGCCACCAAGTCAATCAGAGGGATGGAGCACCTCTCCCATGAGGAAAGAGGTGGGGCTGTTCAGTCTGGAAAAGAAAAGGCTATGGGGTGACCTAATTCCTTCCAGTACCTGAAGGGAGGCTACAATAAAGATAGAGAGTATTTACAAGAGCATTTAGTGACAGGACAAGGGTGAATGGGTTCAAACTGAGAGTAGGTTTAGATTAGGTATTAAGAAGAAATTCTTTACTGTGCTGGTGGTGACGCACTGGAACAGGTTGCCCAGACAAGCTGTAGATTCCTCATCCCTGAAACTGTTTAAGGCCAGGTTGGATGGGGCTCCAAGTAACCTGATCTAGTGAAATGTGTTCCTGCAATGGCAGGGGGATGGAACTGGATGATCTCCAAGGCCCCTTCCAACCCAAGCCACTCTATGACTTAGAGATGCTGTGAAACCTGCAATATTTTTCTGGGGGAAAATCTAACAAAAAGTTGCATTTGAAGCCTACAAAAATTAAATAAAGTTTGTTTTCTAGCACAAAAAGAACTACGTACATGTAAACTCATAAAAATTAGATATGTTGTCATGGATATTAGCTTTCCCTCTTGTACAAAGTTTAGTTGCCTGATTACATTCAAGGTTAATGTGGAACAGCTATATATTGAAAATGTAGTGATCTATTTGACACTGATAAAATAAGAGCTATGGAAAGGCTGTAAGCAAAAAGCTATTGTTCAGTATTTGTGTGTGCTATTTGGGATATAAAACTGACAGCTTTTCCATTGCAAAGTCCTTGGTTAATATCCACAGTTATATGAACATATTCTGCGATAAAAATCACATTAGAATGGTTATTTAAAGTACATAAAAACTGCATGTGTGTATTTTTGCAGTTTCCTCCTCATTTGCTCACACTAAATCCAGTTTTCACCAGAAAAAAAAAAATCCACTTTTCCACAGTAGGGGCTATTTCAGCTATCTCCCACCTCACTGACTAGAGGAACATTTAAGCACAAATCCAAAGAGTCACTGAAGAGGAAAGGCTTTTTCCCTTACCTTTCATACACTAAAAAATGGTAGAACTGTTATTGTTGCTAAGAGGCCACAACAAAACGCCACCAGAACCCCATTTAGGCAAGAAAGATGACTGGAAAAGTCAGAACAAGGAGGAAAATATTACAGAAGTTTATGAGCAACAAACCAGAAGTTTGGAATGGAGCCCCAGTTCATACAAATTTAATTTCAACTAGTAAACCTACAGGCTATTTTAATTGTTGTAGCACTTTACTAACCTTTCACAAATACTTTTAGGAAGAATTATAAACCATGCAGTCGCTTTGTTTCCTATAACTTCTAGGATGTAGAATGTATTGTACAGATCATAATCAGGCATTGGCCCTGACCCAAAGGTTGCAAGTGCCAAGTAATGCAGTATTACTGCTGCTGAAGATTTAACACTACATGTTGAAACAGTACTTCAGGTTCTTCAACCCAAATGTTGACTAATTTCCTGCTACAGTAACACACTTGTACCCAATATTCTGTGAAGGAGAAGTGATTTGATAATCAATTTAAATTAGTATTTCCAGCATACAAACACCTGCTTGAGAAACATGTGGCCATGATACCAAGAGGCCAGTAAAAGCATTACTGAATATTTCTCAGAATGAAACAGGCTCAGAAAATGTAACAGTACATTTATGGAGATTCAGCTCAAGCAACTTGGGAAGTAAGCTCTTAAGAAAAGTTTTGCTGACCAAAGAAGTAAAACATCCATTAAATCCCAACAACACAAAACACCAAGCTGGGTGTGCATGGGTAGGACAGCTGTCTAACACTGCAAGTACTTCAGGGCACATATTTTGAATTCCACCCATGCCGAACCTTGAATGCCCGTCCTTGCGATGCCCAAAATGAAAGTTTATGTTCCTCAAAAAAAACTTGGGAGCAGCTATCTTTTACTCTGCATCAGTAAGGAACATAACTGACTTCAATCTCAGAAACACATCAATTTAACAAGCCTATTTTGTAGGTCATTGTAGTTGACTACAATTAAGATGCTCACCCTAGGTTTTGGGTTGGTTCACTGTTTTGGGGTTTCGGTTCTTTTTGAGATCAGGGAGAGAAACAGGTACTATCTGGCAAGAATTCATTTAATCAAATTACAACCAATTACAATTAAAAGTAAAATACAGATATAAAATACAAATTAAAAAATACAATAATCAATTACATCAGCTTGCATTCCAATTAATTATTTTTATTGTCTAAAGTTTTAATAATAAGCTGTTGCAGAAAAATCTCCACATTGTAGATATCTAAAATTAGTTGATATTAATCCCATTTTGAGTCCTCTGGGGAGAGACTTAGGTGCCCTCTCTATGTGATCTAGAAATTTTACTGGCAGATCTAAATCAATTGATGATGCAGTAACAGTAAGTCATTTCACTGGTAAAGTCTAGTTTGCATACCATGTTAAAACAAAGCTCATTAATTTCTATGTAGGCAATTTCATTTTAGTTTTGGGCATGCTTTCCTTTTGCTGAGTAAAAATGACATTTCGTGTTGACTTAAAGCAGGACAATTTCTCCTCCTGGGGAGCCTCTCCATAAAACAGAAAGGGGGAAAAAAGATGACTGAATTTCCCAGTCTCTGTCCCCTTGGGGCTAATATTTGCCTGGTGTTTCAGTAATTATGCATTACACGATTGGGCTGAAAGAAAGAAAATATCATGTTTTAGATATCTTTTATTGTTACATGAAGCTTTTTGTTTTCCTTTTGACATATATATTTCCCCATGGACCTTGACTTTCTAGAGCTACAGAAACCAGATCACCGAGGGTCAGGGTTAATACTTCACTGCCAAGGCCACTGCTAATGTCTTATCTCCAGAAGAATATCAAGTGGGGAGTTACTGCTAGGGAGAGACAGAATATACTGTCAATTGAATCCTTACTTTTAAAATTTATTTCTAATATATTACACCAGAAGAGCAATGCTTTAGTAAAATCATTGGATTTGGTTGGGTGGGAGGATTTTTTTCATTGCCACATCATTGACATTTCAGAGTTTTCCTTCAAGGACCTCTGAATTTATCTACATGTCTTGTCCTAAGGTGAAAGGATCAGACTCCTTTTTACTATTAGCTTTTCTCCTTTTTCAGCTTATTTCCTACCCTGCCCCCCCCACTTTTCCAGCAGCAGCTCTGGAATTTTTATGACTATTTGACTACAGTATCAAA
Source organism: Corvus kubaryi (assembly GCF_017639235.1). Classification (NCBI taxonomy): domain Eukaryota; kingdom Metazoa; phylum Chordata; class Aves; order Passeriformes; family Corvidae; genus Corvus; species Corvus kubaryi. Next base: position 31,937,811 of record NW_024582091.1, on the reverse strand, counting down.
GAAATCCTTTGGGAACAATCTGTCATGAGTTTCTCCTTTAAAGTCCTGTGGGTCAAGTGCCAATAGCTGAGCCTCCAACAAAGGAAGAAGGCTTTGAGGAGGGAGATGACCAAATGAGTCCTTAAGCCTCAGTGTGCTTCTTATTTTTTCTTTTCTTTTCCTTCCCTTTCCCATGAATTAACTTCTTTTCTATTCCTAATTCTGAAGAGGAAAGGCTACCCTCTTGCATTAATAATATTTTCAGGGTCATCATGTGAAGTCTGAGCCAGATTCCACATGCTAGTGCTTTCTGCTCTAAAATTCTTAAGTGAAGCTGTACTAGAAAGGAACTCTATGTCTTGCAAGGTCACAGTGGCGTGCCTCGACATTTTTTGGGGGAAACAATTCAAAAGCTATCTGTGTGTTTACTAACTGCAAGGCATGTACTGAGTAAGAAAGCACAGCAAAGCTTCTTGTGTGTCTTCCCATTCTCACATTCCCTATCCAGCTTGAAGAACTAGGGAGCATGTTTAAAAGTCTTGACCCACATTTTATGCTCTTACACATCACAGCACTTTCTTTCAGTTTCAGTCCTGTACTCTTTTTTTTTTTGTATCAGCCTTGTTTGCAGAGGGCACAAAGCTGATAATCTAGAGACAGATCCAGACTGTGCTCTACAGACCAAGGGCTCCCTTTGTGTCATTTTGGCCTCCTGTGTGCTGTCCATCTGCTCAACTGCAGATTTTGCAAAAGCTCAAAATTCTCCTGTAGAGTCAAAGGGCTGGCAAACAGTCCTGCTGTTGATGAGAGACAATACCCTCTTTTTCTCAGCCAGCAAGAGGCTTACAGGCAACAAATAAGAGAAATTAAAATTGATGTCAGGGTTTTTGAGGAAACTTCAAAGTTTTTTTCCACAGTTCTTTCAAATGGTTTTTTCTGATGATGTTGGTGCCAACGATGGGCCATAAATTCCTCCAAACTGCAACTGAAAATTCCCATATAGCCAGGCAACAGACCGAGTATAGTGTGATAGCAGCAAAAGGCAAAGGGATATTTGTGGTTTTAACTACCAAGTAGGAAATAGGGCAAAGATTTATGAGGGATCTCATTCAGGCATTCTTTTTCAAGCATCTCTCCAAGCAGAAACAGCAAGAGAATCACAGATTTAATTGTTTGGTAAATAGAAACAGTCCAAGCAAACACAAACACTATGGCTGAAGTTCCCCAAAACCTTAATCATACAAACACTGATGTTCCCATTTTTCATCTTGACTGCCTGTTCTTCTCACAACTGTCTCTGAAAAGGCAGCTAAAGTAGGAACTCTAGAAACAGTATGACGATTTAGATAATATGGGAAATACAGCAGCACTAAAATGGTCAGAATTTTCTGGTTTGTTTCACATTTGCAATTATTTGAATGAAACAATCTACACTGTCTAAATTTTTTGTCCTGAGAGCTAATTTGCTTTTGGGTGTCTCTTGCCCTCAAGTAATTAACTAGAGGAGGGAATTGGAACAAGACAATGCATAGAATTCCAGCTGATGCTGGAATTCAAGCGTCAAGCATCAAGTATCAGAGCCTGCAGTTTTGCTTTCTTGCCCCCTCTCCTGCTGGCTTTCACCTCTCTAATTCTACCTCCATCTGTTGAAGGATGGCCTCTTCAATTCACCATGTTGTTATCAGAGAGGCTCCCATTCTGCCAATTTCCCCATTCATATCAAGGAGGATGCTTCCTCCTTCCATCACACATACATAGTATTTGGGAGAGAAGAACATGTCTCAAATCACAATGCTGAGATTTTAAAAAAGGGCTTAATTACATTTACTAATTATGTTTTTATATTTATTATTAATTTATATATTATATTTACTAGGATTTAGCTTCCTAAATACATTTGAGTATCCGTTCTCTGGTATTTCTGGCACTTCCAATCAGCCTTAAAAAGCACAAGGGTTTTCTCTTCTCAGACATCAGAGAGCACATCTGCCCAGCCTGCACCAAAGCGATGACAAGTTATTCAACAGGTCCTACACAGGAAGCAAAAAATATAAAAAAACCTCATAAGAATATGTTACCTGTTTTCCTCTGCGTGTGCAATCACTTTATGACTACAGTAAAGTACAAAAATTGGAGCAAAGAGCAGTATGAAGCAATCAGATTGAAAACAGTATCCACAGTGTTAGGGAAACTGCCCACACTGCTACCTAGTATGGTCCAGTACAGAAAGGTAGATGCTTTTCCCTCCATTTGAATGGAGTCACACCTAAAATGAATGGTTCTCAGTTACAGCTAGTTTTCCATTATTGTCAGATTATAAATACTAATGTATATGATTATGGGCTGAATAACACTGTAAAGTGCATGTATCCTAAGGCCGATTAAAGACTATGCACACTCAAAGAAGGGTAGCTCTGTTAATCATCCTCATTTTCCAAGAACTTTTTTCTTCCTGTCTCTTATAGTTCTTTAGCTACAGTATTAATTCGGAGAGTTAGGCAGCTCCCACTCTGAGGATTTAGCTATAAAAATACCGTTTTATCTTGGAACGTGTATTGCTATAAAGCCTCCTGAAGCTTTGGTCTCCAGAAGCACAAAAACTCCAAAGATTTTTCTTTTCTATCGTAAACACTGTTACAGATTGAAATGGCACTATAGTAATTTACTTGGCCAAAATAAAACTCTTTAATCTTAAATGTTTCTTATGCGTAATACATCTTTTAAATTGAACACTGACTCCAGAGTCCTGCAAAATGTTCTCCAGCTGTAACCAGTACATTCTCAATAGTAGTGCAATATACATAAAACAGACCCAAAAAAACCAGTCATCTCCCAATCTGAAAAATTAACAGGAGACTGATTTTCACTAGTTGATTTCAGCAGATCTACATTAGAATGACTGATCAGCAGATGAGCTACCTTATATTGAAGGCTTTTAGCATTTTAATTTTGTGTTCCAGCATACAAAAATAAGTTCTCAAACGGCAGTACTCTACATTTTACCATAGATCATGCTGTGAATTTCTAATTTTTAGACCTGCTTCTATTTCACAAATCTAATCAAGATAGAAAGAATAAAGTTCTTAACCAAGACCATCTTTCCAACTACACTTGATCTCATTTTCTTTGTTCCACAGCTATTCTTCAGTGGCTGACTTATTTTTTTCTAACGTTACCTTGCACTTTAGAGAGATCACCATGTTCCCTTCATCAATGAGCTAATTCAGGAGAAAAAAAAATACCCACTTTTCTTGATTGAGAGCATTAAGTCAGGGACTAAGTGTACAGGATGAAAATTTTCAACTGACCTCTTCTGCTGTCAAAGAAAGAAATTCCATTGTTTCTAAAACTCTGATCAGAAGCATTTTTTTAACCTCCTGAACACGTAGAGATTTGTCATAAAGCTGGAAATTTTTATTTTATTTAGCTTTCTATATGAATATTTCTTTAGATCACCTTCTAGACCACCAGCAACAAAGGTATCAGGTCAATAGAATTCAGTAATGCAAAGTCCAGTGCTTCTATTTCTCTGCTCTATGTAAAAACTAGCATAGCTTCAATAAATCTGTACACAACTGTTCCTTGCTAAATCCTCAGCAAGGATATTTTTACTAGCTTGGACCCAAGGAACAAAGATAGTCTTTGGTTCTGTGGGCCCTAAATGTGATTAACTAGAGTTACCTGCTCCAGAACACCGGCCATGGAATTTCACCCAGTGATTCCTTACTAAAAGAAGAGCTTTTATTATACTAGCCTTTGAGCAATTTCTTAAGAATGAAAAATCTTACCATCTTACATCAAATAACTAACATCATGGTCACATCCTCACAGATTAGAATTCCCTAGCTGGAATTCTATATTGATCTCTTCTTGTTCCCACTGTGAAATCTTAGTTCTAACTATACATGTTTCCCCTCTTCCCTGCCACTTAAACCTAGCCTGTTGTTCACTTAGATGGAAGATATAACCAACCAGTAACAGAGAACAAGAATTCTTCTGATTCAGCTAAGATCCTGTGCCCTTCTTCAGTTCATTTGCAGAAAACAAAGATCATGTAAAGCATATTCACAAATTCACACTGAAAGCAATATCTTTTTTTACAGCAGAATCATCAACAAAACATATGTTATTGTTAAAGCGCACTCAAATTAGCAGATGTTAAAACAAGCGTCAGATTTGGCACCTGGGAGAGGGCAATCCTGGATGTAGGTACAGACTGGGGAACGAACGACCAGAGAGCAGCCCCATGGAAAGGCATCTGGGCTCCTGGTCCATGGCAAGTTGAACATGAGTCAGCAGTGCCCTGGCAGCCAGGAGGGCCAAGTGTGTCCTGGGGAGCATCAGGCACAGCCAGGCAAGGGAGGAGATTGTCCCGCTCTGCTCTGCACTGGGGTGGCCTCACCTCAAAGTTCTGTGTGCAGTTTTGGGTGCCACAATATAAAAAATTATGTAAAGCTATTAGAGATCATCCAGAAGAGGGCTACAAAAATTAAGAGTCTAGAAGGGAAACCATACAAGGAGCGGCTGAGGTCACTTGGTTTGTTCAAGTGGAGAAGAGGAGACTGAGGGGAGATCTCACAGTTGTCCACAATTTTCTTGTGAGGGGAAGCATAGGGACAGAAACTGATCTCTTCTCTGTGGTGGAATGAGGGAATGGCCTGAAGTCGTGTCACAGGATGTTTAGGTTGGATATTAAAAGAAAGTTCTTCACCCAGAGGATGGTTGACCACTGGGACAGGCTCCCCAGGGAAGTGGTCACAACACCAGCCTGACAGAGTTCAAGAAGCATTTGGACACTACTCTCAAGGCACCTGCTGTGACTCTTGGGGTTGTCTTTGAAGAGCCAGGAGTTGGACTATGATGATCCTAGTTGGTCCCTTCCAACTCAGGATATTCTATAATTTCTTATGTATTTTTCTATATGCAGAAATTGTTTGGGTTGCCAAACAAATCTGGTCTACAGTTATCCAAAGCCTGGTCTGGCTTCTCTCAAGGTAAACTCTAACCATAAATAGTCAAGCTGCTTGCAAAAACAAGTTGACAACTTAATTCATTGATGTAGTATAATTTTAAATATGCAACAGACTATTTGAAAGCAAACCTCAAAATATGTCACTTCTATACTAAAAACCACACAGAAACCTTCATGCAAAAGTGCTTAAGTATTTGAGTGTGCACAGACCATGCAATATGACAAAAGGTTTAATTCTATTACTCAGGGAAACTTCTTCCCTTGGCTTCAGGGGGGACAGCCCCATATAAACAAACAAGTGACCCTTATGATATGTATACATACACAGAGACATGAAAAGACTGTATTTCAAGAGGAAAAGATCATTAATCTTGCACATTTTTATAGATTTATAATTTTCCTTTAGGACTTCACTGATACTTCTTGCCCTATATTCATCTGTTTCCTACCACTCAACTGAGAATCAAAGCTCTTGCAATTGAGACTCTGAGAACCATTATTTGGGATTTCTCACTATAGTGTGGGCTATGAGCTGCTATATCTCCATGCATCAAGAGATCAGAGTACTAGTCCAACTCAGGGAATCAGAGCACTAGTCCAGTCTTTATCACTAAGAGGTAATACAAACAAAACAACAACTTCCAGAGCAATACAAATCCCCAGTAACCATTACTATTCAGGATTTTCACTCACATCCTGGTTTTGTCACCCCAAGTTATTTAACACAGTCTCCCTGTGGCAAATCAGCCCTACAAGACTGTAGGGGAGAAGGCACTGAACAATAACACCTACTGAAGACCTTAAACCTCTAACTACCTTAAGATTCAACAGGCTTCTCTTTGTTCTCACGCATCAACTTTCGACCACAAAAAATGTCACATAAAATAACCACATCCAGTGGTAAACCTCCTACATCCAGATAAAAAAAAAGCTATTTTGCTCCAGCCATCATCCCACACACTCTGAGTAACAGACCTGAGATAAGAGAGATCTTCAGAAGAGGGATAGAAGAATAACTCACAATGGAATTTAATTTAATCCAGCCACCCACACAAACCACTCACCCTTACCAGAGGTGAATAACTACCTGCACTTTTTTAGACCTTTGGCCACTGAGACATCTTTATAAAGTCATAAAATTATAACCATTGCAGTGTTAGCCTTTCATACATGCTGAATCTCACCTTTCTCATTCCCCCATCGAAATTCACTAACCTGAGTGTGCTGAAGCTTTTAGTCACATCCATCTGGAAGCATCACGCAGCCTTTCGATTCTGTTTTCACTGAGATTGGTAACCAGTCTAGTTTCTGTGATGATGATGAAACTAAATCACTGAAGGATTGAAACTGTTTGAATACCTCTCCACAACACTTTTTTTCCCCCTCCAGATTCAGGAGAATGAACTAGCTCTTCTTTAAGCCGTCAAGTGATTTTCCTCAAAACACTGGAGCTAACAGCTGTACAAAATAACAAGCAACAACTCTCCACACAAGGAGTGCACCTACCTACAATAACTCCCTTATAACCTCTGCTGGCACTGAACAAAGGTCGGTTAAAGCCTTCACATTTGGCTACAAATTACTTAGGCTAGAATGGAGGGAAGAAACGCCAAAATTAATCCAGGAAAATTAATCCTAAATCAAAGTAGGAGAAAAGCTCCTAATCACTTACTTACTTTATCTATTGTAATCAGATGTTCTTCTCGCTGAAGAGCTACGAGGTTGCAGTTTATATTTATGGACTTACTGACTCAAAGAATAATGTATCTCTCCAGATACAACAGCACCATTGCACAAATCCACAAGTTTGATTTTAGCAAGAAAGTGCTTAATGAATCAGGAACAATAGCAATATACAGCAGGAGAGCTTTACGTAAAGTTTTGAGACTTATTTCCTTTTGTTGCTGAAAATAAGACTGAAGGCAAGTCAGTGGATTTATGACACTAAGTTTTTCCAGCTTTGTCTTTCTTGACTAGAATATCACATATGGATTTACAATTACCAACAGGCATTTTCAGTTGAAGAAAGTGATACCTGCAGTCGAAGACAACAGAACTGTGAAAGTGGAGATGTGCATACATCTGGCTCTACATTTCTTAAGAGATCAGACGTATGCTTTTAACACAACTTCATTGGTCCAAATATTTTCAACAAGGTTACCTCAACACAGCCTTTTTTCCCCCCTTGTTTTTGAAATATTTACCTCTCTTGAAAGTTGATACATCTTTGTTTCAAATGATTGCGTCTTCACATCCCTGTGGAAGTAGGTATTTTATCCCACTTGTCTTGGACAGTCAGTTCCAAAATAGCAGCTGCTGAATGTGATACAGAGCTGCACCATCCTTAACTCCTAAGGAAAATCCTGGAATGAGCTGGAGTTCCTGATTAGCTATGTCCACACTTAGAAGAGTTTTCTGTCTCCAGTGACCTCTCTGGCTTACCTTACCTGGTATGACTAAGTTCTGAAATGGATCAGAATAAGATAGGAAAATTATGAAATTAAACAGGAACATGATGATTTAGGGAGGCATAATTTCTCATTAATTTCTTTTAAGTGTCTGAATGTTTTTCCAGTGTGGTACTTAATCTGTATAAAGCAAATCACCTTATAGGTGAAAACGAGTAATAGGTTTTATTCTATTACATGATATTTTATACTAAAATTCAATACAACCAGTTTAATTTCTTAAAAACTCCAGCTAGTGTACTGCCATGTCAGAGTTCCTTATACTTTGACAATGGCTGTTATAATCACCAGCCTCATCTTCTAAAATATTCTGTGTTAAAGAACACTCATGTTGACCATGTCTTTAGAAAAATGTTTTATTAAATGTTTTTTAATAAGTTCAGATATTGGATGTATTGGATTTGATCAATGGGATCAAATACTCTCTTGCAACCTTACTTTTTATCATTTTGGTGGGGTGAAGATATTGGAAATTGTCTAAATCTGACCAGTTGATTATCTCTCTCATATAAATGAACTGCAAGCAGAAAGCTATCTTGTAGCTTTTGCCTTGCCCATCATTGTCTATTATTGGGTTTTTTCCCCCATGCAAATCATTTGTTTTCTTGTACCCCGTAATGAGTATTCCTGCTGTTACTGTTTGTTTTCCTATCTCATTGCTATTTCCAGTAAATGATGTGAGGGCACTGAATTGGGGAGTACCATTCCTAAACCAGGACACTCCTCCTAGTAAAGGGACAACACCCTCAGTTGTGGACACAATTCACTTGACTGCCCTAACTTCAGCTGATTCTGGTGCTTGTAAGGACAAGCACTGTGACCTTCCTTCTCTGCCACACCGTGCAGACACTTGGTGCAGCTGGGCCACACATTGTCACTTTGGTAGTTCCACTCTTATAAATGATAGTGACAAAGCTGTTAAGACAGACCTGTTTGGGTCCAGAGAAACCAAATCTTGCTTTGCTTGGAGACTGAAGGCAGCACCAGTGAACCCAACCCCAAAGCACCAATGTCTTGACATGAATGGCACTGGCTGCAGAAGCTAGTTTGGAAAGTTACCTCATCAGATCCATAGGCTTTAAGGAGATATTTAAATTTTGCTATTAATAATGGGAAAGCTAGTCCTACATACCTACAGGACCTAGGCTAGATGCGGCCACATATTTGCACAGGAGTACTTTAGAGCCATTCTTCATACAGATGTTCTATATAGCCTATTTAGAAAGAAAAGCTGTAAATGCTTTCTACAAAAAATGTAGATGGCGCAGTGTCAGATTTGTCTTAATGTGTTAGCTGGTATTTTGCTCACCTGTTCAGTACAATATATTATGTTCAGAGGGTTACAATTCTCAAGAAATACAGACATTAACCAATGAAAATTCATTTTTCTTTGCAAGGTCTTTGGCAGCCACTGACTGATAAGCCATAAAATGTTCGTTCCTTGCCCAGAGCTTCTGATGAGTACTGAAGATTATACCATTTAATTCTCCCAACCACTGCCACAGAGCATTAAGCAAAATTAGAATACTTGGAATTATATTTCATCCAAATATGGTTTCTTTGGGGTAAAACAAGCAGTTAACTTACATATTGTTGGTTTTGCTTACTCCTCTGTATGTGAAGCTATAAATGATTCCTGGGGCTGAGGAAACAATTACACTTTTCTCAAAGTCAAGCAAAGTGTAAACACATTCAAAAGAATCACAACAGTAACTGAGCTGCTAAGCACTACAGAAATGCCCAGAACTAAAAGCAAAATAGACTTTAGTGATTAATAGAAAAGCTGAATACGGCTTCCTGACATGTCTGCTCTTCATCCCAAGGATGTTGTGCCTCCATGAAGTACTCCCAGGTTTCCAAGTGTCAGTAAGGGAATATGCTGCAATACCTGGCAAAGAGTGCACCGTGATTTCTGTGCCTGTAAAAGGAAAGGTAAAGCTACATTCAGGTCTTTCTCCATTGCAGAACACAATCTTCATCATGGTTTGTAATACAGGGAAAGAAAAGCTAGCCACAATATGGCATGCATTATTATAAAGTCACAGACAGCAAATGCACAAGAACTTCTGGTGCTCTTTAAGCAAGTAGATTCTCTTTCTCATTAAGAGTTTTAAATTTTTGCTTAATGACTTAAATGCAGAGACTTCAGCTAAACACTGTGGGGATTTGGAGCTACCCTAAAAATAGACTGCAAAATACTACTCTTACAGAACGAGTACATATCATGGAAGACTCCTCTAATTAATAGTCCATACAACTTTAATTAAATCTGCCAGTGAGTGAGATGCCTCACAGAGGTAGGGAAAAGCTCTTGTTCCAAATTGACGGAACTGTATCACCCCGAGGCTCTGGCCCAGTTACCTTAACACATAGCTTTATAATCTCTGAAAACGTTTTAGGTAATCTTTAGATAAACTTCATAACAAACAAATTAGGAGTCTGACAGAAAATCTAGAAGGGTTTATTTTTTTTATTTTTACATATAAAGACTGAAACATCTGAACACTGAGATTAGGGTCTCCCTAATCAGATGATTAGTGAAATTATGCTAACAAATGAGATCTACAGAGATGCATTTCTTAGCAAGAACTCAAGGCCTGGATAAGAAAACAGGATGAATGACAAAAGTTCCAGGAATTTCAGGAAAGCCTTCACCAGTTCAAGAAATCCCTGTAGACATATTAACTATAAAGAAGCTGTCTCTGACTTATAACTAAGATCACAGAATATTCTCAGCTGGAAGAGACTCACAAGGATCATCAAGTCCAACTCTTAAGTGAATGGTCTGTACAGGGATCGAGCCCATAACCTTGGTGTTATCATCACCATGCTCTGAAGCACTGAAGTAGTCTCAGGGATAGCTCCTGGAGGCTGAGAATATTCTAGGGAAGTATGACTACATGGCTGGTCTTTAACTGCTGTTAAGGTGTTGGAAAGAGCATTACAGGCTACTTAGAGTTTAGGTCTGTCCTTCTATTGACATTACATTTTTATATCAATTATATAAAGAGACAATAAAATGAAGGTTACATCTCCTAAACCACACAGGTCATCATGGCCTTTTTAAAAATAGTATCTTCTTTGTCTTTGTCAGGACCTTTGTATTGGAAGTAAATAAGAAGAGAACTGCCAACTCTATGTCTAAATTGTGTCTGTAAGATGTTTTCAGGTAATGTTGCTTATCTAGCATAGACACAGTTAGGAGAACTGCCATACAAAAAAATGCAAATTGATCTGTAGGTGTTGTCAAGTGTTTACTATCATCTGAGAATATAACAAAGTGTTGGAGGTCTTTCTGAATTAGAACAGGGTAATGAAGGTAGAGAGGGCTCTCAAGCCCTCCTTTGTGTGGGAAAATCATGAAACAGTGTGAACAGAAACTCTTCCTTATTCATGAGTAACTTCCTCCCCTCTTTCAGATCACAGAGAAGATTCACATCCTCTAGAAACAGATTCTGGAAAAGCGGAGTCTAAGGGGATGATAAAACAGCTGGGGACAGGTATGAGGCAACCTACAATGTTCTCTGACCTTGAAGTCTATGTTGTTGAGTACCTCAATACCAAGAATGAGAAAAGGTATCTCGAAATGCAAGGAAAAGTGACTCAAATCTATAAAAATGGCAAAATGGTAACTCAAAACAGACTTGTCAGGATTGTTACTAGATTAAATGAATAAGAAACTGAGTATTTCAGAATACCTTGATCAGGTACTAGGGTCTTCTGCCATCCCAAAGAAGAAATTTCTCTATTTTTTTCCTATCCATGGACCAGCTCTCACAAAATTTTGTTCTCTTTTTCTGAAAATTCTGTTTCTCTTTTTCAATGTGTATGCAGTCACATACACATTGAAAGGAAAAAATTAGCTAATAAATCCTCCAAAGTGTGAAGGGCATTGCCCTTTTTCACGCAGAACTAATTTGCATCATCCAAACAGAAGATCTTCCTCTGATGACTACACTGCTGCTGGGATCTCAGAACTCCAGAGCCAAGAAGACAGCAGCTCATTACCACACAGATTTCCATTGACAGTAACAGGGTAACTGCAGCATCTAGAGCTGTTTGTAAAGGTGCTCTTGCTGCTAACTGTCCCTCAGCAATTAGGGATTTAAATTCTTTTCTATGCTCCTGTGGTGACCTCATCAACAAAATCTGTAAACTTATTATAATTAAGAAAATCATACCATGCCAGAAGGACCTAATAATTTGACATTCTAAACTGCAAGCTTGCCAATGAATAAATTTTATGACCAAGCAGATCTGATCATCTTGGCTCCCTCTCAGCAGGAGTTTGCATCAGTCTGTTCTGTCCCCAAAAAAGGCACACAGTATACGTATATTTTGTTGTTTCCTGCCTTTGAATTTGCAATGACAATTCAAGGTCCTCGCCAAATATTTTTACAGGTTCCAAGGAGTCCTCATTAATGAAAGCTCTTTTCTCCACAGCAAAGAAGTATGCAGTATGTTCAACAATCTACAGCTTTGATGCACATTCTTATGCAAAATTTTGAAAAATTTGATTCTCTTTCCCACAAGTTTCTGGAAACTTTAAGAATTATCTTGTATTCAAATGTACCAGAGAGATCAGCTTGTATTCTAAAATAAGGTTTGAATGGTTTTTTCCCCCCTTAAGGACAGACCTAACAAAATTCTTTCTGCAACTAGGTGTTTATAGACACCCTGGAGATATCCTTGAGATCAATTTTAAATGGATATGAGGCAGAAATCAAGAAGAAGATTACTTAAAGTATGTTGTGTCTGTTTTAGCTTTTGCTATCCATTTTCTAGAACTACTTAGTCAGGAATACAATAAATCCTTAAAATGTAAGCAAATGTAGCAGTATGAAGAATGGTTGACTCAGGGAAAATAGTCAAAGTTTAAAACTAGAAGACATTAATCTTACATTCCTTGTACTTGGGACACCTAGTGGAGAATGTTTTTACAGAAGAAGAAGAAAATACAAAAGAAAAAGCAGCCAAAGTCCTATGTGCAACCTGCTGCAGGAAAGTTTCCCATGAAGCATATCTACTGTGGTGCACTAGTCACTACTTTAAAAGGACTGTTAGTTCTACTGCTACTACTGAAGCTATGTGGAAAAGAGTAAACAACAGGAAAAAATATAATACTTACCTGTGTTATTACAGTTTATTATTTGTACTACCATATGGCCTAGAAGCCCAAGTTATAGACCTCAAATCATTGTGATAAAAATGTCAAATTTGGGAGAAATTTCAGGTTTGTTTTCCTGAAAGGGTCATAAACTGCTCATCTGAAATGCTCCACCCATCCCATATTCTACATTATTTACTAACATTGAACTTTCATTAGGTTAAGGAGAACTCTGGTTCATGTTTCTTTTAAAAAGATATAAAGCATTATTTAATTTTTCTCCAATAAAAAATCAGGCTGATCAGTTTGCATGTTAAAGTTGTGCGTTCTAAAATCAACACAATGTTTGTCAGTTTTCACAGAATATTTCTCAGTCTAGTGCATATGTGTTAGAAGTGCTCTTATTGGTAAGATACCAGCAGAAATGATAATTTCCTCACAGTAACAGCCATTGTCATAGTGATTCAGACCAATTCATCTAGTTCAATATCCTCTTTCTGACAGTGACCAGCATCAGAGAAAAGGGCAAGAAACCATGAAATTGGCAATTATGGAATTATCTTTCCATAGGTAAAGCTGCTTTTTATATCTGAATTAGAAGTGAAGTTCCTTGAAGCCTGAGTGTTCACAGAAATTGTGCTAAACTTCTGACTCATATGGTATCTTATGGCAGCAAGTTCTAGGCTGCTCAAATGTATTATTGTACTATTATTGTATAAGCTTAGCTTCAAAAGTATTTCCTTCTGCTTTTAATTTTCTTGCACTTTTGCTCTGGAAATGCAAAAGGTAACAAGAGGTTCTTGTGGCTGCAATTTAAGCAGCCCCCATACCATAAAAGCAAACACAAACCATGTTTTTGTGGTCCTAGAAGGAGAAGTGAAGAGAAGCACATAACATAAAAACTTAAGAACAAATACTTTACATCTAGCTACATCACTTTTCTACTCTCTCACAATTATGGTATACACACATTCATGTACATGTGAATATTTATTTCTAATAACCAGCCAATACCACAAGTGCATAAACTCACATGGACATAAACATTAAACCCTCTCCACTGTTGAATACAGCTTTGAACACAGAAAAGCAGTTTTATTAGCCCTTGAAGAGAACAGTGAAAGAGAAAATGGAAAAATAAAAAAAATTTAATGTACATTGCCCAAACAGCCTAGTGAATTTAGCCATGTATTTAGTCATTAAATGCATCTGAAGAAATGTGGACCCTACTACTCCAAAAACACTAGCTCCATTGTTTGAAAGCTCACTAACAGAGGATCCAATGACTGCAGAGCAAAGCAAACAGAAAACCTCCAAGACAATCAAAAAATCATATATACGGTGCAAGTGCCCAGAAGACAACTTTGAAAATGAAAACCTACCCAAGTAAGAAAGGAAAACAACTAGAAACTCTGCAAAGGAATGATGCCTCTATATGGTACAGTACTGAATGGATCTTCTGCAAAGGTTGATGCATTGGGTAAAGTTCTCTTAATGAATTTGCGTATCAATCTGCCCTTCTTGAATACCCACTAAAACTACAACTACTGGTCAGTGCACCCAATTTATAGGAAAATTAATATGAATTGTATAGATACATGTATCAGGCTCATAAAACAGAGCAATGTGCAGTAACTATGGTATCTTACAAGGAAAGAAAAAAAACAGCTGAAACAGCTACTGATACCTAATAACAATTTAGTGAAAGAACCCTGCTCAATTACTACATAAAACTGTAACCTTATCCCCAAGAGTTCAGTTCTTCTTACCACTTTCAAACAAAAAGAAATGTTCCTGAGAGCCAGATCAAATACTGGCTGAAATTCCAGGAAAGGCTCCCATTGACTTGAGTGGCTTTTGAATGGAGCCCAGAAATTATTAGATCTGTTCTCTTTGAAGAGACTGCAAAACTTCGTATTTGTGGTTAGTCCTATGAAGCACCAATATTTAAGAAAGCAGTCCTCCTTAATGACAAATCACACCTCCAAATTGCTTTCACAGTGGTGATACCCTGGAGCTATGCAAGACCCTGAGCTGTCCTTCAGTGTTTTGCCACCAAAAATATTGCCAGTAAGTACTGTTCTGTTTCCACCTGCAGAATACTCTAAATGAAGGTAAATAAGGCATTCATGCAGGAAATTAACACATGGCACAAAATAATACCGAGCTTCAGGGTGAAAGCTAGCATCATGTCAGAGGGAAAATCAGAGTGTAACAGTATGTGTGCAGACCCATGCAGGGGCTTGCAGCTCAAACCCCTAATAGCTGTATTGACAGATCAGGCACACAAACCCAAACTAACATGTTGTCACTTGTCCTATAGCCTGAAAAACCACAGATGATTTTTCTTAACTTTCCCTGATTTTTGTAGTATTCCCTTGTTCTTATCGTGTATTTTCTTAAATTGTTTGCAAAACTCACATTCACACTATTTAACAAATCTTAATATATCCTTCACAATCTGTGTAGGTTTATAAGCAATACGATGCAATTCTTACTTCTAGTACCATTCTGTGGGGGTTTGTCCTGGGGTGATGTTATGAAGCCGCTTTATTCCTTAACTGTCCCCTCAATGCCCAAGGACGCTGTGCCTTTAGGATGGACCCGGGGGGCAGGGCCGGGGCCACAGGACCGAGTGCGGGGCAGTTTAACAGCTCAGCCCAAGGGCTCGGGGGCTCTGGGGCTGGGCAGGGCTCGGGAGGGAGTGCGCCGGGAGCGCTGTGTTGATCTTGGGGTTTCTTTTGTGTTCCAGCTAGCGGGAAAAAGGTTCTGTTGGTTTTTTTCTTGTTCTTCTTCCCTTCCCCTGCCTCACTGCCTCCCTTCCTTCCTCCCCAGTCCGGGGAGCCCACAGGGTGGCCCTGGCTGGTCCGAGCCCAAGTCTCTGTTCCCTCTCTGAGGATTTGTTGTCTTTTGAGGGTTTTTTTTTTATTCTACCCTGTTTTGTTTGTGCATTAATAAACAGTTTGTTTTTTTCCACTTTCACTTGCTGTGACCCATTTGTCTCATTGACGGAGGAAAAGGGGAGGCCCTTTTCCCTTCAGAGGAGACACTCACTCCGAAGAGATTCCTCCTGAGGTTTTGTCTCCAAAACCGATACAGGGTTCTATTTGGGGTAGGGAGGGAGAGCCAATATAAATCAAAAAGTCTATGGGAGTCTCTCTCAAAAGTGAGCCACAGAAACTAGCTAAAGAGTTGAAGTCATGTAAAATACTGTGCCCAGCATCCTGAAGGGGTAGCAAAAAGGTGACAAGTGAACCTTCTCTATTTCAGACTTCATCGGATGCCAAAATATCCTCTCACCTTTATATTTTGGTTACCCCCGAAAATTTACATAGTCCATTTGAGACAGATTAGCTGGGATTCCATCACCAGAGTGCTTGAGGTATTTCCTACTTCACAAGATTTCCTACTTTCAGATTAAATTCTGGTATATCATCAGTCCTGGTTCTTCCTTGGATGGCAACTTCTTACATGGCAAATAAAGTGATTTTAAACAGTGCCTGTGCCAGTGCCACTAGAACCTGATCACCCATGGGTACCAGTAATACCCACACAAGTATGGTAATATTCAGTGCACAAATAATTCATTAGGATTTTTTTAAACTTCCAGCAACGTACATTCATAAACTAGTCTGCAGTCAGACTACAGCACAGGAGTGACATGGAAGACAGATGAGTTTTCGTAGCAACATTCACACAAAAACCTGGGAAACAATTTGAGAACTAATTCAGAGTTTAATTTAAAAAAAAAAAAATTATATGAACAGATTTTTAGAGAAGTTGCAAAGCAGTTGCCAGTTCACAAAGGTGAAAATTTCAGGAGAAATGCTTAGGAATGGAGGAAAAAGAGCTGCTGTGAACAGGACTAAATTTGCTATTCCTGCCTCAAGAGGAGGAAGCAAAGGTCAGGGTGAACAGGGGGTCACTCAACCCAGCCAAAAATGCAGAGTAGATGTTTTGGATGATGCAACACTGTGAACCAACCATGAGGCAAGGAAGAGAACACAAAGAACCTTGTGTTTGCTGATACTGATACACAGGGGCCAAAAGCAATAGAAAGAATATTTCTCCCCCACAGAAAAGATGCCTGAGGCTGGGGTGGGGGGAGAAGTGGGACACTGCATCCCTCGGCCAACTGAGGTCTCCAGTATGCTGCAGAAGGGAGCACTGGAGAAAGAAAGTTTGGGGCCAGGCCAGAGCATCTTTGTACAAAAAGGTTTCACTGAGCCAAAACTCTCCATTGAACAGCTGGTCGTATTTGCTGCATCCCCATACTGTGAAGCAGAAAATACAAGTCTGCTGCCTGCTGTCTTCTAAGGAAAGCTCTCTGTAAGCTGTTGGCACTGTATTTGTGCTTTGCTCTATCAATTTGCTTAGGTTTTCAGAGGATAAAAAAGGGCAAAGCAAAATAAAACAAAGGTCCTGAAAAGTAAATGGAAGATGTCTGAGAGTTTACAATGAAGAGAAACCTGGGGGAACACTGGGAGGAGGCGAAAAAGAAACCTTTTGTGGACCTGAATCATCACACTATTTTCCTGTTAAGAGTCTAACAATCTCCTCTATTTTAATATATTCAGGAAATTACTTTATTTCAATCAGAATTGTCTCAGGCTGAAATGACAACTGCTAATGGCAGTCTTTAAAACCCAGACAGTCTCTCTGACTCGTTATATATATTTATAGGGGAAAGTAGAAAATCATCTATCCATTGGAAGTCATTACTGTCTCTTGGCCAGACAAACACTCACAGAAAGCAGCATGGCAGCATCCTCCAGGAGCACCAGCTTCTCTGGTCTGAGCAAGGAATTACTGTGGGAACTCATGCCTCCTGATCAATGAATCAATATGATTACACAGTAGCTTCTTATTGTTTAAAATACACTCCATTCACACATCTCACAACTTTGACATACTCTACTTATACACTTTGCTTACTCATACATTCTACCTACTTATACATAACTTACATAGTTCACTTACTTATGCATTTTACTTACATTCTTTACTTACACATGTTACTCTTCCTACACATTTTACAACTTATCCATAATACAGTACATATACATTTTGCAACTGCTGTGCAGGAGATCACACATTGCTTGATTGGTCTCTCTATTTTGTCCATGAGCTCCACACACACTTTTCTGATAATATGATTGATTTTAATCTAGTGCAGCACAGTCCTTTTCCATCTATTCCTTGCTGTCTTGGTATTTAGGTTTTCAGCTTCTTTTTTCCCAATTTAGCACAGTTTACCTTTCAGTCCTTGATGAACTCCTGAGGGCTCTAGATCCAGGCAAGCCAAGTCAAGATGATGACAGCAACAAAACCCACCCAGTGATCAGCAGCCAAGTTAGTCCAGGAAATCCAAACAAAACAGCAAAGGACAGGAAACAGATACAAACCTGCCCCACCTCCCCCCTCAAACCTTCAGCCTGGAGCTTAAACACCCTCTTGGGGCTGATGTGCTGCAGCTGAAGGTGGAAAGGCCAGCTGAAGCTGGTGAGGGTAATTCCAGCCTGGTCCCAGTCTGAGGGGTCTGGTAAAAATAACTAAAAACGGTTTGGCTGGGGCACACTATCAAGGTTCAAATACTTTACAACAAATTACTCTGTGGACCCAATATGTCAATTCTCTGGTTTTCAATTGACAAGCCTTTGCACTCTGCTACCACACTCCTTCAGCATTTGCCTTCAAGAAATACTCTAATAAATTAGTTTGTTAGGAAGATTTTGACAAGAAGAGTATTTTTCAAGGAAGATAAAACCTTGTGTTTCAGGGAATATCTGATAATAAAGAGTAGGAAGATAATTTTCCATCCAAGAAAGCTGATACTCTTTCTAGGAATACTGTCTAGTCTGGGACACAGACGTGGACTCGATACAGTGTTCCTATTCTTCCAATAAAGCAATTCTGAAGAAGAGTGAATATAAATTTTCCTAGAAGATATGAACAAAATGCTCACTGAAAAACATTATCCTTCCTATTTGTATCTTACCTTTTTCTTCATCTTGGCCCTTTTTGTTAAAGCAACCCTATGAATATTTCAAGGCTTCTAATTACAGAAAAAATGTAAGGTTGTTGTGTCTAAACAAAGACAAACATAGAACAGTGTTTGACTGCAGTAAATCCAAACAGGAACTGCAGAATCATCTAGGCTGGAAAAGACCTTTGAGATCATCAAGTCCAACCTATGACCCAACACCTCTAGACCATGGCACAAAGTGCCACATCCAGTCTTTTCTTAAACACTGTCAGGAACAGTGACTGTCAGTAATTACATATGAATTATTTTGCTGTCAACCTGTACTGAAGTAGAGCTTTGTACAGTGTAAAACTCTAGGTAGATACTGAACAATCTATTTAAATATTTTTTTACGATAGTTATTTGAGTTATAAGTCCTTGAAATTATCTTTAAAAGACACTACATAATTTTAAAGCCTTGTTGTTACAATTTTTTGAGGCTTTAACAGGATCTTCTGGCTGAAAATGCTTCAACACACTAGACAGATTATGCAATTTTTGTTCTTACTAATGCCACTCAGTATTGTCTCTCAAAGATACAGAGAGAATGTCCCTCAGAAAACACAATTTCTGTAGATGTCTAAGAGACCAGAAAAAAGAAAATAAATAGTATAAGTTGAAAATGAAGTTGACATAACAACATGTTGACTAAGTGTTTGTGCCTCACACCATTAGGTCACAGCAATTCCTTTAGACAGTTTCAATGTACCTTTATTTGTTTTACATTATTTTATTAACTAACCATATTAGTGCTGTAGTTTGGGTCATTTATAAAATGTTAGCTTCCTCCAGTGCACCTATTGTCACACAGATGAGATATTCTACATTTCAAATGCAACAACTATTCAGCTTTTTTCTTCTTTCTTTTTTTTCCTCCTTCTCTTGCTTTGGCTTACTACCCAAGATGTGTAGGTTGTTGGGTTTTTTCCCCCGTTCATCTCAATATATAAATGCAATAATAGAAGCAATTAATGTTTAGCTGTTTAACTTCGATTTATGCAGAGTAGACATCTGATGATCAAATCCACCCAATGTCTGCAATTAGAGCAACTTGTGCAGCTGCGCTTCCTCTTGCTAGCTGGAAAGCTCTTCCCTTTTGCTCTGAACCAATTTGTGATGCACTTGATGTACAATGTTCTATGTACAGCTTTGAAATAGATGTAGGGTATTATTTTATCTTCAAGGCCAAAATAGAGAAAGGCTGCATTGAGCATTTAGGTGGGAGAAGGAGAGAGGGAGGGAGGGAGAGGAAAATAAAATGAAAAGGCAATGACTGCAGATGCCCAGGCTGTATGTGGCACTGGAAAATCATTGTCAGCTTTGCTGTCACTGTCACACTAAACTTCCCAGATGTTCATATCTGGAAATGTCACAAAATGTCATGGCATAAGTTGCTGTATTTTGTTTTCTGTGGAAATGGTGAACAATAATAAAACAGCCTGGGGAGTGTATGGCTAGCCAGCAGCAGCTTGTAAAGGTCTCAGTAAAACAGCATGTGTGCACATTCTGGAAAAGAAGCAAACATCAGCTTCTTTTCTTCTTTTCTTTCTTCTTTCTTTCTTTCCTTTTTTTTTTTTTTTTAATTAATAACAGTGCTTGAACTGATAGAAATTTAACATTTAAATTAAAAACAAAGAAAAGGCCCTTTTGTAATCTTCTCCAGATCTCAAAGCTGCCTTTGTCCAAGAGCTGAAATGCTGATGTCAGATTAGTTATTGACAGAGCCAGTACAAATTTGTTCCATGTTCATTTATCTTCTGGAATTTGATGCAGTGCTCTACAATTAAAAGCAGAACCCTCTGTGAAATAAGCTCTTCATTGCTGACATCAGTGTGGGAGAAAGCTTTGCATTTTAAAGCAAGATCTTTCAAAGCACAGATTTTATCTTCTCCACAAGGTTTGTGGTTTTGAGTGAAGTCCAGGTCAGGCTCCCTCTGTGACATCTTCTTTCTCTCAAACTACTTCCATTTGCTTTTCAGAAAGCAAGACCAACTACACATGCATAAACTCAGTGATACACCCTCCACTTAACCATTAAGATTAAGCATTATAAAATGGTATCTGCAGTCTATACATCCAAATAAAACAGCTTTGGATAAAATGATTTTGGCTCCTTTACAAAATAAAATAAGAAAGGGAATCAATCATCTGTTTTTTCTCTGCTCAGAGAACTCAGTGCAGATCCAGAAGCTACAGTTAAAATCCCTTCCTTACAATCTTGCTCTGGCATGTAATTAAGTTCATTGTAATACAATAATATTCCAATGCTGTGACCTACTTACAAAGTCAAAACTGTCAAATAACTAAAAGTGACCCATTCACTTTCATATTGATTTTTACTAAGTCACTAAGTCCCTTTGCTGTTTAGTGAATCCTGCCTCTGCTTTATCTACACAGCATGTGTGGGGCACACACACTCATGCCTTTTTATAACATAGAACATGGCAGCTACTGCAACTACAGAACAGAGGTGGGCACAAGGAACTAACCAAGAATAAATGCGGAGCCAGAACCATTTGTTTTCAAAGATATATGTGCTCCAAGGCAGTGACTTATTTCAATGTCTATTTTATATATGCCAAATGATTCAGATGTCATCATTTAGTCTTGAAGTCCTTGGTACATTAGTCTAATATAACATCATGGAGCAGCTGCATTCTCCTTTATTTGAAGGACAAGTGGCAGCTATGCTTTGGTCAACTGTAAATTTGTTCACTCCAAATCTCTTTTTCATCATACTTTGCTTTATTCTATAATGGTTGACTCTACTCTTTTTCAGTGTTTTATTCTTTCTTTTCATCCCAAGTTTTTATCAATGTTAATGAGCAAAGCTTAGAAACATTTAGATGCTTTTCAGTTATTTTATCAGATGTTATGCTCAAAAGAGAGGTGAACTATTCTGTTTATTTAATAAAAGCATATCACCAAGTGACAGACTCTGCACATCATTCTGGTCCTTTCTGTAGTCATCAGAGGGCTGAAGATTTTACCCGGAAGCAGTCATTCATCATCTACCATTTCCTGAAACAGGAGGCTTGTCCTCTCATACTCAATAAATCCATAGTGATGACTGCCAAACCCCTTTAAAACAAACAATTGATATTATATGCATATATTACAAAGGGAAACAGACCTTCATAAGGTGAGATCTGTCTCCTTCATTTTTTGTTATTATTGTCTCTGTCTTTCCACCTCTTCTTAAATGCTGAGCTGAGCAGGAGGCTATAATTCCACTTAAGAGTTCTCCTCACAACCACTCCGACTCCTGGTACCACCTGGCTTCTCAAATTCACAGTGCAGCTGCCTGCAGCGTTGTCATGTTAACCCGTTGCTGAGGTGGCCAGTGGAAGGCTGATCAAAGGCACCCATCCTGATTTATACATTTTCCAGTTGCAGCATGTACACTGCATATCCTCTGCTGAGAATCCTCTGCCTCTCAGATGACAGTGGATGCTTGTCCCGAAGTGGATGTGTTTGACTGCAGGACAGAGCAGGCAGAATACACAGTAAGCTAGGGGCCTCCAGCAAAAACAGTGATTAAGAGGCTCCTAAAACAAGCAGGGAACAGGCTCAAAGCCAAACCTCAGAATTGATGATAAAGAAAGTACTTTCACAGAGGTTCAAAAGAGGCAACACGGAATTCTTTGCACCTCAGAGAGCTGATGAAAGTTGCTGGAATCACAGCAGAACAGAATTCACTCAACAATCACAGTAGGCTGAGAGGGATAAGAGATCTCTGTGGCCAAATGCTTTATTTTAATCCATTTTGACCAGTAAGTCTTGAATTTTCTCTGTTTCAAGATCTTTTCACCTTTAGTGGTTTTGGGTTGTTCATTTGAAAGAACAGGTGTGGCCAGATCTCCATGAAAGAATCAACTGAGACTAAGTTGTCAGAAAATACAGGAAATTCCTGTATCACTTCAGACTGTTCATTATAAACTTCTTCCTCTGCTTGGGCTCAGTTACTTTGCCATTTTGCAACTTTCACAAATACACTCCTTGTGAAAAACTGGGTAGTAGCCACTGTCAATTCTATGTAATGGGATGGCACAATTCTACTCTTCTTTTTTCACCTAGGTACCTCTCTGGATGATTTGCAGCTGTCTGTTACACAGACTATTTTAAGGACCTAAAGAACTACATTTTCAGGGAGGGATTAGCATACATCTTCTACATCAAAACACTATACAATGACACTCCTTGAAAACATGCATAATTCCCACTCATAAGAACTTACAAAAACAGATAATGTCAGCAGGAAAGTGATGCAGCCTTAAAAGAGTACTTACACCACTGTCAGAAAAGAACACAAAACCAAACAGATGAAGAAAAAGGGCAAAAATAATGCAAGCAGAAACACTGCTAAGAAATAGTTTTGTGTTAATATACCCCATGTGGCAATGAGCGTTGACATGAGCGTGAAACTTCTAAGTCAACCTCTCATTCTGTTCCAGCTTCTACTATGCTATTTAGTCCCTACCCTGCATAACAATTAAGATGTTATTTCTATTTTATGTTCTAATAGGCAATAGCTTATTTCATTAAATGAACAATGGTAGTGCAGTGCCTGGAGTCTCCTCAATATTCCAAGGTATTTCAAAAACTACAGGCTTTTCTTCTTTCTTGTCAGTATCTTCTTTAAGGAGGGGAATGACTTTCAGGTTTTTGGTACTTGAATACAGTTGTCTCCATTTATTAATATCAATACTATTGAAGCTATATCTGTCTGTATTTATTGAACTGAAAAAGCCTGGAGATATAAAATTTCTAGTACAAGAATTCTTATCTCTTTAATTCATTTTCAGAATTTGTTTCTTGGTATACAGTGTTTATTTCTCTGCATCTCAGATTCTTTGCTTGAGTTGTTACCTGTTCCCTTAAGCTTTCTGACAAATGAAAGTATTGTACGAATACCTGAGGCAGAGCTTTCTGATAAAGCCAGTCTAATGTGTCCTCTAAAATGAAGGTAGAAAAGCTTCATTCCAAAACACTAAAGTTTGCAAATCTAGCTACGGTGCTATATAACACCTTTATAACATGTCTTAAAAAAAAAGATACAAAAATGAAAAGTGTTCCTCCCTGTCAAGGAGGACTACAGCTCTACTGTAGGATCCTGTGACCTAAAAATTTCTCAGCAAAATGAGAGCATAGATAGTCTCTCCATAGTCTCTTTTTCTTTTTCCTTCTTTAATTGTAAAGCTATTTATTTTTCTATAGAGACTGGTTAGAGACATCAAACCAAATGTCAGCCTCCCACATGGATGCATATTTAACTGTAGTCTTGGGGTCACTGTGACACATCCTGTGCTCAGTTCAGTTATTCAGCAGAAGCCATCTGCTCCAGCCCTGACCTCCCCTAGACTAAAAGTGGTCAGAGCTGGGATCCAACACCTGTTTGGACAGAATAATGGAGCTGGAAGGCTCCATTACCTTATGAGTGTGAGATTAGTCTGTGGATTCCTCACTTTTCAGATGACAAGCTTTATTTAGTGATTGTTACTGACAATTCAGACATGCTTTTCATAATCTAAAGCTTGAAGTGAATATAGAGCAGCTAGTTTTATGCACTTCAGGTCACTGTTTCAAGCTGCAACTTAAAACAGTGCTACCTATGGTTTTCGCCTTAAAAATTATATTCAAGGTTATCCTATACATCACTTTAATCCCTCACACAGCTGCAACATGACACTTGTAACAGTACATTTAATCTTTTGTTTCTTATTTAGAAAGCGGCCTAAATTCCCATGTTTATATATACAATAAAAGTATAAAGTAGTGGAAAAAAATATGTAGGTCACTAAGAAAATGCAAGATCTACAGAGACTAACACTGGGAATTTTTTTCTTCCTCTTTTTTTTATTGGGCCATTCATCTCAGTAAGACTACTGGAACAAAGGCTGTTGAAGAAGTAAACGGGTCTCAAGAACCCATCAATTTAACTGGAGTGCACAGTCTCTTCCTAATGAATCAAACAGGAAAAAAAAAATGTTTAAGTAGTACACATTTTCTTACCTTTGAATACTCTAACACTGCATTTGTTTGAGCAATGCTTGAGGTAAGGATAAGGATAGTCTTTGCCACTCCCTGTTCAGGATCAGCTCCTTAGCTCTCACAGATCACATTAGGTCTTCATCTTTCTGTTCCCTCATTTTCACCAGATACCATAGTGTCCCAGGATGTGTTGCAGGCTGATGTGTGTCTGGCATGTGTCTCTTTGCATTTCTCAGGGGAAGTTCTGAGAGAAAGTTCAGTAAAATCTGGCTCTGCTGGCCCTGCATCCACATAGCAAAATGTATCCAAGGCAGATTGATTCAAACAGAGAAGAGACTATGACCTTTCCATTTCATTCTTCCTCACTGCCGTGATGTAGCCGAGCTGCCCTATTCATCAGAGCATTTCAGTGTGTGTTTTTAGTTCTATAGATGCATTGCTGAGTCCTAGCCTCTATAATTATGGCAAAAAATCAAGAATTGCTTAGAATACAGTTGTATTTTTGATAAATGTCAAAAAAACCCATTTCCAGCCCTGGATGCGTGCTCTTTAAAGTGTCAAATAAATCTAAAATAAATACACACCACTAAAACCCACCAAAAAAAAAAAAAATCAAGTACATTAGTCTTCAACTAGAGCAGTTACTCCAGTAAAATCACCATTCTAGTCTTTTCACTTGTCCTGAGAAAGTGATGTTTTTTCATCTGCGCAAACTTGGGAAATTAGCAGAAAAGGAACCATTCTTATGCAAATCTTACATTGTATCTTCTTTCCTCACATTCTTAGTCCACGTAGGGAACACAAAATAGGTCACTGAATGGACACTAAGGGCCATTCAGGACAGGGAAGCAGCTCTGCTTTACAAAATAAATAAGACTCTTTTACATCTATTACCTAGTCCTGCAGTTGTAAAAAACCCAACTCACCCAGCCTCCCCCAACATACTCAAGAAACTCAAAACAAAACTAAACAAAAACCAACACCCAAATGAATTAGTGAATGACTTTTATTTACATCTCAAAGGAAAAAAATAAAAGCAGTAAGGTTTCCCACTTTTGAGCCCTTAAATGCACTCTATATGAAGTCACTATGGTCAATTTTGTGTTGAACTTTCACCGACCTAGTGAAAGCTCGTGCTTTTAGATTGAAAATACTCTATTTCCATAATTTCTTTTTTCCATCCAAGGACACTGTATTACACAAAACATGGAGAGCATCTCATTACTTTCAACAGCTGAAAACTCAGATAAATGAAGCTGTTGGGTACACTCATCCATTGGTGTTAAAAAGTCATATTGTGGCTATCCATTACTTGCCTTTTAGAAGCACTTAGCAACATAATCCTCATTAGATTAATAATCAGATTTTTTTCTAGCATAAGCACTGTATTCATGCTACAGTTCAAAAGATCGTTGCAGTAAACAAACACTTTCAAATATTTTTAATTATCTCTGACTTCCATAGGATTTCAAATGAATCAATACATTTAAGAAGTGCGTAAAAGTGCTGAAAGTCCTATAGGCAAAAATAGTTATTAAAGAGAGATGCTAGCTAATATAAATTACACATAATTTTCATATACCTAACAGAAGTAGCCTTCCGGCAAAAATACTCTCATGTTATTCCATAGAGTACTTAAACTAAAAGTAGGGATCATTAGGTGACAACTAAAAATAATTTTTTCTTAAAGTGATATTTCATTACACCTAGTTACAGTAACATACTACACCTGTAACTTTACTTTCAAAGAAACTTCTTGAAAAGGAAAAATGTGCAATAGTACCACATTAATAAAGGTCATTCACTTCCCCATAAAGATAAATTAAGCAAATCAAGGGAAGTCTCGTCTTCTCTTACAACCACAAGGAATTAATGACAACTAAGGAGAAATACATAGACTAAACCGTGTTTAGTTGATTCAACAGAACAGCATTACATAATTTTAAAGATACCAGAAACCAGCAGCTCAAGAAATCTTAGAGGGTGCTGGGAACATGAAATATATTCACTCTGCTGCAAAAGCTTATTGATGAAAAAAGAGCTTCTGAGTAAAAATTTAAAATCTTGTGGCAGCAGAGAGTCAAATAACACCATGTATATTAACTGAGATTAAGCAATAATCAAATTGTATTCCCCCCTTATGAGAGCAGAGAAGATATGGTCTTCAGCCAAGTTAGAATCAGTAAATAAGCAGACTTTCAAGTACACCAAACACTGAGGCAATAAAATATCAACAGTGGGGTTACTTCAAGGGCCAGACTGCACCTGAAGCATACTGGACAAGGCAGGTACCTCAGACATGCACAAAAGAGATGAGATAACCAGAAGCCAAGCTCCTCTACCAGCTTAAAATGTATCAAGCTCTTACCCACGTGCAGCCTGGTGTTGGTCTGTTAGAAACTGATGGGAGATAGGGAACCAGCTGTAAAAACAGGCATAATCTTCACATTCACTGAGAAGTGGGTGTCTGAGTCACTTTTTGGAATGATCTCATGTGCCACTAGCACATAAATCACAGTAAAATAAAAATTCCCAAGGGAACAATTTCCTTTGACCCTTCAGTAAGAGTTTGGGAGGGGCCCATCTGCTACCACCACAGGTGAATGACAGTTTTGTCTTCATGTTTCACTATGATTCCCACCAGTCAAAGTGACTCAGGTGTTAAAAAAAAAAAAAAGGAGCAAGGGTAATGATAATCATCCAACAATATAAGTCCAGATGCACCAGCTTGGAAATTATAAAATGTTGCTTATCATGTCAACAGCAATGACAAGGCTGTTTGCACCACAGAAAGGTAGGAGGTGGGTTGGAGGGGAAACACAAGGAAGCTAACCAGAGGTAGCCACACTCCACTTACCTCAGTGCTCTTCTCAGTTGTAGCTTTTAATCTTAGTTTTTGTGCTGTATTCTAGTAAGTGTTTGGTTTTTTTTTTCTCCTGAATATAGCAAAACATGCAGCAAATAATCTGTGGTCATCTAGATCAAACAACTTCTGTAGGGTTGCACAGTGGCTGAGGATACTTAAATACTGCCTGTAAGGGATCTAGTGCCAGAAGAATAACCTGTGTAGTCAATCTGACATCTTTAGCCAGAAGCAGAGAAGAAGACTTTACCAAGGAATGCTCCAGAATCACTTAGGTATGTCATGTGGTGCACTAATGGTCTAATTACCACTTGTGGCTTAAAATTTAGTGAATAACTGTAATAAAATGTTCCTTTTAATCACAAAATCCTAAAAAAAAAAAAAAAAAAAAAAAGAAATACAAACAGAAGGCTACCTCTAAATCATGGCAACATTAAGATAATGTGAAAAAGTTACTTATTTCTACAGACCACTCCTCAGGACAATCCATTTGTCAGACTGGCAAAAGATAAAAACAAAGGGTATAAACATTCCCCTCAGTAATGCTTTCAGAAGAGTTTCTATATGCTAGGATATTTATCTATATGCACTGTTATTAATTTCCCTTTGAAAACAACATCCCCTGCCTCACCTACCAAGGCCTCCGTATTAACTTCGGAAAGAGTATAAAAATTGTCAGAATACAGATCTGAAAAGACTCTAAAACCTAGTTTCATATGTCTCAAAAAAAAAATCATTTTGGCAGAAGAGAGTTATTTCCAGGAAGGTTTGGAGACTGTTTTCTGAAAGGCACATTGAATTGCTAACTAATTGCAGTCACATTATTTGCCATATCATCAATGGTGAGTATTTTATGGCTGGATGCAACTAGATTAATATCAATTATAAAGATGAGGGCTTTCTTATCATGTATTTTTATGTAGTCTGACAGCTGCTTTCTGAATGGCACAGAAGAGGGCCTATGAAAAAATAAACCAAGTGAATAAATAATAATAATAATCAGTACCCTCTCATATATTCTTTAGCTCTTTTATAGGTGATGCTCTTCATAAAGCAGGCAGTTCAAAGATAGAGTTTAAATTCTGCCAGTTGTCATGCTTGAAGTTCCATCCCAAAACTAAGCAATCTGTACTGTCTGTACTGAAACAGCATATTGAAAGCAAAAGAATGAGGAAATATTGCTAGAAATTACCAGGTATGAGTATAGAGCTATAACTGAAAAGCTGAAAAGAGGTTAAAAAAAGAAAGAAACAGAGAACTGTAAGGAAGGAAATACTGGAGGAAGGCTGACACTGCCTCTACCTTTTCCATCTAGCATTTTCCTGGTTTTTGCTTTCCTGTGATTGCTGTACCTTTTGAGACCTTTGGGATAAATAATAGCCACTTACACAGCCTCTTTGTGTGTCCTGTAAAGTAAATAAACATTTAATCAACTCCAGATTTGTCACAAAACATTAACATTGCTTTGATGATTAGAGTTGCACTTCAAAGCTCTTTCAGTAACTGAGAGGATAAAGCACTACTGCCACTCACCAAGTAAGACATGCCTTGCATGAAGCTTCATCCCAACTCATGTCATGCCGAGTTTGCCAATATGCTTATGCTGGATTAATTTGCTAGGCAGGAATTCTCAGGCTTTTGTTCCCATGTTTTTCTGTTGAACTTTCAATTCTGGTTGACCTTGCTACTGACACCAACATTACAACACTGGCAAGACAAGGAAGATGAACTACAAAGTATTTGCACGGTAGATAACAAACAAGGGAAGTTGTAGAATTCCATAAGCTTGCACAGAGATCTTCTATACGAACTCCCCTTAAACACAAATGAAGTTGACAAGATTGATTCTTTGGCTGTCAATTAAATTTTTGGTTGTGGCTGCCTACTGAAATCCCCAGTAGAACATGCCAGTCTCTTGACAAGCAATCCAGAAATTACCATATGAAAATCTTTTAAAAATCAATGGCTTTCTATGTTTTTGCTCAATTGATGTTTTAGGTTTGTTCTTTGTGTGTAGATTGTTTTGGGGTTCAGGGGTTTTTAAATTTTCTTTCTTGAGTAAAGAAACTTTTTTTTTAAATTGAAGGTGAGGACATTTTTGCAGTTGGTTTCTGGCAATATTAAAAGTATATTTTGCATTAAAAAAAAGCTAAAGAACTAACTCCAATATGACAGAAATACAAACCCTTCTTTGGGTTAATGCTAGAAAGGCAACCTTCCAGTACAGGTGGAATACCAAATACAATGATGTCTTCTCAAGACATAAAAGAAACAAAGATTTCACTCTCCATATAACTAAGCAACATGATATACAATTATTGCAAGAAAAGAGCTATGGAATGAGAAAAAATAAGTCACTGTAAAACTTTGGTGCTGCTTTTGCCATATTTTAATGCTATTTTGCTTGCTTATTTATAGAAAGCAACCGTGAAAAGGCACTACCCATTTATCAATGTGCAGATTGTTTTATGAATCCCGAGTAAAAGAACATCCTAAGCTTAGCTAGTGAACAAATAAGCAAGCCTGCATTTCTTAGGATCCATCATTTTTAACTGTCAGAATAATTTAGGAAAGGTACTGTGACTTTCACACTTATCATACCTCTACCTTTTCAAAAATATGTACAAGTCTACAACAAGCCGCTTAATTTCTTTTTCAATATAGGCTTAATCTGTAGAAAGCAGCTTTAGTGCCTCCACCTTTAGCTGATAAATTGCATACTTCACTTTATTAATTAAAAATATTTTGGAGGCCATCACATGAGCAAAACTACTGAGTGCCAAATCTTTTGACAAAGCTCCCTATCTTCACACGCTTTGACAGTTAACTCCCTGAAAGAATAAAAAAACTACAAAATCTCTTCCAGAGTCTTTTATTAAAGGGTCATTAATAAGCGAGATATGTCACGCATGATGGTTCTTGTCCTTCTTCCTTATTGGGTGTGTTTCCAGTCTATGCAGGATACCTACATCTCTTCTGAATCTAAGGTGTCCCAACAGCTAACTCACACTAAGTTTTTAGGTTTTTCCTTAAACCCTTCCTTTCAGTCCGCTCACTTTAGTAACATGATCTTACAGTAATATGGTGAAGTTCTTGCAACTTCAAGAAGACTGTTGGTCAAACACTCCTTCCAGAAGTTAATCATGCATTTTTAAGGAAGAGTTCAAACGGTGGGCCTGCCTAACCCCCAGCTACGGAAATGTTTCTCAATTCCTGGTCAAATGGTATTTATTGTTTTTTTTAACAAGCATTCCTGCAATTTGGTTCAACTCTTCTGAAAAGCTTCAGTGACAAATTACGAACTTGAAAGTAGGGATCAAGAATGCAATGATTCTGCCTAAACTAAAGTGATAGGTTAGCTAAGACTAGCTGAGGTCTAGTCTAGTTAATCTTCTATAATCAATGAAAGAAATAGCCACATAAGAAATGTGTTTCACTTCATCATAAGGATGTGAGATGTTTGCCATTGCTTGATGTAGCTGCTTCTCTCCATTGGGTAAAAGAAGTGAGTGAAACACTTGGGATGAGATGATTAGCTTTTAGCACTTGGTGGGTGAAAAGAGTCTCCACTTACATGTCTGAAAAGGAAGAAAATGTGATCCCAGCTGATAGAAATATGTTCTAGGAACACCTGAATATAAAATATGAGCTTCTCTTCAGCACTATCAGGGGCGAGAGCTTGAAACAAAAATTACATTGATTAAAAAATTAATTTATAACTTGTAACTGTACAGATCAAGTTACCCTTTTTTATCATCAAAGAACTACTGAAAAAAACCCCCTAATGTCATTTGTTCCACTGGAACATCTAAGTCTGCTGTGTATGAACTCCACATTGAACAGTCTGCCCTAAGCTCTAACTCAGAATGATACCTTCGGTGGTTTCTCCTGCCAGGTAGATCTCTTGCCAGTTAACTCTCTCCCACGAATTTGCCATTAATTTAGCTCCACTCCAGAAGTGCTACGACATGATACAAATGTATTGCTAAGCCTTCTAAAAGACAGTAAAAAATAACAGTAATTAATTCAAATCTGGGATCTTAACACTGAAAAAGACAATGATTATGTTTGGCATGATCCCACAGTGTGCTGAAAATCTAACATTTGGAAAAGACACCAACATACTAAAAACAGGCAAGAGCTACAACATTTATTTAGCAATTTTGAACATCAAAGAAAATAAAACCAATGTGAAACAAACAGGGACACAGAATATCACATGTGAAAAGACAAGTCAAAATCAAAAATTCTGGTTTTAAATAGTATTAATTCTCTCTTCTTTGTGTTTGCAGGAAACTGCATAATCTAAAAGGCAAGGCTATTCAGATGAAAAGATTTATAAAATATGTAACCTCATGGATGTCATTATAGTCACAAAAACCTACACCAGTAAAGAACAAACCTATTACCTTACGGTCTGCAATTCAGATTTTGCATTTCCTGTAATCCTTTTGAACTGTCTTTCAGTCAGTGTTCAGTAACCTGTACTGAAATATCAGTAATTTAACAATGCTGAAAGGCTCTCAGACTTGCACCTGGTCAGACATCTCCTCTCCTTCTCTTTAGAAACCCACAAAATTATGCAAAATCACCATGAAAATATAAAGCAATAAACATTCATCTGAAGGTTTGGTGCAATATGGGGGTAGAGCTCAGCTACATTTTTAGTATAAGAAATCCTTCCAAAATCACAAAAGGTAGAATTTTGACAGGAACTGACAGAAATTGGTACTTAAGGCTGTAGGATGATTTGAACTGCTTGCACCATGTTCCCTATACATAAGTTTATTTGACAGAAGATAGCAAAACTGAGCCCAAAACCCAATTAAGAAAATACCACCAAAAAAATCACACCTCTACAACTTTGTACCATCACAACAGGAACAGCAAAATTGCCCAAGATGAAACAAATCTTTGAGACAGAACTATTCATCCTGATTAAATAGAGCTCCTTGAGATGGAAGGTAAGTATGCTGACAAAGTAATGCCAGGGAAGGAAAGCAGTTGTTCATGTTGCATCTTTTCTGCAACAGGGACAAGCAGCCTGAAAGGCTGTTCTTCTATTAGGGTTAAACTCAGTCACAGCAAGAATACATGAATACACAGCAAGCCTGCTCTAAATCAAGATAAAATATGAAATTGCAACATATCCTTTTTCTTTAGTTGGAAAGTTGGGGAAAATAATGGTGAAATAATATTATCAAAGCCAGGTCTAATGTGAAACAGAATCTGACAGATCTGAAATGATACATCAAGGCAAAGCAGAAACTAAACGCAGTTTCTTTGAAAACTGATAAAATGCACAGTAGTTTGTAGTGGTGGTGGTTGATCCTCAAAGGTATCACCACCAGCTACTGAGCAATTCTGGTCTTATTCCATTTCTTGGTCCCAGCTCTCAGATGTGTGATTTTTTTGACAGAGGAAGAGCTGACAAGACAAGATGAGCATTGAGTCACCAATACTTTGTACTCCAGCACTCTCAGGCTGAGATTGTGTCCTCAGCAGCAAAAATCAGTGGGGGTTCAGGCTGCTCTGCCTGAAGCTCTGCTTCCTGTGGTCCTCAACAACTGACCTCTCCTTGCCAAAGGCTGCCAAAGTGGTGCTCAGTACAGCCCTCAATTCATTCTCTCTTTAATTGTCTCTGCTTCCCTAAGCACAGTCTTTGATATATCTCACACTGTAGGGGCTATAAGCAGACTCACACAGTACTACACTCTGCTCTGGCTGAAGGCTACTTCTTGCACACAGAGATTGTTTCTGTGACCATCAGGTTTCTTTATACTAGTATGGCAACCTAAAGAAACCTTAATGCAACTGAATCATGATGCCTTCTTGCTACAGGCCTTTTGCAGAAGTAGATTTATTTAGTTATTTGTTCCTCAGCTCCCCAAAGCAGGACATTAACTACTGTACATGTTTCCAAAACCTTTTCTGACTCATCATGAAAAAAGGCATGGGCTGTACTGCCATGGGCTTCTGTTCAAAAATGAGGCATCACAGTACCTAAAGGGGAGGAAACCTCAATTTTTCATGACTCAGACAAATCAGATTAACTTTGAAAAGTTCATTATCACATTTGGTACTTTCAAATGTCACAGCGGATGATTTGAGAGAATATTTCTAGCAGCCTCATCTACAATCCTAACATGCTTTCTCTTATGGTTTTTCCTATTCTTGCTCATATTCTTCAAGGCCGTGGGATTCAGTATCTACCAAAGGTAAAGCTGATAAAGTTAGGACATTTTCAAAAAGTGACAAAGGAACGTTCTTACAGCCTTGGTAATCGCAGGAAACTGATTTGAATTTAGATCTTGGGAAAGGGTATCTTGCCTCTACCTGAAATAATATCTCTTAATCTTTGAAAAGAACAACATGAATAACATTCTACTTTACAACAAAAATAAAGGCACAGTACCTCACTGTTCTTTTTAAGAAAACTATCCAGCAACAGTAGTGCAAATAGTAGGAATAGACTTGGTTAATAATTTATCGAGCTTTCAGAAAGAAGTCTGAAAACCTCCTGCTAACATCCTTATGATCTCAAGTTTTGGTAAGAGAGACGTTGTACCAACTACCCTGCTGCTTGCCACTGTAATTCAAAGAGTTTTAGTACTTGTGCTCAACTGAGGGAAACTCCAGTTTTAATGTGAAACTTGCAGCAAATCAATATAATCTGCATTACAATACATGGTCTGATTCAAGTGACAGGATACTTTTTAATGATCTCCCACTGTGTATCACTTTTATGTTTCGTTGTTGAAATGTTATTTTAGTACCAGTAATTTCACCTGGGAAAAAAAAAATAATAAAAGATTGCTTTTGTTTCTGCCAGTGTCAGCTGCTTTATTTCAGCATTGTCTATGTAATATTTCCAGTGAGTTCCACCTTCCCCATAGAGTGAAAGGCAAGGATGTATGTTAAATTATGCTATTAATTTCACAAAGTATGCATTAAAAAAACCCAAGGAAGGAAAGATATCCAAACCCACAACACAAAAAAACACACCCAGAGCAACCCACAGATAGATGACAAAATTTCTGTCATTGCTACCTACATAGTTCTCTCTGCCTTGGAACTAAAGCCTAATGACCAAGAAGCATCTACTCCTACTTCTTTTAGCAAAGTAGCAATCCCTTTCCAGACATTTTTATCGTACTATGCAAATGTTTGGCATTATTCTTTGAAGCCATACCAGAACTTCTCTCTGACCACAATTTCCTTAACCTATCCTCACTGAAGAGGAAAAATTAAAAATTAGAGAAGTGAGATAAATAAAACCATGTAGTAAGTTGCCTAGATTTCCTGACTTTTTTTAATATTATGTATTTACTTAGGATTCTGTAAAATATCATCTTCTTACATGACATATTCCTTCTTACACAGAGAATAATATATTCAAACAAGTGTCTGAAAATCACTAGTTAAGACATAAAGATTTTTTCTGCACTTTAATTTACACATCTCAAAATTAACTAAATTTGGGTAAAAATTATTTCTTTCTCTCAGAGATTCATAAACAGCCATACAGGGCAATTTTCTTAACTCTTAGTTCTAGCCTACAGTAGAGATGTTACGAACATTAATGAAAGACAAATGAGAGAAAAATTTACAGTGACTTAAAGGAGGGGGAAAGCACTAGTGCTAGTAGATCCTTGACAATATCATGTTACAGCCCAGCAATCTTTCTCCTTACAAATAGTCTGCAATATCATGGAGAGTTATAACCTGCACAGAAAAAGATAACAGTAGAAGAAACTTAAAATACTTACGAAATAAAAAGACAAAAGCACTCTCTGAGAATGAAAAGGCCAAAATATCCAAGCCCTTTGAAAGACTGGTAAATTCTTGTCTTACAGGAAATATTTGATTCACCTTCAATCATTCTAACTTACTTGGTGATTGACTATGAAAGAATATAAAGAATTAAACTAGTGGTGATGTGTTACCAATAATGTCCTCATGTCATGAGTATCTATGAAAAATCATTCTGGAATCAAAGAATGAAACACCTACAGAGTCCTGTGGGAAAATAGCATGGGTAGTCTGTGATCCTAACTTTTTCAATGACCATGCTTTTCCAGCTGGCTGATAGGAAAGATGGACAGATCATGAAAGAACTCATCTCTCTGAATCCTTCCTTTTCTGTCTTTCATGAGCAAATAATTTTTCCATTTTAGTTTCCATGAGGGTGTAATGGAAACCCATATTGGGCTCAACAAATGATAAAGGCTAATGGATTGCTAATGCACACTACTAGCAGAATTTTATGAAAGTCAAACTCTCAAATTCATATATGCACAAACAGTTGAATGCAGATGTGGAGAGAACACTAACAGTAGAGATTGTCTGTGCATGAATCTAAGGCAAGTTACTGGGGGGAAGAAAAGGAAGACACAGTGAGAGCTATGAAAAAAGTCAAAATGGGCATGGCAAAATGCAGCTTTGTTACATATATTACACAGTGTACTGCAGTGGAGTGACTTCTGTTTCTACATCTGCATTTATCTACTTCCAGTGTAATGCTGACCAAAAAATTAGTTCTATCCTGCCGTAAGTATTAGAAAACCATGAGATGATCTCAGGTGTCTGTAGGGAGCTGCAGAGATACTCTGCTGATTTGTCTTGAAAACCAGAATATATCATTCCTGTTTGCTTCAGTAGGATAAAAGTTAAAGAATCTATAGGGATTTCAAGCACAGTATTTTGCAGAGAAAATACAGACTCACAGACAGCTCTGGGAGCTTTCAATTGAACCAGTTCTGCTTGGTAGTTAAAGTTGTGTTTAAATCAGTGCTGAAAAAGATTTCCAAAACTTGAAAGGGGAATTTCTGGAAAGGCCATAGAAAGTATTTATCACAGTAGATTTTGAAAGATACCTATCGTTCTGTCACTGGAAAAAAATTACATTTATTGCTAAATCACTTCTCTGGATCAAGCATATATTTTATGCTAACCACTTGCCCACTCTGAAGCAGTAATTAACAAAGAAACATAACTGAGACCATGTGTTAGTGTAATGGACAGAATAATTGAACAAAAAAAATTACTTCAAAATTGGAAAAAATAATAAGCATTTCTACACCATTTTTTCCTGACAAGAAGATAGGAGGAAGAGTGATTGACTACATGGGTGCCCTTTAACCCTTTGGTTTTATGCTTGATACTTTATGCCTGTTTCGTCAGCTCCTGCTGAAATACAACTGGATATTCTTTTTTTTTTTAAATATAACAAAATTCCCAGTGAAAAGTCCACACAGTAAAGTTTTCAATATGAAAAAAGCATTTTGGAACTTTTACAAATGTTTCAACAGCATGTATTAAAATATATACATCACAAACAGTGAAGAATATACATTCTTTAGCATATGCATGCAATATCCATTGAACCATTCAATGCTTAACACATCCTAACTTTATCTCTCACTTTGCTGCTGCGTTTAGACAGTATGATGAGAGACATTAACAAGATGAATTTCTATCATGTTATGTTATATTTTTATGTCATTAAGGTGTAGGTGGGTTATATTTAATTTGTTGAGCTCTTAAAAAAAATTCCAAGTAATTATTTGAAATATGTAAAGAGAAAAGGAAATACAGTCTCAATGAATAACATTGTCATTTTAGTGTTCTCTGTATGGTTCATGGATTTGACCCTTTTTTAATTCCTTGGTGGTATAAAATCACTCTGCAAATGCAGCGTACAACCTCTTAAGAGAAGGACCACTATTTTTGGGAATCAGAAGCAGCTCACTCTATATGCCAAATTCACCTTTGTCATCTTCACAAGGCGAGAATTTTCACCATCTTATTTTCCTAGTGCAAAGTCTTTGTGTTCTGTTTTTAAATTAATATCTCATTCTGGTTTTAGTATTCCCCAGAAATGACCCTTAGTCATAGAATCATAGAAACATAGAAAGATTTTGTTTAGAAGGGACTTTAAAGATAGTTTAATTTCAAGCCCCCTGCCATGGGAGACCTTCTACTCATCCAGGATGCTCAGAGTCCCATCCAGCCTGGCCGTGAACACTTCCAGGATGGGCATCCACAGTTTCTCTGAGCAACTTTTTCCAGTGCCTCACCTCCCTCAAAGTCAAGAATTTCTTCCTAATATCCAATCTAAATACACTCTCTTTCAGTTTAAAGACATTAGTCCCTCTTATGCTTAGAGCAATGCACAAATACTACTCAAGTTTTACCCAGAACAGATGAAAATCTCTGAAATGTGAGCTAGAAAGCCATTCCTTTGTTTTCTTAGGTGTAACTGTTCTAAGTATATGACATATGACCACTTCCTTGTAATGTTCTATTAAGATACGCTGCACAGTTCCTGAACATATCCTGTGTTTATTTCCATTTTTTTTTAATAATGATTAGAGAATAATGTTTCCTTCCATTTTGAAAAAATTCTCTTGCCAATTTACACAAATTGTTACGAGATTTTTATTAAACTCCTTGCATAATACATACGATATCTCATTAGATCATATTAGCTCTGAGTAATACAGCAGTTTAACGTGTTTGCTCCTAATTATCTTTTAACAGAGCAGCATTTTCTTATAGGATATTCAGTATCAGTAATAAGGTACAGGCTTTGTGCCAGCTGTGTCTTCTGTAATAGTCATCATCTGTTTGGACACATAATCCTGTGTTTTCTCAGAAGTCTGTATTTGTTCCAGAGAGATCCTTCTTTAACAGATCTTTCACCTCTGACCCAGAGGCTGCTGTAGTAGTGCCCATCTGATCTTCTTGCTGAGGTTTGTGCCGTAATTCTCACAGCAGTGTTAAGAACAGCTGTCATCAGATGTGATTTTATGTGGCTCAAGCATTTCACCTGCATGCCCATTTGAGCAGTCTGACTAGCACTTAGATGGCTGTCTACTGTTTTTGACACGATGTTTCCTGGCAGGATAAAGTTATTTGCCCTTATAGCTCTTGTGATTTGACACAAATGCCAAACCTAATCATTTCATTTAAAACCCAGTCCTAATTACAGAGATGGATAGTTGAAGAAGAGGGTGAAATCCTACTATGACTACTGGCAGTATGTTCAGACTGTGAGATTTTAAAACATCTTTTTCTTTCAATAGAAAATGCTTAACGATTGGTACAACGACCTTCCCAAAGGCAGAAGATGGTGTTTCTAGACAGTGGGCACACTAACGTCTTTTGGATAGAGTGGATTAACTGCAGCCTATTAAAGGAGAGCTTGGGTCATGTTAATTGAAACTTCTGTAAAGTTCTATTGAAGTTTTGGGAGCTTGGGTTTATTCCTTTCCTTGTAAGTAAATGGTTTTATTGTCAAATTCTGAAATATTTGAAAGGATCAGAGATCCACAAAGCAAAAAGAATGTAAACTTTAAAACTGAAAATGAGAATAGAAATTTTCATCTTTCACCGCAACAATATGATAATTTGTTTTTATTTTGAAAAGATTCATGATTGAATGTGCCAGACATACAAAGGGGGGGGGGGAAGTAAAAAGTTATTGACTTCCTCATAAATTCTATTGTAGATATAACGAAGACAGAGAAAACAGACGAGATGAAACTGAATAAAGAGTCTTAAAGAAATACATTTTGGCATGATCAGTCAGAAGTCAAATAGTTCCTTCCCCAGATCTCTTGTACATATGATAATCTCATCTTTGCCAACCTGGAGACTAAGAACCCAGCACAAAACTTACGAAATGGCATTTCCACTTGTTCCAGTTTAGGTCATCTATCTATCTATCTACCATCTAACTTGTGCTCTGTTCTCTGCTGGAGACAAAAGCAAATCTTGCAGAGGATCACTACACAGCTTATGAGTCACTCAAGTATTACTTGCAACAGTGTAAGGACAAAACTCATTCCAGTTTAATGACAGGAATTTTGGTAAGAAAATGCAGACCAGAATGCACATTAGTGGTAAATTTATGTGGTTTGTTAATTGTAATAGTTCCATTTCTACATATTGCTAGCAGAAGATTAAGGCCACAACATTTAACTTTTCTATCCTGTTTTCACAGATCCCTTTTAGAAAGGAATTAAAAAACAAACCTCAACAAAAACACTGTGGGGCTGCACCAAAATATTTACAAATTTCTCAGGTGGAAAATCTGAAGACAGGGTTTTTTGTGTGCTGCTCAGCAACACTGTGCAAGTTTTTATATCAAAAGTTCACTATTTGGCAACTTCTTCCCACTCCAAGCTTTGGAGTTTCCTGACAAGCTAGTTAAAGCATACCAATAAATTAAGCAACCTTTTCAAATGTTCCCATGACCCAATACACCATGTATAGAACTGAGCTGTCACCTCCCTGAGCCAAGATGTTACAACCATTCTAGGTACACTGCTCGAGAGCAAATTGCTGTTCACCTGTAAAATTGAATGATGTCATCACCCCTTGCTCTTCTTTTTATTAACCATTTTCTGCACTTCAGTACTATTTACAACTTCTTTCAGTCTCATACAGTCCCAAAACACAATTAACAAATGGTATGCCTCTTCAAGAGCATTAACAACAGTGTTGGCAGATACTGTGCTGTCCCTAGACTTCAGGTGCCACAGAACAAGGGAAGGACTGCTGAAATCTGTCTTTTCAACTGGCAAATTGCATGTACAGCTTTGGGATCACTCTGCTGTACACCAGCTGGCAAATATAGAATGAAAGAGAAGCAGAGCTTTACTTCACAAAAATATCAAGGTTTCAAAATCTTCTTACATTCAGCACAGGAACTAACCCAAAATCTTAAAATAAACTAAGGCAAAAATATTGAACAGAAAATAGTCTTGAGACCTGCACGCCTTCTCGACACCTGTGAGACCAAGCTTTAAATTAAGCATAGCAGAGACACTAACCTGAGTTTCATCTCCTATGGAAGTGTTTCAGCACAAGGTATCCCAGGAAGACATATCCTGGTAAGACAGTGTGGGTGCTTGTATATGGCTCACTCCACAAATTTCACCAAAAATGTAATTCTGACAAAGCACTGGGCTCTTTTCTGAAAAAACGTTTTGACAGAAAAGGTCTCTACAGATTTATTGCTGATACTCCCAAGCCACAACTCATTACCTAGTCAGTGCTGCTGGACACATTGCAGGAAATTCACAACCATTCACTCAAGCAGTCTGGTTTATAAAGTAACATTTTACAAACCTTTTCCTTTTTCATTCCTAGCCTAGTACTCAGAGAAGGGATTTGCTCTTTCTACAACGTCTTCATCAGTATTTTTTCTCCAGTGTAAAAACATCATATTGTTAGTTTTGCAGGTGATCCTGAAACACATTAATGGGAATTCCAAAATGCCTTCCAAATGCGACTGGAAGCCCAGCTCTTTCTTTTTTTTAACCAATCCACACTCTATGTCTTTTCCCTGAGGACTCTCAA
Source organism: Corvus kubaryi (assembly GCF_017639235.1). Classification (NCBI taxonomy): domain Eukaryota; kingdom Metazoa; phylum Chordata; class Aves; order Passeriformes; family Corvidae; genus Corvus; species Corvus kubaryi. The sequence continues at coordinate 31,897,038 of NW_024582091.1, read as the reverse complement.
AGTACCTGAAGATGTTGATTAATTTTTTTTTTTTTTTTTTACTGGGGACTGGGTTTAATCTCACTATTTTGTGAACAGGTTCAGATTTCTTTGTCTTGCATTTTAAGTAAGTTCATAAAACTGCCAATATGTGCTGATGAGAATTATACTCCAGAAGCTAATGGTGACTTCATTCGATTATCTTCTTGCAACTCTGGGTGAGTCATAGGATTGTAATTCATGAACAGGGAGAAACAAATCCGATGTATGGCTGGAGCTCAATAGCGTGCTGCCATTTTCAAAATCAATAGGTCTGGAAAGGCAAGGATGAATCAGAGAAAGAATAAAGTAATGATAAGTAATTCTTAAAGTAAAATAAGAATGAACATAAACTACTCTGTATAAGGAAGTCCACAAGTTTGGGCATGTGGCAGAAATGGAAACAAAATCACCTCAGCAAATCTTTGTGCACAGCTGAAAGAAGAAAAATTCTTCAGACTTCACTTGTATAAAATGTAGTGACTCATTGTGATGCTGGATGTCAACTCACTGTGAACTGACTGACCCTCCCCAACTACTTCTTCCAATCCATTCTCCACTGGACTATAGCAGGAGAGGAATGGATGAAAGGAAACAGGGTGGAGGCAGGGAGAAGTATGAACAGGAAGCAGGAATGTCAATGATGTCTCCAGCTCACATAGCTCTGACCATTTGGCATGCTTAATGACAGTCCTTTTCCCCACAATGTCAGTCTGTCTGACTAAATCACTCTCACTCCCAACATGTGCACCTCTACCTACGTATCTCAAGCATTTTCCTGTGGTCTCCTGTGGCCTAGGACGACCACCTGCTCCAAGGAGAGCTCCAGCCCCAGCTCTCCTTCAGGTGCTGTCTAATGACCTGGTACTTTCCAGCCCACCTGCGTTCCCTGATCACTGAACCTTCCCTGTGACATTATTTTAAGAAGTGCACTGCAAAGGGTGTTTCACCTGTCTGCTTCTAAAGCTGTACATAGCAAAGATTATGTCTAAGAGAAGTTTTTCCCTCTGCAAAAAAATATTCTTTTAGTAAAATGACACAAAACTTCATAGGTGAAGAATTTAGAGATAGTTTTGGTGTTTTCACATGCTACAGGAGTACACAAACAAAAGTATTTTGAAACTAGGCGCAGCCTGAGGACTTTGAATGTGAGTTTCCTGTACATGTTATTTTTTGTTGTATTTTTTAATACAGAATCCTCAAACAGCCATTCTAAACAGGCATTGATTTAAGTGATACAGGAAATACAACTCTATCTTTTATTGAAGGTGTTTACAAAACAATAGGGGTTTAACAGAGTTGGGAGATGGGGTACAGAGTATGATTTGAGCTATGCAGTTGTAGGAAGAATCAGTGTTGGCATAAACAACAGATTAGGAAAATGTACGTTGCTAGGATGAAAGGTTTTCCATGCATTTTCTACTGATGTGTATTCTACTGAGAGGCATTTTGAAATGTTGCTTACATGGACACAGTAGGCTTCATACCAAACACACAATGACTTTCTTTGTTTGCCTTACAAACAGCTATAGAATTAACTTCTACAAGTTGCTCTGCACAAGATTCCGGAGATTTCTGAGCAATACATTCAATATACAATGAATGAAAGTGACACACAAGGGCTTTCATAGTTAACAAAGTCATGGTGAAATCTGTGTCATCTGACTTCAAAACTCTATAAATAATTTGGTTACATCTGAACTAGAAATTCCATGCTGCCTACAGTGAGTGGAAACAAAAAGGTTTATCCTGCAGACAATTCATCTCAACGTAAGACAGAAGTCTGAACTGGACAGACACTTCCAAAGAACAATTGGCTTTTTCATCCTCCATTGCACCTGTAAGTAGTTTTACTTTGATGGGTCATCTTTAAATATGTAGCCCTATTTCACATGCCACTTCCTAGGGAAAGGGATATTTTGGTTTTTTCTCCATTCCCTCTTCACAAATTCTTTATAACAATGCTCTTCATAATGGAGGTATCATCTTGAAAGATATGAATTTGTCTACCTACCTGTCCCTATGAGATATAGACTTAGAATTCTGATGACTAAAATGTCATTATTTTTACCTCTTTTACTTTCAGTGACTTTCAGTTCATTTTGGGGGAAAAACCCCGAAGCTGAATATAGGAGGAACTGTCTTCTTTTATTTATTTTCTTTTTTTTTTTTTTTTTTGCATAGATGATTGTATTACATATTTTTAAAGGGGGTAATTCTGTAAAGCTCTAGACTGCAAGGGCCTGATGTAGTGCAACAGTTTCACTAAAAGGTAGAATCAGTGCAGCCTATGGCTGATTTGATGGTTCTGGAAAGGCCTGTTCAAGGGCTGAGACAGAACATTACTCATCTCTACCAAGTCAATGCCCATTAGTGCCACTAGTAACAAACTACAAAATGGATTAGGAACCAATCAGATATTTACAATGTTGCCTTTTAATAAACTCTTCTGTGAATGACTGATAGAAAAGGTTTTTATGTTGGTGCATCTAATGGCCCTTTTGTATACAGTGGAACATCAACAAATTAGTCAGCTAACAAAACATCATTACACTACATCGTAAAAACAAAATGAAAGACATACATAAAGTCTGACAGTGTTGTTATTCCCAATTGATGGTGCTGTATCCAACTTTGACATCAAAACTGAAATTACAGCAAACTCTTCATTTGCAACACACTCATCTCAAATATCTTAACAGATTGTTGCAGTTTAAGAACTCTTAATTAAATTCTCCAACTTGAATGCTAGCTTTCTTATTTAGGCACAGTTACTCTCCAAACTCATCTATTCTTCATTTGTGAGAAACACTTTTCTTTAAACTTGCACATGAAATTCAGGTATTTACAATACACTTACCGAAATGACCCATCTCTTTTCCCTTGCAAAAAGATTTGTTTTGTGATGGAGTTTGATTTTGCTTTCAGGCACTTGGTAGACATAAGCTCTTATTAAAGAACAGAACAATATCCTCTTCTCAGTAACCAGAATATATTCTGGTTTTTAGCTCATTAGTCTTGTCAGACGCAGAATTTTTATCACTTGTGCTCTTCAGACATAATTTCTTGTGCATCTGGATGTAGCTAATTAAATATAAGAGAAGTTAAATGAAACTATGAAAATGGAAGCTTTGATCTCCTCCCACACTGCTCAGGAGCACTACTGAGGTCTTCACAATATTGTGCATTTTCTCCCCTTTTTACTGCAGAAATAACTTCTTTAAACACAGAAACAACCATACTATGACTTCTGAAGAACTATCAAGGCATTTCATTTCTCCCATTCTTGTCTCCACATCACCTGCCAGATGCTTTTCTTCCCCACCACAGACTGCCAGCTAGATTCACCCTCCATTTTGGCAAGTGCTTCAAACATGGTCCTTCTTCTTGATGCCCTGCTTTTTTTGCATATCTATACAGCATTTCTCTCCCCCATTAATGCAGAAAGTTGGTTCTGCCTTCTCTCTGTTCCCCTCTGGCCTAGAAAGAGGTGAAAGAGGCTTATTAAGAACATGGCCTCAGTGATTTGCATGTCAGGCATCTCAGTAATCGGGTCCAGGGAACGTAACAGAAGGTAAACACTATTGACTATTACCAGCAACTGCAGGCAAAACAGACTCCATCCCAATACCATTCCTGTCCTTTCTGATCCCCAGCTTAGCATCTTTCCCCTACCAGCACTTGAAAGCCTAATAGCACCAGATTCCTAAAGTTTACCATAAAATCATAGAATATGCTGAGTTTGAAGGGACCCATAAGGATCAAGTCCAGCTCCTGGCCCTGCACAGGACACCCCAAGAGCCACACCATGGGCCTGAGAGCATTGTGCAAACACTTCTTGAACTCTGTCAGGCTTGGTGCTGTGACCACTTCCCTGGGGAACCTGTTCCAGTGCCCAACCACTCTGTGGGTGAAAAACCTTTTCCTGATATCCAACCTAAACCTCCCCTAACTCAGCTTCATGCCATTTCCTCAAGTCCTGTCACTGGTCACGAGACAAGAAATCGGTACCTGCCCCTCTGCTTTCCCTCACGAGAATGTTGAAGACTGTAATGAGGTCTCCCCTCAGCCTCCTCTTCTCCAAGCTGAACAGTGTCCTCAGCCACTCCTCATAAGGCTTCTCCTCCAGACCCTTCACCAGCTTCATGGCACTCCTTTGGATGCTCTCTAATAGCTTAATCACTTTTTTATATTGTGGCACCCAAAACTGTCCCCAGCACCCGAGTTGAGGCTGCTCCAGTGCAGAGCAGAGCGGGACAATCTCCTCCCTTACCCGGCTGGTGATGCTGTGCCTGATGCACCCCAGGACACAGTTGGCCCTCCTGGCTGCCAGGGCACTGCTGACTCATGTTCAATTTGTCATTGACCAGGACTCCCAGCTCCCTTTCTAGTGGGCTGCTCTCCAGCCTCTCATTCCCCACTCTATACACACAACCAGGGTTGCCCCATCCCAAGTGCAGAATCCAGCTCTCGCCCTTGTTAAACTTCGTATGGTTAGTGATTGCCCATCTCTCTTCTTTGTCGAGGACTCTCTGCAGGGCTTTATTCATGTTCAAAAGGTTAAATCATGTAAATCTTTTCTTTCATGAAGCTCTGTATTCAGTTAGTCATATTTAGCTGCAAAAATGTCCATCCGGGTCATACAGCCTAAAAAAAAAGTCATAAAATACCTAAAAAACCTAAACCTTATCTGCCTAAATCAGTAAGGGTTTTGGTACTCCAAAACAACATTTGAAGTCTCCCATAGTGTGAAACAACTGCTTTTTATATTAAGAGAAGATCATTTTACTATTCTTTCCTTAAAATGGGATTGTGGGCATGTGGACTCCACAGAGCAGCCACATTAAAACATCGCATGTTGGCTTCAAAGGAGCTATTATGCAGTCTATAAGTTCAATGATCTGCAAAGCAATAAAGAGCTCCTTCTGTAGCCCTCACGGCCGATTGAGTAAATAGTAAGCATTTAAGAAAACTCCATAATTACATGTTTACACACTGGAGCCATTATGGGCAATCTAAAAGAAAAGTGCATGCAGTTTTCAAGAAAAAATCCTTAATCAATTTTTTTACATGATTACAACTCCTTTACAGCCACTAAGGACTACTAGCTACAGAAGAGACACACTGAAAAGATCACCATTACATTCTGTGTTTATAGACAGTCATGACATAATAAGATGTCACCTGAATATTTTAGATATTAAAGTCTAATATTTTAAATTAAATACATTCCATATTTCAGATGTGTCAAATGGTAAAAAATTGGTAAAGAATTAAATAGCTTGATGCTTTTAGCTAAGTCAACAAAGGTTGTGTTCTTGGAGACCAGTGTCTTGGACTCATTTCCCTGTCTGTGAAGCACATTTCCATGTCCAGAGCTACAGCTGCTCTACCTTGGTCAAACAGAAACTTTGGCTGCAAAACGAGCCTGCTTAATCCCTGCCTTATGTAGAAATTTAAATTTGAGGATTTAGGAGACTGTATCATATAGATGGAACATGCCCTGAAATTGAATTTGTATTAGCTTGACACAGTGGTCCATGGGTAAAACACAGAGTAAAAAAAAGAACAGCATCCATTAGGAATGGGACTGACCATGTATTTTTCACATGTCGAAGACATAAAGGGCAGAGAAGCAATTTAGAGTTGATACTCATCACTCACATGCCTTCAAAGAACCATTTGCAAACAATTTGCATCAGACAAAATGCTTCTTATACATGCTTGTACACTGCATGCTGTAAAAGTGACAGACTATTCAGTTAAGAATAATTTAAAGTAGTATTTCTGTTCCTTTCTCTGTATTTTTTATTCTAATTAAACTTTCATTTTTCATATTCTTAAAACAACAACAAGAGCCTGTTTACAAGCTGAAGAGAACATTTTATTTTTTATAGGAACACAGAAAAATCCTTAAGAAAACATGAGTGAAATACTCCTAGAACAACTGTGGTTTGGGATCAAAGACATCCTTTTAAGTTGTAAATACTACCACATATACTGGGGAGAATTCAGCTTAATCTTCATATGAGTAAAAAAAAAAAGATTTCCCCACTTTTTTCTTCCCAACAATTAATGGTAAAAATTATGGGTCATTTGGCATTACAATAATTCAGGCACTTTGGTGATCAAAGTATACTTCTACCTAAACTTCCAACACAATATAACTCTGGAAATTGCTTGGGAACACATTTACAGTCACAGGTTACAAGCAGTGCATTCAACCTACTGCTCCTCTGCAACATTACAATAGCCTTAATAATTTTGACAGAAGTCTATGCAGACCAATTAAAGTAATGACATTCAAATGAACACCTACTAAGGATAGCTTCACATTAATTTAAGACATTGAATAGCAACATTTGTATTCCAGATGCTGAGAGACCTAAAATGTCAGGCAGTAGTGATGTTTAACACACAACACAAATGCACATGTCTACCACCACATTAGATATTGTGCCACATCTACCACACATCATTAAATAACAGAACCCTGTAACAACCATGGATAATCTATAAAAACCTGAAAACAAAGATTGATGGAAAATCAACTTAACATCAAACTTAACATCAACACTTAACATCAAAATTCTCTGTCATTGAGTAGTACCATCAGTTGTACATCACTGCTTGATAAGTAAGTAGAAGTAGGAATAAAATTCACATTGGTATTAAAATGCAATTTAATCAGAATTTCTGTTTAAATTGGTACCTAGTAGTATTGGTGTAGTAGGTCATATTACCTTGACAGCAAATTTTTTTAATACATTGTGTATTTTCCAAAGGTCATTTTTATAATGGATGAGGATATTCTCTTTCAGTGTATCTTTATTTGCACAGCTCTTCCTACCATTTAGATGCCTATGCAGATAATAGTAGCAGACAAGACAGCAAAGATATCAATCAGTGTGTGTTAAATAATAGAGGTGTGTTATTTAAGCATTTAACTCTTGAAATCAGTATTAGGTCAGCATTGAAATACCTTGAAAAACTGATTGTCCGTGAGAAAGCTGTCCTTACTCAACAGGTCCATTCTGCTTAAGTAGTCAGCATCATGACTGCTCTCTAGCAACAAACTGCAGTCTGCACCACAGTTCAGCCCCATGAATTCTGAAAAGACATCTGTCTTCACTCTGTCTTTCTCATCATCCTACCATTTTCTGCAGTCTCTTTACTAAACTCCTCCAGCACAATCATTCTACCAATAGCTTCATGCTGCTTGATGCCTTTTTCAGGTAGGAATCAGCTGCAACCATCCCATCCAATTTTTTGGCAGCGAACTGGCCATAAGGCAGGTCACAGCTTTCCACTGGGAATTGTTAAAGAAATACCACTGCAGAACCAGGGTGCTGCATAGTATTACATTTCACACACACTAGTGCAGGACATAGTCAACCAAAATGAAAATGAAAACTGCACTTTAGTTCCATGAAAGCTCCCAAGCTAACAGAGACAGCACAAACTGGAGCTTTTCATTCCTGAGTCAACAGAACAGCTTGCTAACTCTGATCTGATGCAAATATGAAGGTCCTGAACACATGACTCATGTGGAAAACCTTTTAGTAATATAAACAACCCATGGTCAGAACCTCAGTTCTCAGTCCCAGATAGCTGGTAGATAGTTAAAGTTGCATTAAAAAAAATAATACTGCTTCACTTGAAAAGTGTGCATTTATGAGAGGCAAAAAGATGATACAAAATGGAACCTTGTTATGTAATTTTCAGAGAATTGCTTTTCAAGTAAGAACCACATAAAATTCAACACTCACAGCACAGGAAGGCTAGAAGTAACACACAGAAGAGGTTTTATACTTTGATTTATTATAGTTATTTCAGAAAGTGGTTCGACTGTCAATAAGGTGGTGCTCTTGATCATAGAATCAGAGAACCAAAGAATCATAGAATCATAGAATATTTTGAGTTGGAAGGGACCCACAAGGATCTTAGCCCTGCACAGCACCATCCCCAATAATCACACTATATGCCTCAGAGTGCTGTCCAAACTTTTCTTGAACTCTGTCAGGCATGCTGCTGTGACCACTTCCCTGGAGAGCCTCTTCCAGTGCTCAGCCACCCTCTGGGCGAAAAAAATTTTTCTAATATCCAGTCTAAACCTTCCCTGACACAACTCCAGACCATTCCCTTGGGTCCTGTCACTGGTCACCACAGGGAAGAGATCAGTGCCTGCCCTTCCTCTGCCCGTCACGAGGAAGTTGCAGACTGCAATGAGGTCCCCCCTCAGTCTCCATTCCTCCAGGCTGAACAGACCAAGTGACCTCAGCCACTCCTTGTACGGCTTCCCCTTTGTTGCCCTCCTTTGGATGTTCTCTAACAGCTTTATATCCTTCTTATACTGGGGTGCCAAAAATATGATATTCAAGGTGAGGCCACCCCAGTGCAGAGCAGAGTGGGACAATCCCCTCCCTTGCCTGGCTGGCAATGCTGTGCGAACTTATAAATGAATATGTTTAAATTATCAACCACATTATACTGAGATGCTACCATTTTGTAGCTTGTCAGTTACCTTTTTCCTAGATCTCAATCTTAAAATGTCAGTGACAAAATCCACACTTACCTCTTTTCCTCACTAATCCTATCTGCTACTAAACGTCATCTTAGCCTCTTTATTAGCCCTATTAGGGAGAAAAAAAAAAAAAAAAAAACAAAACCCAAAACTAATACATACACACGCACACAATCTGTCTCCCATCTTACTCTAAGCATGCCCTTCTTGGTAATTAACTTTTCTGACTCCTTTGTTCTTGATGTTTCAAATCACTCAAGGTCTGAGGATTTTATTTTGATTAAGGACAGATAACTAAGGTGTTGATCTGGTTTATTTCAGGCAATTGGTTGGTCTGATCAAAAAGCCATGCCTTTTGAAAAGTTGCAGTTAGGGGAAAATGACAGAATCAAATGGTGCTGGTTATGATACACATTTAAGAAGGGGCCCCAAGCCACCTGTCTTCAAGACTCATACCAAAATAGTTATCGAGAAAGGAGATAAGCGTCAGACCTTATACCTCAGGAAGCCAAAGGAAATAGTTTATAAGATGTGGATAATCCTTATCGCCACTGCCACATCTCTGCTTCTTTGTGAGGCACAAATGGCACCCTGGGGTAAGCAGCTTCTTTGTGCAGCTCTGCTTTCAGGTGACCAGGTCACACATAAGGGCCCGGACCATGGGACAGCATCACAGAGCAGCTCCTGAGCCCCTGAAAATCACAAGTCATGAGAGTCACATGAACCTGTGCCGTGGCACTGACGGGGTATACAACCAAGATAAAAGTGAAATACTCCATCAATGAAATACTGAGTGGCAGAGTAATTTCCTGTACCATAAGGTTCATATTATAAGAAAAATCATTTGTCTTTGGTCTTCTTCATGGGGGAGCTCTCCAAAAATTGAACAACTTCCTAACAATAGCGGTCACCAGAGTTTGCTGTTCTGCTCAACCGCTGTTCTCCATGTTATGTTCTTTTCCAGTAATGGTGGTATGAGATATATGACTCATTATTTGGAGTAGGTAGATTGGCCTCCCCCCACCCCTTCCCTTAATTTTGTTACAAAACAACCAGGAAATTGATATTACCCTGAATGTAATCCTTCATTCCAGTATCTCTTTGCAAAGAGAAAAAAGAGCAAATCATAATATCTCTTCTTGTCTGTAGTACATGAGGACAGACGACAACAAAAACACTTCCATTGTAAGCCTGCTTAAAGATTTTATTTTAGTCCAGTGATAGGAGTATCATCACAAACACTAGTGAGAGCACAAGAGCCAACAATCAGACCGGCCCCAAAAACCAACCAACCAAACAAGAAAAACTCCCAACAACCCCAAAACATACTATCTGGCTTCAGGTAAGACAATGTGAAATTCTAGTTGAGTAAGTGTTTAAATAAATATCCAGAAAAGACAATGTGAATGGACAGTTTTAAAATAATTTAAAAGGACAAGAACCTGAAAAAGACATTAAAATCAAATATTTGCACACAGGATTCAGGAATCAAAGGAAGCACATATAAAGAATAAGAGAGACTGAAAATCAGAGATATTTGCAGTTAATTTACCAGATGCTAATAAACCAAGTGACATTCTACAGAGCTAAAAGCTTCCATGAAAAACAAATAAACAAACAAACCAAATTGAACAAAACCCAAACATATTAGCAATATCAGCTTCCTGGTTTAGAAATTTCACAAAATGTCTCTGAAATTGTGAACACATGAGTAGAACAGATAACTGTAGGCCAGCCCAAAGGCTGTAAGTGTATTAATGAAGAGATCACCAACTTTCTAAGGATTTCACTTGATCCTTGTTTAAGTTTCCACTCTATGAAAAACAGTAAACAAATCTGTAAAAGGTTGATGCCCAGGAGGATGATACGATGGCTTCCTAGGATTGTGCATTGAACAGATTTCTAAAATCATCAGAACCCACTGGGCTACAGATTTTAATATAAGTACTATTTGCTTCAGTCATTCGCAGACAACAGAGAATTAATTTAAAAGGGCAATGAAGGACAGGATTATTTTTTTTTTTTCCCTGGCAAGCCTGTCTGTCCCACAAACGAGATTGGGAAGGCAGGGGGAGGGAGGGAAGGAAGCAAAAGGCTGTGGAAGTAAATCGGCTATGGAAGGAAACGTTTTATAAAACAGAAAGCTAGAGCTTGGTGTAATGATAATCCAGTTTTTACAGAGTAGTTCTGTATAATTTTGATTGCCTCTTTCTTGGCAGATAAGGAACCAATCTGCTTGAAACAAGCCGGCTAGGCTAGTCAGGGGCGGTAATTAAAAACACCAAAAAGCCAAAAAGGGGGCAAAAACATCCATTCTTGCAGCATAAAAACAAACTGTCAATGTGAAAATGCTCAAATGTCAAATTTAAAGAAAAATATTACAGACTTGTTGATATCCAGAAGCGTAAGGGTAGGTGGGGAGGAGGAAAATTTCATCATAAGCTGATCAAAGAGCCTGGGTTGAAAGTCTGACATATGCAATCTGGCAAGGAGTTATCACTAACCAGTCAGAGCAGAAATAATAAGCCAGGTTCTGCAGCGCCAAAGAAAGAAGTGTGCAACGGTTTCACGTCAAAATTTATTCTGTCCCTTTTGGTTTGCTTTGATATTGGAACTTCCCAGATCCATATGCCCACAGATACGTGTGTCTATGCACCTACACATCTCTGTGTGTGCATTAAACTATTGATTACACTCTTTCTTTACAGAGTAAGAATGTTTCACCAGTTAGTGCTCTTACTATTCAAGTGCTACTATGCATGCCCCTCAAAACCATTAAAGTGAATTCTGAGTCCCTCTGAACCATTGATGCTGTATCTCCAGAACCCTGCTGACCACTAGCAGCTGATCTCCACTTAGAGTAACACCTTTCTCCCGCTATAAATTACGCACTTTCAGTAGTATTGATGAACATGCGGGCCTCATTGTGTTTCTCAATTATAAGCTTTCTGAAGGCAGGTGAAGAAATAGGGAAAATTAAATACCCAGAAAAAACCCCACATTAAATGAATACTCAGGTTGCACACGTTATGAAGCTAGGAGATGCACATGCATAGAATATTCATCATCTTGTTCTTTACCCATCATGATATTCCTTTTAGTTAATTATTTGCATTATAGTCCTTCCAGCAGAAGGTTCAAGATAAACCATGCCTACTACTCAGAGCAGTCAGTAGAAAATAGTGTGGCAGAGCACTTGTGTGTTTTTGAACACAATCATATATTTTGGAAAAAAAATGCATGTGTTCAGAAGACCACAGGTCCCACTGAGATCCTGAGAGCATCAGGCAATAGGCTGGGGACAAAGCAGGCTTCAATTCTTACATCATCAAAGCATTTTGACTGGTAATATATTACTTCTGTGAAACGTGTGCTCTCCTGCTGGAATCAGCTCCATGTCTGAATTTCTGAAGGATCTAAGAATTGGTATTGTGCTTGGAAATCAACAGAAGTGATGAGCTAGGAGAATCCATACCCTGCTAAAGATACCTGAAATATTTTCCTTCCCATTTTTAGTGCTAGCAATGCTTCAGGATTAGTGATTGTATGACATAGGAGCTTTGAAAGCAGCCTAATTTCAAAGCATTAAATATTATAGTGTTGCTTTGAAAATTTAGTTTTAAACAGAGAGATGATTACATCAACTCCTATATAAGGGAGAGCACAGTAATAACGGTGTTTTTGTAGTGTGTAAAACCCATGTCAGATCTCAGGACTCAGCATAGTGAAAACACAATATATGATAGTAAATGAAGCAAAGAGCATATGGCATGTAAGGAAGGTAGCAGAAGGGTACAGACAGTCACGATACCTCAGTGAATCAGACAGCTATAACCCTGGTCAGCACAGCAGACTATCAGCCTATCTGCTGGCACACTAGCAACAGCCTTGATGGTTTTATGGAAAGATATGGAAAAGGCCAACTTAAATAAAAATTGTTCCAGTGAAATAACTTCTTTCCTGTGCATGTGAGCTGTAAGAGCGTGTGTGCTTTTTTAGCAGAGGCAGGGCAAGAGCAGAATCTGTTTGCAGCAGAGCAGGCAAGCACACAGGTCAGCACACAGCCACCGACCATTCACTTGCGATACTTTATCGCCTGAGCAGCAGGCTGACTCCTTGATAAAGCATACGTCTTTCTAGGTCACTTGGCTGAAGACTGCTTTGCCATACTCTGCTGAGAACAGCTGACAGCTAAATAGCAGTGTTTCTCCAGCTATTGATTTCCTGATTATTTTTTTCCCTGCAGACTCACTGTATATCTATTTTATTCCACACATCTAATGAATACATACAGCATCGTAAATAAATGATACAGCATTTCACTGATGTTCCATCAGAGCAGCAAAAAGAAGGTAACAAAGTGAGAAAAGCAAGATGCAGTAAAGGGTCCTTCTGCCTCCTGCTCTGGATCACGCCCAGCAAGGCATGGAGACATGTATGCCAGAGCTGGGGCACTGCTGGGCTCGGGGCACCACACACCTTTAGCTGCGGCTCCCTGAGGAGATCATCATGCTCGGCAAGTTTTCAGGTCAAAAGCAGCAACGTTCTGCTCTGTGGCCTTCCCGCCCTCAGCAGTGGCAGCAGTCAGCCACAATTTAGCTCTGAGCACTTAGCTCACAGCAAAAATCAGGTACTTTAAACAGACGTATGAAGGATGACAACAGCAAAGCTGCAGAAAATGCATATTACCATAAAATTATCACCAGATCCTTGTCAGGATTGCTACATGTTGCCAATAATATTCACTGTAATTGATCAGAGGTAGCATTGGAGAATAGTAGAAAAACAGACCCCCAAAGGAATGGCAAGCCCCCTGTGCTAGAAACTCAACTAGTATAAATCCGTGAGCTCCAGGACTTGATCCCTCATCTATGTCTACAAATACGTACCTTTTAGATATAAACTCATCAATAGACTTGCCCTTTTAATGCTTTTTGATTGTTACCCTCAGGTCCATTCTACACTCACTTCTGTATTTTTAACTTAATTCAATACATCCCGTGCCACCCATTGCCTTCCCTTTTTATCCCTGCCAAGAGGGAAAAAAGCCTGAATTACTCATAGACATTCAGCGAAGTGTAAATTTCTACTCTCTTCATCATCAATGACTCTCAATGAAAAATGCAAAGCTGTAATTCTTAACTTACTTCATAAATAAGCTAAAAAATGCTTTTTAATTTCTATAAACTACAATACCATAATCAGAACTTGTAAACTCCACTAGAACAAACTTTCAGTGATGCAAATTAGCATCATATGCTCTTCTTGCAGTATTTCTTTTACTTTCTTTCAGAATTTAACAAAATGCACATATTACACTCAGTTTCTAGAAGTTTTTTTCCTAATGCCATTGTATGGGGACTGGAAGTTCATTTTAGGCCAGTATTTTTGCAAGGGAACAACAACTGCATGGATCCCACCAAGTAAATCTGTGGTTTAAAATCAACTGTTGCATCCAAAATTCAGAGTACAGTAAACAGAAACTGTGGCTATAAACCCCAGTGAAATTATATCCTGGTGTATTTCAAGTTAAACATTTAAAACTGAGCTATCTGAAAGCAATGGCCACTTCTGAAAACATGGTCATGCACCCTTCTAAAACATTTTTCTAAGCTTACAAGTACATCTACCAAAAAAGGGTACCAGAACGACGAAGGGATGTGGTTTTAAATATGCAGAGTATACTGTAATGCATCAGCTGATACCATAACTCGCTGTGCTTTTCAATCACTTGAAATCCTCAGTTGCTCTCAGCTACTTGTGAAAGACCTGTGTTAACCACCTGCCCCAAAACCTGTCCCTATCCTGTTCCCACTTTCCCCTTCCTCCCACACTAAAGGACTATCACTCCACTCTGTTTCTCCTGCATCCTCCCTGCTCCCACTGTTCTCTTTTCTTTCCTTCCTACCTGGGAAGTCCTTCAAAGGATGAATGATATTTAATTATGCTGGGAACACTGAGAGGAAGAGCACTGCCCTGAAGGGCTGCCAGAAAACCAGCATCAAACTTAATGTCAGGGCTTATATTATTCAGCTGTTTAACTTAGCAATTAATTATACAGTAAATAAAAACTATTTCCATGGGGAGTCAAAGTGCAGTCCTGACAATCTTGCTAGCAACAACACATCCCCAGATCAGGGACAATCACATTACAACAAACTTAGTGATTAATGAATTCATGGTATTCAGACAGAGTGACAGCTGTGGTATTGCCTGTGGCCATTGCTCTGTAATTCCATAGCTGCTTAAATCCCTGAGTGACTCATGGAGCGGCTGCGACTACAGACCTTGGGCCTGTTGATGAAATTTTGGACTCAGGATCTTCTTTGCCCAGAATTCAGATCAATCACTTAAGCAGTGAGACTGAACTACCCTTGTGTATCTGCTATGCTATTGGGCGGGTACCCCAGGCAATGTCAGGACTGTTTCAGCAACAGCACCCTCAGGAACTCAGTAAGTGCTTCACGAATCAACCTCAATTCTACCTGTATCAGTGAAGCACCAGTCAGCTGGGACCCCACAGTACATGCCTCACCCCCACTATGGACACACCCCTTGTGGCTTCCCTTGGCCTCAGCAGCGTTTAAGCACTTCCCCCCTCTGACTCGGAAACCCCAGGGACCATGTCAAATACTTGCTATGTCTATCACTCCCATCCATTAAGAGGCTCTGTTGGCCCGACTGCCAGTATTTTAGAAAATCCAGTGTTGTTCCCATTTCTTTAGTGCAACAAGAGGTTTTTGCAGTCAAGAATGAATAGAACAAACAGAGAACAAACAGTGTGAGGTTCTCTGATAAGATGGACAGTAAGGCTCAGAGAGGTATTTTCAATTCGAGTGAGAATGAAGCACTCTTTCAAAAGATGTTTTCCAAGTCTGTATGATGTAAAATCACATAGTGATTTTACTAATCACTCTGTCAGCATAACTGACACAGGAACTACCAGAATTCATTACACACTTTTTCAAAATTTA
Organism: Corvus kubaryi; assembly: GCF_017639235.1. Taxonomy (NCBI): domain Eukaryota; kingdom Metazoa; phylum Chordata; class Aves; order Passeriformes; family Corvidae; genus Corvus; species Corvus kubaryi. The sequence continues at coordinate 31,881,522 of NW_024582091.1, read as the reverse complement.
CATTTATCTTATTTAGAAAGTGGCAAAATAATCTTAATTTCAAAATGTGGGACTGGAAGGTTACCTAATAGTTTATAAAGCCAGATGAAAATACATTCCAACAATCACATTTTTCTCCAAAAGTTAATTATGCAATTAGAACTTCAACAGCTTAAGTTCATGTTTGTTTCATATTTTAAAGAACCACGTCTCCTATATTGAACAAAATCACAAGCCAGAGACTACAAGTACACATGAGAAATTACTCCTCTTGCTTCCAAATCACCATTGCTCACACCAGTCAAACCTTCTTCATTTACGACAGCATTATCAGGTTAGATATTATGCATTCTTCTCTCCAAGGGTGTTGATTTATGAGGAAAAGTTGGACTCCTGACATGGCTTCTGCCTCACTAGCTACATCTTTCTTCCATACATGAGCTGGCAACCTACCTAGGGAGGATGTCAGACCTCACTTCAAACAGTACCAGGATTTTTATAACATATACCCCACCTGATGTGCCTACGTACAATGAAGTTCAGGAACTGCTTCAGAAGTGTCTCTGAGGTAGAACAGCAATATCCAGAAGAGGCTGACAGACAACAGTACCACCTGAATTCAATCCACGTGGGGTTTTTTCTGTGTCAATGCAATAAAATGTTGTTTTAACTTGCTTTCAGTCATGTCAAATGATACCAAATGAAGGAAGAGGCAGCCTGACACCCACAAAGCAGAAGAAGGAACAGGGAACAAAAAAAGTTGTAGGAAGAAAAATGAGGCAGGACTGAAATAAAGAAGAAAGCCTGGAAGAATGGGAAGGACCATGGTGGGAGGGAATGGGAAAAGTAGAAAAAGAAGAACAGATACAGAGAGGTATGAAAAAGGGCTCAGATGATGTGGTCCAGATGGACTAAATTGATACTAGGAGAGAGTGACATCATAGTTTATCACTTCTAATACTGAACCACATACTGGAGCAGAGCTCTTTGCCTTTTTATTTTAAGGGGGCCAAATTAGGAAAGCAAGTGAGTTAAGAGTAGGTGGGTTGCAAGGATACAACAGATGGGACGTGGACAAACCTAGTACAGAAGTGGGAAGGGAAAAATGACACCCTGCACAGCACAGAGAGATGAAGGAGGGAGACATTTGGTGCAGTATGAGGCAGGATTCATGGTCTGGATACTGTAAGTCTCATGACGTCACAGGAGATGCTGGTATTGAAGTCCTGCTGTCCTCCAGCATGTTTGCAATACACTGAGCACCGTTCTAGACCCTGAAGATGCTGAAGACTCAGGAAATTGAAATTATAATTAATAAGAAAGTCTATCCTTTCTTTCCCAAGTTTTCACTCAACCCCTCAGTTCATAAGAGAGGTTATAAGGTTACTAATAGCAGGTAATATGACAGCCAGAAGAATGAACATAGCATGTCATCAGTGGCAAGAACTTACTATTTTCAGCAACTGTTTCTGGAGGTAGGAAATTTTGACAAAAGCATTCTTAACTGCCTTTTGAGAGGAGACAAGGCTGAAGACTTACTGCTCCAGAGTCAAGTTCCATGTTTCGCAGGAAGCATCCTTTGGCTTGGGATGGACATCTCTGCATGACCCAGAGTCAATGGAACCGTATATCTTGCATGTTTCAGTGCTCCTCAGCTGTCAGCACACAGCTGTGAAACCCATCCACAGAGCACTCTGCAGGCACTGGACACTACTAATGACTGACGTGAGGGAGGACAAACAGCATACGACAGCTATCAGAGACTCTGCAGACTCCACAAACAGCTAACAGGGGTTGAAATGGAGGAATTTCACGTCAGTGGTCAGTGTGCACTTCTTAATAATAATTAAAAAAATATAAAAATTTGATAAGAAAGTTTGAAGAAAATGCACATGCAAATTTTAGAAAATTGTCAAATCTGCCTCTGTAGATTTATTCTGAGTTTATGACACATCATTAAGATATGCATTAGGATATTGTCTTTAATCATATGAGCACACAGTTCTCAGCACATATTTAAAACATACTAAAAGAAAAAAAATTGCATTTAAAAAAAATGAGAGCCAAAACAATCAGAGAGAATTCTCAATTTCAGAAGTCTATTATTCTTGTATCCTTGTGTATCAAAAGCTCTGGCTACCTTTTCAAGCCAGAATCTTGTTAGAGAAAAAATGAAGTAATAAAAAACCTAAATTTTTTTGCAATTGAGCACTTGTTAATAATAAATTTGAAAGACACCTTCAATAGAAGAGCAAACTTGAGGAATCACTTTATTCTTATTTTTGTCCTGTGTGTTCTGCCATTTTTTAAGTCAGAGATGTAATTTATATGTAAATTTTTCCTGAATATCACTTCAACCATTGAGAAAAAGTAAATATTTTAAGAACAGCATATAATAATTTGGTAAGAATATTTAAGTAGTATTTAAAGGATAGTTGTAATTGAAAAGAATACAATATTAATCAATTATAACTTTTACAGTATGTGCTACAATTTCTAGGTCAAAGAATAAATGAAATACTGAAAATATTTGAAGCTAAACATACATTTAGGTGAAGCAAACATACATATTAGATGAAGAAAAATAAATACTAAAATTCATTCTACCAATTGCAATTTTTATGCTCAATAAAAATCTGAGCACTATCCTCTGAGGGATTCCTTGAAATAGATAGACTGAATAGCCCAAAATAAAAGTGTTAACCCAGACTGTGTTTCACTACCAGAATAGCTACTGGTTTGATGGCTGTTGCTCTAGATTAAACATCCCTGTATATTTTTTGAAAATTAATACACCACACCGAACTCACATATAGCTCAGTAATGAGTATTTCCAAATATTTGTTTAAATTGGAAAACATGGGTGACTCACTTTGATCATTCAAACAATTTATTCCTTCATCTTGAAAATAACGTTGAAGAAAAAGCTTCTCAAATGAATGGTTTGCATTTAGAAATCAGTTGATGCCATACTTCAGTACAATTATTTATTACAGCTTAATCAATGACAACATTGCAACTTCAGATTTTCAGTTCAAATGAAATGCAGAGAGACTGCTGTCCTTTAAATATTGTAACGAGTTAGATTAGCATGGTAAAAGAGTCTGAAGATGCAATGCACTGTAAGAGTATACATGTAAAACAAGAGCAAGAGTGTTTGTGAGCAACAGAAACTTACACTTTTCTAGATTGGCCCTGAGTGGTTAAACTCCACCAGTCAGTTACAGCATCACAGAGATGGTAGTAAAACAAGGCTATTTTACACTATCATAGAGCTTAGAGATAACAAGCTGGCCCTCGCCAACAGATTTCTAAAATGAACAGGCATGGTGACTTGTTCCCTCTACCTTTAGTTAAAGGATCACCACTTCAAAGCCAAGTCACCTTCCTAACTCTGTTTTCAAGACTGCTATCATCTGAACTTCCATCTCAGCACGCATTATCACTGGCAGCAAACTACAGTATTTAAGAAAATTTTCAAATCTATAAAAGCAGTTCCTTAATACTTAATTGCTTGCCATAAACCTTTCATGAACTAGGCTGCAAAAGATAAGGCAACATGAATGGCAAAGGATCCTTTTGTTCTCCAACCAGCTCTTGGAAGAGCTTTCAGAATTACACCCACCTAAGGAAACAGCTCCAGTGTTAACCACTTCCAGCCTATATCTAGATTCCTCTGTGTGACTAGGACTGCTGGAAAGTTTGTGACCATTAATAATTCACCCCAACTTGCATACTGTCATAACCACTCTGTCAGCTTTGTCAGATGCGGATCCATGTCCTCTGATATTTTTATATGATGACTAGGAAAACACATCTGTAGTATAATTTCAGTACTGCCATAAGAATTAAGAGGACAGATGTATCCAAATACTGAAAATATTCCATGTTTTCTTTTACCGTAACTATTTTTGTTTTCTTTAGACCCAGTGATAAAAACTGTCTACATTTCTTGTCATAAAATGAAACTCGGCTTAACTGCTCTTGTGCCTGTGCTACAAAAACAGAAGGAAAATATACTTTGAATATAACAAAAATTAAGTTTCAATATTTTCTTAAATTAATCTTTCCTCACACACAAATTCTTGCTACTTGCAATTATCTTGTATATATTGGCTTTGTGTGGCAAGGGTTTAGTAGCAGAGAGCTGGAGGGGTGCCTTTGTGCAGAGCTACCAGACGCTTCACCCAGGTCCAAGAGAGCCAATGCCAGCTGGCTCCAAGACAGACCTGCCTCTGGCCAAGGCTGAGCCCCATCAGCAGCAGTGGTGGTGCCTCTGAGATACTGTACTTAAGATGGGGGAAAATAAAAAAAAACACCTGAGCAACTTTGACTAGGGGGGGAGAGAGAGAGAGAGAGAGAGAGAGAACATGTGAGACCAACAACTCTGCAGACCCCAAGATCCATGAAGAAGAGGAAGGAGGTGCTCCAGGCACCAGAGCAGAGATCCTCTTGCAGCCTGTGGTGAAAACCATGGTGAAGCAGGTGTGCCCCTGCAGCCCATGGAGGTCCATGGGGGAGCAGAGCAGTGCAGTTCCTGGAGGACCCCAGCAGTGACCAAAGGAGGCTGTGACCCTGTGGAAACCCTCACTGGACCAGGCTCCTGGCAGGACTTGTGGACCCATGGAGAGAGGAGCCCATCCCAGAGCAGGTTTGCTGGAAGGATTTGTGACCACACGGGAGACCCCCACTGGAGCAGGGGGGTCTGAAGTCCTGAAGGACTGCGCCCCACAGAAGGGACCCACTGGCACAGCTTGTGAAGAACTGCAACCTGTGGGAAAGATTCATGTTGGAGAAGTTGGTGGAGGACTGTCTCCCATGGGAGCGACCCCACAATGGAGCAGGATAGGAGTGTGAGGAGTTCTCCTCCTGTAGAGGAAGGAAGGAGCAGCAGAGACAATACATGATGAACTGAATGCAGCCACTTTTCCCTGTCCCGCTGTGCCACAACAGGGAGAGAGGAAGTAGAGAATTTGTGAGTCTTAGAAGAAGGAAGGGGTGGAGAAAAATGTTTTTATTATTTGCTTTTTACTTTTCATTATCCTACTCTGATTAAATAATTAATAAATTAATAAATTAAACTAATTTCCTCAAGTCAGTCTGTTTTGCTCATGACAGTAACTGGTGAGTGAGCTCATCCTGTCCTGATCTCAACTGACAAGCCTTTTGTTATATCTCTCTTCCCTGTCCAGGAAAGGAAGGAGAGTGATAGAGATACTAGAGATACTTTGGTGGGCAACTGGCATCCAAGGTCAACCCACCACATATTATTACTTAAGTGTTCCTTAAAGAGAGAATAACTTGTACATGAATAATAACAATATACATGTATAATAATAATAATAATGTATAAAAATAATATCCTTATTCATAATAAGCATACTAAGATAGCATCTATCTAGCATATAATTACCCACCAGTTTCTACAAATTACATTTAACATAATATTTAATCCCTTCATATAGAAAAGGAAGTCAGGCATATATGCTTTAAAATTTTATTGGGAGATGCTATGGAAGAAAAAGGGAAGAAATTAAAAAGTAGTCAGGAAACTGTTTTCTACTATATTTCTTCTTTTTTTGACAATATTTTTTGACAAATGCTAATATAGGCAAGCAATGGGAGGTAAAAGAAAAAAAAATCAAAACTGGAAAAGATCCCTGATTGAGGTGTTTGCCAAATATAAGGTGCAGTCTAAGCTTTACAAATGCCAAACATCATCTTCTGATTAATCTTTATCTGTATAATGAGAGAAATAAAACTTAGACAAGAAAAAGAAAATAAAACAGATATGATTACAGGAATTATAGCAAGCAGCACATTTCCAATGAAGTAATCATACTTTTTATTACTGGCAATCTGGATGAAAAACTGAGGCAAGACAGCAAAGCTACTACACTAATGTTTTTGTCAATGAAAACAAAACCATAATGGTGGCTACCAATAATTTCCTTGAATCACTTGTCAGGCTTCATGGACTGTTACTCTGGCAATTGCAACAGAGACCCCATAAGGTAAGACTTTCAAAGCTGTCAGAAAGGCATCTGGATGTCCCTTTTATATTTAAATTTTAGCAGCCTTGTGTGACTGAAAACACAGGCAGCTTTCAAAAACCTGAGTCGTGCTTTCACAAACTCAGAACTGGTCTGTTGAAAGCACACTTGCTTGGTTTAAGACACAGGAAACATGAAGATCACTGACCATTGACAAACCCAGAAAGCACAACACCCATCCGACAGTAGCAGAACTGTGCTTAGGAAGACTGTAGCTCCTAAAGAGATACATTTTAACTATAAGGGTTTGGAGTTTTTCTTGTGGTGGTGGTGGTGTTTTGGGCTTTTCCCTTGTCTGACACGAAGCAGTAAGTTTGTAACAAAGTAATCAGACGGACAGGCAAGAAATAAACCACGTCCTTTTTTTCATCCCAGATTTAAAGAAAAGTGCAGCTAAAGAGAAGGATGGGTTAGGAAATTAACTGCTCAGTTCTGCCTGTGGGACGCCAGGGATAGAATCATAGAATAGTTCAGGTTGGAAGGAGCCCCCAAGAATCAGGTAAAACATGGGACAATGGTCAGCATCATTCTGTGCAAAACACTGTCTAGCCACATTTAAAAGAACACCCAGGAAAGATGACTCTAAAATAAAAATCTTAATTCAAACATCAGAGTATTTTCATCAGTTCTGGACATTGCAGTAAGGAGCTATTCAGAGAAGTAAAACAGCCATAGAGGGATACTCAAAGGCAAGAGGACCACAATCTGGCAAGGAGTGAAGGTGCTCTGGGTACTGCCAATGGCCCCTCCCATGTGGCATCCCACATCTGAAGGACTCTCACACAGTCTGTGGTAGGCCACACACTCACAGCACTGCCCTGCACAGGGGCTGCAAAGCTGTGAACAGAAAGGGCATGAACAGAAAGGAGCAATGTTATGACAATTATCACCCTGTCCATGTGCAAACTTAGTCGATATTTCTTCTAGGCACACAGAACTCAAAGTATACTCATTTATTGTTATTGTTGTGAAACTGACTTAATGTCTCACTGAATAAAATCAGACCATGAACAGTAAGGGAGCAGAAGAAAGCAAGCTTAAGATATTTTCCCCCAGCTTTTTTTTAGATAACTGCTGATGATGATGGAAACAACCATAATTTACAGTGTAAGGAAAGAAAAAAAGAAAGAAAAGTTAGGTTTGATCTTTCTACCTTAATCTTGCTTTCCCTGACAAAGCAACTTGGTATTGTAGTAACAGTATTCTTTATAAGGGATCTTCTAGGGACTTTAGTTAATATTTTAATCAGACCTTTTGCTTCATAAAGAGGCTTTTGTCCTGGAGCCCAAATCTACTTTTTTGGTAACAGACATGATCAATGTAGCTAATATTTGAATGACTTTACCAGAGAAGAAATTAAATAAGTCAGTCCTGAAAGGGAAAACATCAAGGGTTAAGGACTCAGATCCAGTTCCCACTTCTTGATGTCATGACTCTGGGCGAATGACTAAGATTATTTCTACCTGACTCTATACCACACAAAACAAATTCCCAGTAGAGATCTGCTTTTAATACTGTTTATGCATAACTCTATCACAGAAAATGAATAAAGTGGTCCAAAGAGCTGAGTCCAGGTACATTCTTTAAGGAACTCTTCTATTTTACACAGAGAGAGCTCAGGCACCTTCTTTCTTTCTCTGTCTTGTTCTTGGTCCAGACTGAGTAAGAGCTGGATAGAAGTTCCCATTGGTCCTGTGCTGCTGGCAAGGGTACTCGCTCTGAAAAGGGCTGAGAAATGAAGGCTTCAGCCCCCGTCTTCTCAAGAGGGTAAACAAATGGATGCTTTTTTTCTTGTGTGCACAAACTAGCAAGTTACTTACTACGTGAAAACTGGGCAGTGCTACAGCTACCACTACTCCTTCTCCAGACACAGTGACAGAAAGGACCAACCCTCATCTTGGGGATGAAAGAGCAACCTCAGTTCCTCAAGCACAGGTTGCAAGTGTGGATCTTAACCCCATTTAGGCATCCAATGTCGGTGGTCACTTAAACCCAGCCGGGAAGGGGAATGAGACACCTTCCACACACTCAAAATGACCAAGGAGTACTTCTGCCTGCTCTGCATGCCCTGTTCACAGCAGACAAACCAAGCAAGCAGCCTACATTAGGACCTAAGGCAAATCCATGGAACTGATCTAACAGCTTTCACTATGCTATTTCTTAGCTTACCAAGTAGCTAAAGCAGGGTAGTATCCAATCTTTGGGCCTGAGTAGCAGCTAAAACAAATAAGGAGAAGTACAGGAAAAAGAATTACGGGAAAATGATCTAGCCCAGACACATCAGTAATGGTATCATACTGATACCAGTAAAGCTTCAAGGGAGTTTAGTTTAAATTCTGATCAGATTTTTTTGGCGGTGATTGATGAACTCCAGGAAACAAACACAGATATATTTAAAGGAGTACAAAGATCAGGTTAGGAAAAGGCAACGTTAAAAGCTTGTATCAACCAGAATTAACCCCCCACAAAATCAAAATAACATTAATTACTATACATTCAGCAACTACAAAGCATGTACTGCTTGACAAAAAGTGAAATGAAAAATAGAAAAGGAAACTTATTTTATGTTTTTTGTAAGCTAAGTGAGTGAAAAAGCAAAAAAGACCAGGTTTCACAAGGAGAAGAAACCTGCAAACTATTACCTGTCTTAGCCAAATGCTCCCCTCACTGTGGGTAGTCTTAAAAATACCATGGTTGTCCAACTGTAATGCATTCTTTCCTCTATCATGTGTCTTGTTAGTGCAGGCTTTAAAAATCAACATTTATACAATTTTTGAATAAAGTGTCTAACTGACATTACACAAGGTACCCAATTTATGTTGATTCCTTTATTGTAAAATCTGAGCTGAAGTTTAAATTTTAGTAGACTTTCTAAATATATTCAATATAACCCATAGACTTTATCACAACTTTTATACTACTGGGTTAAAAATACTTTCCAGGTTTTTTTTTACAAAATGAAGTTTAAATGTGTGTGCTTGCTGATAGGGCATATAAACTAAAAGTATGGGGGTTTCTTTAACCCCACTGCTCAAACTGAACTGATTTCTCTGTTAGGTAAGCCTTGGGTGATCAGAACAAACAGAAATGCAGGGTATTTCTCTACCAAAAGGAACATCATTTCTGATTGTCAGTAATACTGGTTACTGGCATAATAAAGCCAGCTCTGTGGGCATGCAACAGCTTGTCCATCCCTCTATGAACAAACCTCTCCTTTCCGTGGACTGCAGTCCTAATGCCTCTAAAGAATGTCCAGAGACCCCTGGTCAGCAAGATCTGGCAGCAAACGCCCTCCATCTGCATTTGCTCCTGCATATTATACCACTTGTGAAGAGCAGTTCTATATTTCTGTGTTCCCAGAATGGCCCAGAGTCTTGACATCTTCACTCATTACCTGGGTTATTTTTTTTCTTCTGCTCTTCTTCCTTTTTCTCCCAAATTAGCAGTCCAGCATTGATAATAATAGTAGGAAGTGGCTGAATGAAGGACCTTTCCCATTTAATTCAATGACATAAATACAAAACATTTATCATTTACTCAACTCGTAGGTCTGCTAAAGACAAATTCACCTGTGACACATGCAAGATAAATTCATATCTCTTTCTAACAGACTTCCATTAGTATCAGACTTATCATCCATTCCCCTAAAGTCTTGAGTACCACCCATGCAGCGTAGGAGATTGTGATTCTATTCAATTCAACAGGATTCTATTTTAAAAACTCAGAGCACACACATTCAGAGCTGTGACTTCATTCAGGCATATTTTCTTAAGCTGCTGTCTTCTTTGTTGCAACACTGAGCTGAAAATGGATATGTAATCCATTGCTTATATGCAGCCTCTACTCAACATATTAAGACTCTGCCTGTGCCTAAGCTTCATCTGCTTTTCCCCAGAAGCCAAATTTTCCAGCTCAAGTTGTAGTTATGTGAGTTTTTCTTTGAAAGTCCCCAATTCTATGATACATTCAGTATCATCATGTATGCACTGCAGTACACCTGCAATACCTGACACATCACTGCTTAAAACATGAATTCATTGTCAAGTATGATATCTTCACACATCACTGAGACATTCACGTTTTCCTGTTAGATAAACACATAAACATACATTTCCTGTATATATATATATATATACATCTGTCCTGGGTTGCAGTGTATTCTATTACCATCCCCATCAGCCGTTGAAATCAGGTGGGGCAGTGTTTCCTTGCCTCCTCCCCCCAGACTATCTTTCTGTTAATTGCCCATCATTGTCCTGCCGCCTGACTCAGAGATAACTCCCTCAGGACTATCTTCTGTTAATGAGCCTAATCAACACTTTGCCTCATGACTCATTACCCCATTGTGAGATGTTCCACCCAGAGGGAGGAACCAAGCATCCCATCGTGGATATAATCTGAGGCTGAACACCAGAGACACCAGCTTCCCACTGGATTGCCAGAGGACAGGAGCTACACAGCCACCACTGGACTTCCTGAGGAAGAGCAGACTGTTTTACTACAGGATCACTGCTTCAGAGGACTGCAGCCACCATTCTACCAGACTGCTACCACCACCCTGCCTAACAGGGTGTCAGGTTGTACCTTGACTCTGTCAGTTTGACAGTGTTTTCTTTTACCTTTTTTTCCCCTTGTCTTTAATTTCCATTAAATTGTTATTCTGACTTGGTGCCTCCCACTGGTTTGTTTTCAAACTAGTACAACATCAAATAAATGTTTCAAACTGATTTGCTTCCTTCAGCTTCTTTATCCCATCTGAACATGAATCCTTGAAAAACTGTTGTCCTTTTTGATTTCAGACAAGTATAAAAAGAGGTTGGTCTAGGGGAAAGAAACCCCTCTGAGAATAAATTCCCAAAATTAAAAACTAGTTCCATCAAAGATGTATTTTCTTTCTTTTCTCTTCCCTCTATCTCTTCTCCCCATTCCTTCATCCCCACATCTCATGGTAGCTGTTACTACAGCAGAGACCAGTTCTTATTTTCCTACCTGCACTTCTTGAACTCAGTAAGCCTTACAGTCATTTCATTCACTTATTATCAATGGATTTTCTTTCACTAAAGATGTATTTCCTCAAGATGTGCAGTATTTGGGGGAAACAGCTCTATGTCTTTTTCTCCTATCGTGCTGCAACAGAACTGATATTCCCTCACATTTTTAACCACTGTTACCTATAGGAATAAAGAAGATAGCCCAGACAAATACAGGCAGGTATATTTGGCTACACATTGTCTTGTCATCAAATAGATCACTGACTGCAACCAAGAAAATTCATGCAGACTCAGTAACCCACGAAAGAACCAGAGTGATTCCATCCAGAAGTATTTCATGTTTATTAGTAGCTACTTAGTAGGCAATCCTTGCTGTTCATATAGTTTAGCTTATAGCTCATGGCAGCAGCAGAAGGCAAGCTAATATAAAAAAACCAACTAGGAAGTGGCTCCATGTAACTTTTCTTCCTACCAAGACACTTCAAGGAAATAGAACAAGTAGGACTTGAGTAGTGAAAAGAGATGAAAAGTGACAAAAAGGTGTGGAAGAAAACCGCAGTCACGTACTCCATTAGTACATGTCAGCTCTTGGAAAGCAGGGACTCAAGTCACCATTATGAGGGGATGAACTTTAACTCTATTTTACAGTTTTCCTGTTTACAATTACATCCATCTCATTGCATAAGTAAGCCTGAAGAAATAGCCTCTTTTTTGTTCGTTTTTTCCTTGATGTATTGTAAGGAGATAATATAACTTAAATCTGGTTATGGCAGAGCATGTGCATGTCAAGAAGATGGGGCCTGACTCTTTTCAGTGGTGCCCAGTGACAGGACAAAGTGCAACAGGCACAAACTGAAATACAGGAAGTTCCACCTGAACATGAAGAAAACCCTCTTTACTTTGAGGGTGTCAGAGCACTGCAACAGGCAGCCCAGAGAGGTTGTGAAATCCCACCTGAATATGACCCTGTGCAAGCTGCTTCTAGGTGAGGCTGCTTTAGCAGGAGGATTAGACTATGCAGATGGAGAGATTGTCTCCAGAGACCCCTTCAACCCCAAATACTGTGTGATTATGTGAAATATAGAAGGGGGTAAAGAGAAATGGAAAAAAAAAAGAAAAAAAAAATCCACATTTTAACTTAATTTATATTCAGCACAAAGTATACATAAGAACTGCATGGGAGCAGAAAAAGCACAGGTATGTTGTGTATTCCAGACACCTAATTTACGCTCAATATTCTATGCCAAGTTCATGGAGATACTTGTTCTTTCAGAGCATGATTTAAAGCACCTAAGTTAAGTTTCTAAATGCTACCAAAGAGTAGTGAATTCTCCCCCTAGAGGCCCCTGCCTGCCTCCATCGTCCTGATAAGCAGCCTAGGCACTGAGGTAGGTACCTGGAGGGAATTCCTCTCAGGTGTTTGCATGCATGGGAGAGTATGGCAGCAAATAAAGAAAGCGGCACAGAAAAGGGCACAGATCTCCAGTATGGTGCACTAGAAATACTTACTTTAAGATTATAATAGCTGAATAGTGAAAGACTGTGACAACCCACCCTTAAGAGGAAGGAAGCACCTTGTATTACTTCTGCAATCATAGGCAGACTGTAAAGTAGACACAAGAAGAAAGGTGATAGAAAATATCTGTATGACATTTTTCAAGTATGAGTACTCTCATTAGAAGGCCTCCATAGATATAACTTCCTACCTATCATTTTGAAAATGCTTCTCTTTCCAAGGCCAATTTCCATATGGCTCACTCACTCCGTGGGGTATCCAGTAAAACCACTGCAATGTAAAATACTCTTCTACAAGAAATTAGTAAGCTAATAACGTCCAAGCAAGCATTTGTTTTCTTACACTGTAAGACTGTTAACCAAAAGACAAAATTTTCTTATACATTTTTAATCAAAAATAAGGATGGTCTAATATTCCTAGAACATTAATGTGGAGACAAAGTGTGGAACAAAAATCTAGGGTAAAGCCATGTACAACTATGTACAAGACAAGCCAATCAGAAATATTTATGTAAAACTGTAAACAAATTTTCAGCTCACCATCGGCTCCTGCTGAGACAATAATTGATCAATATTCTGTCAAGTATAACATCATTCTAGAGATATATTTTCTTTATCCTCACTTTAACCTAAGCCCTGCTGAATTTCAATTGAAGTAAATACATGATCTTTACTTTTTGACCTTTAAAAAAAATATTCACTAAGCAAATTTTATCTCTGTCAAATTTGATGTTCTAAAGAGATATTGGTGGCTGTGTTTGTATAGTGACCTTAAGTCTTAGGACGGCTATGATGTAGAGATTCGTCATAAACGTAATTTGACGCTTTATATGGAAACACTCCTGGAAGATTAATCATTCCTTTGCTCAGCAAGCATGTCTCAGCACACTCCTTAACAAAGTTCACATCTTCAAGATAAATGGGATAAAAGCTCTAAGTTACAACACTCTGCTAAAGAAAACCAGAGACATAGTAGTGCGAGAGTCTCAGGTCTTTGCATGAGCACAGACCTTCTCCTTCACCTTCCTGCTGGATTATGTGGGTACAAAATGGATGTAATTCACTTTGAAATATCTTTACACTGTAAGAATGCAATTCAGTGGCCATTGTTGCATTGAGGTATGAGGGGTGCCAGCATGGCTCGGTCCCTGGATGCCACTGTTCACAGCTTACATGGAGGACATTGAGTACATCCTCACCAGGGGGCACTGCACCAACACAGGGAGACATCTGTGAGAGCAGAAAAAATCTTGTCCTAAATGGTGCTGATAGGCCAAGGGTGCAGAGACTAGAATCATGTTCTCATGAAATCCATAGAGGCAAAAATACAAGGTTGGTATCTCGTTATGAGAGACATACTTCCGAACTGCCTCAGAGAAGGCTGTTCTGAAGTACTCCTCTGGCACCGTTGGTATCACCAGTTTGCACTTTTTACAGACATTTAAAATATGTCATATAATTATAAAAAAAATAAGCTAATCAAGTTTTTAAAGTTTACTGCTGACACACAGCTTCATGCTATTCCCTTGGGTCCTGTCACTGGTCACCACAGAGAAGAGATCAGTGCTTGACCCTTCTCTGCCCCTCATGAGGAAGCTGCAGACTGCAATGAGGTCCCCCCTCAGTCTCCTCTTCTCCAGGCTGAACAGACCAAGTGATCTCAGCCACTCCTCATACCTCAAGGCCCTTCACCATCTTTGTTGCCCTCCTTTGGATTCTCTCTAATAGCTTTATATCCTTCTTATACTGCAGTGCCAAAAATATGATGTTCAAGGTGAGGCCACACCGGCGCAGAGCAGAGCGGGACAATCCCCTCCCTTGCCCGGCTGGTGACGCTGTGCCTAATGTACTCCAGGACACGGTTGGCCCTCCTGGCTGCCAGGGCACTGCTGACCCATGTACAACTTGCCGTCAACCAGGAGCCCCAGCTCTCTTCCTGCGGGGCTGCTCTTCAGTGTCCCACTACCCACCCCACACATACATTCAGGGTTGCCCCATCCCAGGCACAGAATCTGGCACTTGCAGTTGTTAAACTTCATATGGTTGGTGATTGACCAGCCCTCTAGTTTGTCGAGGTCTCTCTGCAGGACCTCTCTGCTTTTGAGGCAGCCAACAGCTCCTCCCAATTTGGTATTGTTGTGCTTGTGCTGAACATCAAAGCAGCTGGGACCTTTAGCACAGCCATTCTCCAGAGACCTCAAACTGAAAGGTAGCAGCGAACTTACTGTAAGTCTAGGTTTTCTAATTCATAAAAAAAATACTAGCAGTTTGTCAAAAGTCAGCTATTTTTAAATGGCGTAAGCATAAAAGGAAATGTCAAATTTTAACTGTTCAATCCATTCATCACTGTAGCTTTGTATCTTGTCTTAAATTAGTAAGGAAACTGTCTGGAATAGATGCTGTAGTTTCAAGATGAATAATTTTCATCTTCCAAAAAAAGTCAGGGCTTGTGCTCACCAAGAAATCTAATTAGTCACCCCAAGTACTGTAGAATTTCCAATTTACTCAAATTTTGAAAAGCAAACAAAAAACAAAAGAGAAACTTGCACGAATATAGAGGCATGTGTTTACATTCCCTAGGCCAGTCTGGGCTGCTCTCAGCTTGGAGCTGAGAGAAGCAAGTGCTTACAGATTTACATATGCAGCTCATTACAACAGCTAAAATGCCAAGAGGTGGTTCTTGAGAATATGTTCTTGGGCTTGCCATGGTCAATAAACCTTGTTGTTCACTGCAAATGGTTTTCTCCAGCTGAGTTTACATTAGTTCTTAACAGCATTATGATGGCACTGTGCCACTTCTATGTTCTCTTTTGTTCCAATTCAGTCCAGTTCTCAGCAGAAGTGACAGCAGCCAAAGCACCATTAGAGCATCTGAGTAGCTTTGGAAAAATCTGCTGGTTACTCCTTTTTTTTTTTAATCCTGATGGAATTAAAGAGGGGATACATAAAATGCTTACAAGTTGAAAATATCTCCACACCAAGCTTCCTTGGACTGCTCTTGGGCTGATGGGGTTCTGAATACCTGGCCTTCTAGTGAAGACACTTAGCATGCACTGAAAGACTCAGACACTGGGCATTTGGACAGTGCCTTTCTTACTCACCTTGTTAAACAGGCCAACTAATAATTCCTGGAAGTTCAAAATCTCCTTACAGGCACTGAACTCTGAACAAGCAACTGAATAGTCCCAGATATATAAATAACTTAGGTATAAAGCCAGGAACGAAATAGTGATGGCACTATTTCGTTCCTGGCTTTATACCTAAGTTATTTAACTGAAACCATAGAGCTCCAGCATTCCCCATGGGTGAAAAGCAGAGGATGGTTACACTCACAACTTCTGTTATCAGCAGTGGTAGTTACATATATGTGCTGGGCAGAGAAGAACAGCTGTCCTCTAATAAGGTGCTAGTCATGACAAATATAATACTGACATGGGACCCATGTAATTGTCTTTATAAGCACACTGAAAAGCAAGAATGATTGCAAATGCCAGGAAGCAGGAAAAAAACCCCAACATCCTCCTCTCTTTTTTTATTTCAATTTGCAAAGGACAGCACATTTCTGCAGCAAATAGAGCTTACTAAACCAGCTGCCTTTTGTTATCATCCTTATGCCTATCTGTGATATTATACAACAGATACCACTTTATCGTGTCCATAAATAACTTTTATTATGCATCTGAAAAAGCACAGTTTAGCACAATGCAGAACAGACATTTCTTCCAGTCACTGAGGCCAACAGCTTTTCTTCTGTCCCTGCCATTATGACCCCACCACTGGGTTATGGCTTTCATTTACAAAAAAAGGAAAGAAAAAACAAAAAAATATTGTACCAGACAGAAGGCCCTCTAAATAGTCTGAGAGGTTGCCAGGATTAGAAATAGGCATTATTAGGAATATTGCTGAATACTGCATCCAACTCCAGTTTGTTGTGGATTTCCTTCAAGAACTACCAAATTTATGGCCAGCTCCACACTCAGGAAAGCCAGTCTGGTAAAATCCAAGACAATGAACTCTGTTTTCAGGATACATTGAAGCCCATATCTTAACACAACCAGTGCCATCATCTGGCTTGTTACCAAGCTGCTGTCACTGCCTATGACTGCTGCAATTGTCAAAGAAAAGAAAAGCTAACTGGCTTCAAGGGTATGAAATGGGCATGGACAAGAACTTATAAGTAAATAAAATAAAAAGACAGGAAAAAGGTAAAATCAGCTTTATAACTTATGACCAAAATAACATCTAAATTCTATTTTTTTTTAAGGCAAGCCTCTTACTGTTTTGCATTCCTTTAGCTGCTAATGTTTTCACTTGTTTTAGTGCTCTTTGCTCTGCCAATTTGAACAGTGATGTAATGACATATGACTCCCTCATATTCAGTAGTACTCACAGCACCTTTGTCACTGGTGGCTCGAGAGCACAACGAACAGTATCTTGAGTTTAATGTATTTGTGGCTTTGTGAAGGCAGTGATGACACACAAGGGTTTTTTTTTCTCCTTTTGTTTCTGTGCTCTGTAATAGAAGACCCTGCCACAAAGACTGCGACCAGAGTATAATGAAAAATGCGAAGCCATTGTCAGTCATGGCAAAAATTAGCAAACTTTACTTTTTTTTTTAATTATTGAAGAATGGCTTTTCAAAGAGACATGCATTGTTCTAAAGAGACATTGCAGCATCTATCTTCCTCTACTTACAAAAGCTTTTTATCTTCAAACAAGAACTATATACTTGTTGAGGGCCAATTAATAGTCTGTCTATGAAGAAGTTTAAAGGAATTTTTAATTAGTAAATTGACCCATACTATGAGTCACCTGGAGAGGAATGACATCATTTCCTAAGACAGTTAAGCTTTCTTACACATATATTAATCAGTACCTTAGATTCAAGACCCTCTAGCTCTTAATACTATTTTGTTCTTGTACACCAATTTGATTCACTCCTGCAGCATCACTCAGAGTGACAGTAAATGCTTCTCAAGGTGCACAGGGGCAGCCCTCTGACCCTTGTTCTAGGCCCCTAGCATGACTTCCATTCATCCAGGAGAAATGTTATGTATCACTCAATTATGTTTGCTTGAATTCTAAAAAAAGAGTTTGACAGTCTATCTAATCATCTTTAATACAAAGATATCATCAAAAATAAGCAGAGGTAACTATATAATGAAGTAAATAAAGGTGCATGCAGAAGAGTGGCCTATACAGTTGATAAAAAGAGGCAGCCATTTCCAGAAGGTGGTTCAGAGCCTATTCATTACATGTTTGAATGAGAAGCATGAGTCTCTCTCCCACCATCTCCAAAGGGTCCCACATTTTTTGTCTTCTGAAAGGTGATGTAATGTATAAAAATGACAGGCATCATCATTTCAACATACCTCTTAGAAATAACCTCACATGCTGCTTTCCGTACAAAGCCCCGCTAATGAGAATTCCTTCATAAGAAAAGAAGGGTGAGGAGGAAACCAGAACTCAATCTGTTATGGTATGAATATAGAATATGACAGACTTTTCTCATTCCCATTCACATAACTGGTAACTTGCCAGTTACATGTAACTGGTGACTTGCCACTAGAGATACTGCCTAACATCCCAAATACAAAAAAAAAAAAAAAAAAAAAAAAAAAAAAAAGAAGAAGAACACCACACACACACACTGGTGCTCCAAACTGCAATATCAGAAAGCTATTATTTCAAACAGCATAGGAAAATATGAGATTCATTTATGTCAAATAAATGGGATTTTTTACTATTTTCAGCAATCAGTATAATAATCAGCACTTCCTATATACTTTACATCATTACTTTACATCATTGCAGCAGAGAAGCAACTTGTCTATAAAGATTCACCTTAATCCAAGCATCAAATGCAAGATATTTTAAAGGTATCCAGATATATGTAAACATTTAAGTAGGAATCAGCAGATCTCTAAACTGATAAACATTTCTCATAAGTTATGTATGAATTAAAATCAAGTTTTTATTAAAAATGCATAAGTATGATCAGTGGTGAATAGAACCATTAGCTATGCATGTTTACTTTTTAGTGAACACAGAAATCAGTAATTTTTCTTCTAAATGTCATTTCCATCAGAGAGTTATAGAATGATAAAATGCTTAAATGATTCTCAGATGCCATCCAGCTGGTACATGTACAACTGGGGAGAGGACATAAAATAATGAACTGTGAAATGTTTATTTGCCACAGGGGCAAGAAAATGTCATTTCAACTATTGTGCCCATTCTACTTTACAAGTCAGGTAGCACTCAAAAGCCCCTCACTTTCACTCACCGTGATAAAAAAAAAATAAATGAAGACTTATCTGGATGATAATAAACTATCTGATTCTTTTAAGTTATTGAATTTTCAGCACATTCTTTTTGATCGCACATTATTTACAATGCTCCCTGTCTTCTTCACTCCTGTTGGAAGCTACAGAAAATCATCCAAACCCCAAAATGAGAATAAATTGGTTTTATCCATGTGATTGTAGCATCATATTTTAGGGGATCATAAGGGAGTATGCACAAAGGCTGACATTGTTCTAGCAAAAGCAGGCTCCTTAGTTTCTCCTGACAGTCAATGAAGACACAAATACCTTTCCAAAACAGCATTTCTCAATCTGTAGATCACAGTTGCCCTTAAAATCAAAAATTCCTCACTAAAATAACATGAGAAAATGCAAGCGGAAGGAAGATATAATTAATAAGTACTGTGAATTACTAACATCATACAATGGGTCTGTGATTTTTCTTCTCTCTCCCACTCCCAAAAAGCCCACTCTAGCTGAAAAACCACTTTACTTAAGGCACAATTCTAATGGTCAGTTTAGGCCAAGAAACAACATTAGGCACTCTGACCTATTCCCTGATGGACTCCCTTTTCTGACCGCAGGGAAGCCTAGAGAAATTATTCTGATTTAGTTAGATCATTAACACTCTTGTCCTCATCCAAATCTGAAAATACTCACTATTGTTATTCTCCATAGAAATATCACTGAAATTCAGGACCTAAGTAAAGTTCTGTGAAAATTCAAAACTTCTGGCATACCTTTTATAAAACACTATTGGAAACAGCTGTCTCTTTGGGCATTTTACACCTGGGATAATCTTTTGAGCTCAGTGGGACTACGGGACCAAAACCAAAGTTTGGAGTGTATTGGGATACACAAATAGTTCACTGACACTAGCCTCCACAGGAAATACTGACTGAATCTCACCAGTCCCTAAGTCCAGGGGAGCTTCTAAAACTTCATGCTGAATGAAACAGGATGTTGACATCTGTGTCATCAAATGCACCAAAACATTGAGAAGACCCTATATGGATTTAGATTCTTTTCTGTAACAACTCACCAAGTACTAGTTTTCACACCTTATCTGCTGCACTTTGGACTATGTACATTCTCATGGCCTAGCCTGGGACAGTAAAGTCACTACCAACTCAAAAATATTATGTTTCTGTTTTGAACCATAGAACCTGTTCCTTTCTGCTAACTACAAAATGAGATACTTCCCTCCATTGACTGCAGACTGACTAGAGAAAACCTTTGGTGTATTTTTTAAAATGCTTACTTAGTGCTTTTTTGTAAAGCAACAGAAAAAAAAAGAAAAAAAAAAACCACAACACCCTACACTCATTTTTCAAGGTGCTAGCTCAAATCTTTTTCAATATGAAATTAATTCCTACTGTCACAAATTTTCCCCATGGCTATACAAGAATAGTAACTTTGCTAGATATTCTAGGTGCCTATAATCAGGTAGTTTATTCAACTTCTCTCGATCTGTTTAAACCTTTCCTTTCTACCAAATACCAGAGTATTGGAATGTTGAGTCTGCTAACCAAACTCTAAAGGAGTTCAGCTTCAAAAAAGCAGTGAATTAAAACTGTTATTCAGCTGGTCTTAAATCTTTTACCCCTGTAACTTAAAACAACATACTTTGCTTTTCTTGAAATGCATGGCAGGTTACTCACAATTATTATACATCCACATGTCTATGAAAAATAATACTGTACCATTCATAGCAAATGTCAAGCCACTAAAATTAAATTATATAACAGTGGACTGTTACTGCTGACATCCATTGTTTGCATTCATCACCCTTTTCGAGCTCAAGTTATATGGAAAAAAAAAGTTTGGTTATGAATTATCGCTATTTTATCTCAAAAACAGAATAAACAAAAAAGTGTTAATTTTTCTATCAAGGTCTCACAAACTTAAAAACACTGCTACATATTTTCTCATGACAAGAGATGTTAGCTCTCTGAATTCATGATCAAGTTTCTGGTTTATCTATATCCAGCAACACCTCAAAATTTACTCTTTAGTGTTATACAATGGCTCTCAAACACGCATCTGCTGAAAATCTGCTATTCACAGACTGTTTCCTTTTCATTGCTAGTAGGATCACATGTTTTTGGATACAATGAAACTTCCACTTTCCTATCAAATTTGAAACAAAGCAAGAAGCAGGACTTTAAAGAATGGACAGACACAAGTTGTTGACATAGTCACAATTTCCAAAGCAGCACTTATATATAAGTACTATCCAAAACACAGAAATCAATTCTTTCTATTCTTTGCAGATTAATAAAACTACAGATCCACAGGCTAAGCACAGCAACAACATCACTTTCCATTCCACGTGAAAAGCCCACGTTTTTCATTTCCCTTTTGCTAGCAGAAAATGTAGGAACATGTACATGTCATCAGAATTTTCCATCACAGACGCTTCTCTCCTAAAGCTGCTATAGAAAACCATTGGCAGCAGTGACAATGAAACACAATCAAAACACACACACAAAAAGAAAAACAACTCGTCCCCAAAACCCAGCAATTAAAAGCAAAGACCAAAAATTTC
The DNA here is from genome assembly GCF_017639235.1 of Corvus kubaryi. Classification (NCBI taxonomy): domain Eukaryota; kingdom Metazoa; phylum Chordata; class Aves; order Passeriformes; family Corvidae; genus Corvus; species Corvus kubaryi. Next base: position 31,860,131 of record NW_024582091.1, on the reverse strand, counting down.
ACTACCGCTTTCCTTTAACATAAATGAAAAAAAAACGACATGCTATGTACACTAGTTATGTAGTCTGGTGTGCTATGGCAAAGTACCTGACACTACGTATGGTGTAAGACCCTATATTAACAAAAATAAGTTCTTTATTGCATAATACTTCAGGATAGCTACTTCTAAGGAGTACCCTCTGTGACTGCCTTTGCTTTGCTCTCAGTGGGACCTGAGCGCTAATCCAGCAAACTTCACTCTCTGAAAGTCCTGAGACAATTCAACCTCTCAACTGTTAAAACATGAGGTTTTCCCCAAGTAAGGATATTCATGGTATTAAACTGTATTAAGCCTTGTAGCTAGGTTTGTGATATAGACTAGAGCCTGTCATGATCACCACTTCTGAAGTGTTTGAACGAGCATAAGAATGTTTGCTATTCATATTTTAATAAGGCAAATTTAAACTTTACAGGACTGATCACTAAGGCAGACTTTTTCTCCAAGTCCCACGCTCTGTCCTCTTTAGTTACAGCTGCCGATTTTCAATAATGCAAAGGAGAATTGGAAGAGTACAAGAAACTCTTCAGTCTTATATCAAGTGTGCAATATAGATGATGGGCATCTCTCATGACATCTCTTGTCATAGAATAAAAATGATAAATACTTCTTCCCATACTAGTTTGTATGTAATTCACTTCCTAGGTTCCACCACTTTACCTGCTGCAGTTCAAATATGTATCTTTATGTCCAACAGGCCATTAAATATGTGTTTATGGACACCAGTATCACAGTTACATATAGAAATTACCTCAGTTGAAACAGTTTTTGAAACAAAGGATTTCTCTTAATTAGCATTATTCATTTGTGGAAGAGTCCAGAGCGAGGACATTCTATACAAACCATTAGCATTTTGATCATTTTTTTTTCAGTAGCCAAAAGATTTGGCCTCTTAGCAAAAGCAACCAAATCTGCATTTTTGTTCTGCTTGGCCAACATGACAGACTTGGACAGTGGCACCAGCCAGAACTGTAACAGGATGAGTTCACAAAGAGTCACCACGAGGTTGTGTATCCGTGTGCTCACGGCCCCAACTGTGAGGTATCAGCAAGGGAAAGGAGAGACTACAAACATCATACACTGAAGTTTGTGAAAGACGCCAGTTTTTAGAGATTCAGGGATATGTACATTATAGTACATGCTTCTTTAGAGCATCAGGTTGAGTACCCCAGAATCACTAACTGACCCTTTGGATATATATATGTGGCTTGTTTACAAATTTTGTATAGTTTTTAATACTTGGTTGGAATATCTGAACTGCAGTACAATTTACTTAAGAAAAAAAAAGAAAAGAAAAAGAACAGGCAGAAATGGCAAATTTTTACAGAAATAATTATATAAATGAATTCAGATGAATTTCAGAGAGAAGGGAGTGTAAATGCTGAATTATCTGTTATCTAATTAGCCTTGGGAGTATGGCAATCCTTGTCTGATGGATAGAAACAATTAGGAAATGATTACTGGGGACTTAAAATTTTGTTACGAAATACTGTCCTTTCTCATCACTGCACTTGGAGGAGAGACCTTCTAAGTTCAAAACATTTTGTACTTTTGACTGTTTTGTCATGCTCCAAGTTTTCCCAAGCAGCAACAGTGGGAAGGAAGAAAGTTTCAAACTGGTTTCTGTGGGGCTCTTGAAGACTTCCAGAAAGCACAATAATCTTGGCAGTTTCAACTTTGCTGCTTTTGCTATTAAAAAGGCCAGGCAACAAGATATTAGTGCTACTGATGCAAGCTATTAATAGAAAAGGAGACACCCAAAACCGAAGAGGTTTAAAGGACAAAATGAAATAGCAGAGAATTCTTTTATTGCAAAAAGGATAGTTACCATACAACAAAAACCACCAGAGTCCCTATGCTCGTGGTTCTCTTTAGAAGGGAAAAGAACAAAAGAGACCAAAAGTAGTATCTTAAAAAAATATATACATATATTTTTTTTTGAGATAACAGATTTTGTATACAGAAGGCAAGGCCTTGTTCCTAACATGAGCAAAATTAGCTCTTGCTTGCTGCTAATTTTTCTCATTGGCTACAAATGCAGAGGAAAATGAGCTGTCAAAGGTTGTTTTCCATAGCACAAATGAGAGTGCAAACAGCGTGGTATATGTATGTTAATAAGCAGAGAGGAATGATCAGTATGCCCTTGAGAGCAGAAGCATTCCTTGAGGTTTCTGATAATCTGATGGTATACAGTATGTTGCCTTAACTATGAGCACTTAAAATGCATTCATGAAAATAATTCTGTGCAGGGTCTCTCAAGCTAATGTAGCTCCACTCCTGCACTGGTATTTGAAACAACCACCTTTTTTAACCATTTCCGACATCTACGTCATTTATATACTTACAATATGCAACAGCTTCTCTAATGGACTGCAGTATTCCACAATACTGTTGTGCAGTGCCCACAAAGACCGATTAGATCACCACACCCTAGCTTTGTAGAGATGGAAGAACATATTTACATTAAAAAAATGAAAGAAACCTTTCTTCTTACCAACTTTTTTCCCCCGAAACAAAAGTATACTTTCTACTCAAATATGACCATTTTAAAACGGAATCCCAGGTACCAGTAACACATAATCTTCACATTGTAAATTTTAGGCTTTTTTTTTAAGGTATGGTTATCAGTGTGGAAACACTTCCCACACCCATCTCCTCAGGCCAGATAACTACTAGATCCTTTGGTTTTGGTTTGCATCTGCATTAACATGGCTGTTAATTCTAGAATGAATCTTGACAGCATTTGCTCCTTTACACAGTCTTTACCTAAAAAAGTACTGACAATCGATTAATCACCCATGGGCCCACTGAGGAGAGTTAAATCTCCTTGACTTAAAACTCATAACCTATTCCCATCTGATGGTATATGGCACATGAAGGAATATGACACGTGATTTTAATAAAATGTGTATTTTTTTCCCATTCCATCTCATTTCTCTCATTTAAATGATTATTCCTGCTTTTAACCTATCTAAATGTCATTACATAGGCCAAGTGTGATTCAGAGGTTTGCATTGCTGTTAGCACATCCTTTTCTTGCCCAATAAAAATTTTCAAGTTAGCTTTCAGTTTATGATTCTGTTAAACGTTTCCTTAAGCTACTCCAGAAAATAGCATTTATTTTTAAAATATATATTCATTTGAGCCTCTAGTTTACAACCACTTGTAGAAAGCTTAATGCAGAAAGTAATGCTACAGTTCTGCATAGCTTACCTGCTCATCCACCTGCTGATACGTTCCTACAGGGCATTTCTGTTGATGTTTTTATGAGTTCTGCATTCATTTTTTTGTCACCATGAGTTAGCAAATATGTTTTCCTTCACAGACTTTCAAAACAATAACAATTTAGCATCTTATCACATTCTATAGTCATCATAATCTCCTGGCTGTTAAATGCATTAAAAAAAAAAAAAAGCTCTGTAAGAGGCACAATTTAAACCATTTTTTGTTCCCTTTGGAGGAAAAAAAAAAAGTAAGCCTCTGAAACTTAAATGGATCCGAAGAACTTCAGTCATTAATTTTATGTTTCCAATATGCTGGAAAAGGCTACATTCCTACCATTCCACACAAGATTCACTACTACTGTTACTACGATTCAAGATTTTTTTTTTTAGACAATATGCATGAATAAATCATGTCTGAGAAGATACATCCAGTTACAAAGAATTAGATAACTTAGGTGGAGAGCAGCATATACAAATAAAATGTTTTCCGGAATACAAAACAATTAAGGGTTGATGACAACCGATAAAAAGATCACAGGCATTTCAAATTTCTGATCGGCTAGCACATCTTTCTTTCCTACGTACTGTTTTACTGACTTGGTTCCTGAAATCTATTATTTTTCTTCTTCTGTAGTTCTCTTAGTACCTGCCTGCAGGAAAGAAATTGGCAACAATGCTGGTTGCTATTGACTGACTTACACTTTCTCAGCAAAACTATTCAGTAAGAGCTAGAGGGATGGAGTAACATGAAATATTCCCTTTCTGCCATAAGGTTAACTGCTTAACAAAGGTGCTTCCAGCACCTGTTCTGCCAGCACACGAACATTCGATATAATGAGAATAAGAAATGGGGCATATTCCATTGATAGGTCTTTATCTGTGTGTCATTGCATCCAAATCCACAGGAATTCTTACAGCACATATCTGATTTCACAACAATGAAATAATCTACATATACATTACAAGAAGGGACGTAAGTTTCTTAACTTTAACCCCAGTCTCTTTAAAAGTGCCACAACACAATTGCACAGCCTAACCATCTTGCTAAAGCATATTTATTTTTAGGCAGCTTCTTTTGTATTGTATCTCAGCGCCTACTTTTTAAACTCAGTCTAGTTTCGCTGGTAGCTGAGCTTACAAGTGCTGCCACATGTCCCCTCCAAAGGTAAATATAAATATATGGTTGAGTTCTGTAGCAACATAATGATACAGTGTTAACATACACTGGACAGCAAGTCTGAAAGGAAAAAAAAAAAAGGAAGAAATACATCTGCAGAAGAGCTCAGGCTTGACAACTTCACACAGACACACACCTGTATGGCAAACTGTTTGCAAGCTGCGCATCACCCCTGACACGCGTCTCTGCCTTACATAGGGCCAGTCAAAGGAAACCAGGTACCAACTTGACTCAACGCTTGGGAGAACTCCCCGAGTTTATTAACTCCGCCGTGCGCCCACCGCAGCCTCCCTGGCAGAGCCCCCGCCAAACTACCTGTAACACAGCCCCTCCTTCCCACCCTGCCGCCTCGCGCGGACCCCCATCCCGGCCCCCGCGTCCCCCCTCGCCCAAAGCACAGCCGCTGCCTTCCCACCCTGCCCCTCCCCGGGCCCCCACTCCGGGCAGCGGGGGAGCCGCCCCGCCGCCCCCTCCTTCCCTCCCTCCCGCCTTCCTTCCCCCCCTCCTCCGCGGGCCGCCCCCGCCGCCACTCACCAGCTGCGCGCCGCACACGGCCACCAGCGTGCACCGGCCGCTGCAATAGCCCATGGCTCCCGGCACCCCGCGCCGCCGTCCCGCGCCGCGCCCACTCAGGCGGCGGGAGAGCACCGCCCGGCTGCCGCCCGGCTCCCGCCTGCCACCGGCGCGCCCCAGCCCGGGACCCGCATGGGGGCGCGCCCGCCA